>NC_135724.1:29270590-29580779 GCF_964656455.1 Halichoerus grypus
CCTTTCTAAACTCTCCCTTGGATTGTTAGGATATATGCTTGCCTCCCATTTTACCTGTCTTCTATCCATATTACTGACTACTATCAAAGCTCTATTATAAAACATAATGTTATGATATCCCAGCTTAAATTCCTATGCTGGTTTCCCATTGCTTCCAGGAAGAATGTCAACTCCTTTGTGTGACCTTCCAGTTCATCCATAGTAGTAATAGTGATAATGTCCAACTCTAATAGTAATAATGATATTACTGAGAGTAATTACAATGGCCACTAATTGAATGCTTAATCAGTATGTAACAAGCATTGTTCTAAGCGTTCTACATAGAATAATTCCTTTTATTCTTCCCCCTAGTCCTTTAGTAGGTGATACTATTATCATCTGTTGTTATGGATGAGGAAAGTGAGGCACAGAAGACTGACAGCATGCCCAAGATCACAAAGCAAGAAAGTGGCAGAACTGAAATACAAATCCAGGTAGTAGATTTCTCTGTTATGTCCTCCAGAGCTTTTCCTCAAATCACGTGCCCCCAGCCACATTCACACTTAGTTCCAACAATACCAGAATATTAATAGTTTTAAAGCATTATGTTGTGTGATGTAATAGTTTGTTTCTTACTGGCTTATTGTTTTTACTAGACTGTGAGCCCTTTGAGTGCAGAGGTTGTGTTTTACACTCCCTTCTATCCTCTAAGATCAGCAGAATGCCTAACATATTATGGATGCTTGAAATATTTGTGTGGTGTAGTCAGTTCTGCTATAATACTTGTTTTGAAACAGATTTATTCCAACACAACTGATAAACCAGAGAACAATTTAAGCATAAATTTCATGCTTGCTTATGTGCAATGTTGTCCTTGAGAAACACCAGACGAACACAGAAAACTATACCTAAAAGAAGCAAGTGGTGTTGTGATGCACAAAATACACACGTCTCACACATCTACCAGCTATCTGAATTCTGTGTGTTATGTCTCATACACATATACATCTGGTGTTACAACTTCTATCTTATTTCAGATAATTATCCTTCTACCACTTTATAATAATTCATAAGCTACAGCCTTTTCAGTGTCCATGTCTACAAATACCTCAGGTTTCTCTCAAGATAAAATATTTATTGTAGTATTTATGTATTTCCTAAATATTTAAAATGTGCTAAACTGTTTTACCATTTTTATTAGGTTCCTCTTCCTTTTTTTAATGTGTTACTGTTGATGTTTTTGAGGGTTGTGTTCCAACCCTATTTTCCTCATAAACTGTTGTGGTTTTTTTATTATGCCTACTTTTTAAATTAATTTATTTTTTATTATTTTTTAAATTTTTTAAAATTTTAATTTCAGTATAAATAACATACAGTGTTATATTAGTTTCAGGTGTACAATGTAGTGATTCAACAATTCTATACATTACTCATTGTTCATTATAAGTGTACTCTTAATCCCCTTCAACTATTTCAGCCATCCCTCTACCCACCTCCCCTATGATAACCATCAGTTTGTTCTCTATACTTAAGAATCTATTTTTTGTCTACTTTTATCTTTGTTTTGTTTCTTAAATTCGACATGTAAGTGAAATCATATGGTATTTGTCTTTCTCTGACTGACATTTCACTTAGCATTATACCCTGTAGATCCATCCATGTTGTTGCAAATGGAAAGATCTTATTCTTTTTATGGCTGAATTATGTTCTGTGTATATGGATACCACCTCTTCTTTATTCATTCATCTATGGATGTACACTTGGGTTGCTTCCATAATTTGGCTATTGTAAACAGTGCTGCAGTAAACATAAGGGTGCATATACCTTTTTGAATTAGTGTTTTCATATTCTTTGGGTAAATACTCAGTAGTGGAATTTCTGGATTGTAGGGTAATTCTATTTCTAATTTTTTGAAGAAACTTCATACTGTTTTCCAGAGTGTCTGCATCAGTTTGCATTCTCACCAACAGTGTACAAGGGTTCCCTTTCCCCCATATCCTCACCAATACTTGTTATTTCTTGCATTTTTTGTTTTAGTCATTCTCACAGGTGTGAGGTGTTACCTCATTGTGCTTTTGATTTGCATTTCCCTGATAATGAGTGATGTTGACATGTATTCATGTGTCTGTTGGCCATTTGGATGTCTTCTTGGGAGAAATGTCTGTTTATGTCTTCTGCCCATTTTTTAATTGGGTTGTTTGGGTTTTTTGGTATTGAATTGTATAAGTTCTTTATATATTTTGGATACTAACCCTTTATTGGATATATCATGTGCAGATATCTTCTCCCATTCAGTAGGTTGTCTTTTAGTTTTGTTTATTGTTTCCTTTGCTGTGCAGAAGCTTTTATTTTGATGTAGTCCCAATAGTTTAGTTTTGCTTTTGTTTCCCTTGCTTCAGGAGACATATCTAGAAAAATGTTGCTATGGCCAATGTTAGAGAAATTACTACCTGTGATCTCTTCTGGGATTTTTAAAGTTTCAAGTCTCATACTTAGGTATTTAATCCATTTTTAGCTTATTTTTGTATGTGGTGTAAGAAAGTGATACAGTTTCAATCTTGTGCATGTAGCTGTCCAGTTTTCCCAAAACCATTTGTTGAAGAGACTGTCTTTTTCCCATGGCATATCCTTGCCTCTTTTGTTGAAGATTAGTTTACCATGTAATCATGGGTTTAATTCTGGGCTTTCTATTCTGTTCTTTTGATCTATGTGTCTATTTTTGTGCCAGTACTATACTACTTTGATTACTACAGCTTTGTGTAGTATATCTTGAAATCTGATACTGTGATACCTCCAGTTTTATTCTCCTTTTTCAAGATGGCTTTGCCTATGTGGGGTCTTTTGTGTTTCCATAAAGTTTTAGTATTGTTTGTTCTAGTGCTGTGAAAAATGCTGTTGGTATTTTGATAGGGATTGCATTAAATCTGTAGATTGCTTTGGGTAATATGGACATTTTAGAAATATTTCTTCTTCCAATCTATGAACATGGAATATATTTCCATATATTTGTGTCATCTTCAATTTCTTTCATTAGCATTTTATAGTTTTCAGAGTACAGGTCTTTTACCTCCTTAGTTAACTTTATTCCTGGGTATTTTATTATTTTTGGTGCATTTGTAAATGGGATTGTTTTCTTAATTAATCTTTCTGCTACTTCATTATAAGTTTATAGAAATGAAACAGATTTCTATGTATTGATTTTGTATCCTGCAAAGTTATTGAATTCATTTATCAGGTCTAGTAGTTTTTTGTTGGAGTCTTTAGAATTTTCTATATATAGTATGTCACCTGCAAATAGTGAAAGTTTTATTTCTTCCTTACCCATTTGGATTCCTTTTATTTCTTTTTCTTGTCTGATTACTGTGACTAGGACTTCCAGTACTATGTTGAATGAAAACTGGTAAGAGTGGACATCTTTTTACTATTCCTATTTACTTCCTTCTACTGGTTTAGGGTTTTTTTTTTTTTTTTTTTTCTTCTTCTTTTTCTAGCTCTCTTAGGTGTAAGATAGGTGTTTATTTGAGATTTTTCTTGCTTCTCAAGGTAGGCCTTTTTGTATCTTAAAGATTTTGGACCATTGTGTTTTCATTTTTATTTGTTTCCATGTACTTTTTGATTTCCTCTTTAATTTTTTGTTGACCCATTCATTGTTTAGCAGCATGTTATTTAACCTGTATTTATTCGTGTTCTTTCCAGATTTTTTCTTGTGGTTGATTTCTAGTCATAGTGTTGTGATTAGAAAAGATGTATGGTATGACTTGAGTCATTCTGAATTCGTTGAGATTTGTTTTGTGGCCTAATGTGTAGTCTATTCTGGAGAATGTTCCATGTGTACTTGAAAAGAATGTGTATTCTACTGTTTTATGATGGAATGTACTGAATATATCTGTTAGATCCATCTAGTCCAACTGTCTCCTTGTTGATTTTCTGTTTAGATGATCTATCCATTGATGTAAGTGGGGTGTTAAAATTCCCAACTATTATTGCATTACTATAGATTACTTCCTTTATGTTTGCTATTAGCTGCTTTATGTTTTTGGGTGCTCCCATGTTGGGTGCATAAATATTTACAATTGTTATGTCTTCCTGTTGGATTGTTCCCTTTATGATTCTGTGATGTCCTTCTTTGTCTCTTAATACAGTCTCTTTGTTTTAAAGTCTATTTTGTTTTATATAATATTGCTACCTCAGATTTCTTTTCACATCCATTTGCATGATAAATGCTTTTCCATTCCTTCACTTTCAAGCTGCAAGTGTCTTTAGGTCTAAATGAGTCTTGTTGGCAGCATATAGATGAGTCTTGATTTTTATCTATCGCGGCACCCTATGTCTTTTGATTGGAGTGTTTAGTCCATTTACATTCAAAGTAATTATTGATAGGTATGTACTTACTGCCATTTTTTTCCTTGTTTTATGGTTGTTTTGTAGTTCTTTTTTGTTCCTTTCTTCTCTTGCTCTCTTGTGGTTTGCTGACTTTCTTAATTGATATACTTGGATTCCTTTCTCTTTATTTTTTGCTTATCTATTACCAGTTTTTGATTTGTGGTTACCATTAGGTTTGTAAATGACATCTTATGCATATGGCAGTCTACATGACTCTACATTGAGAGTCACTTAAATTTGAACCCCTTCTTTACTCCTCCCCATGTTTTAAGTATGTAATGTCATACTTTACAGCCTTTTATTTTGTGAGTCTCTTGAGTGATTTTTACAGATATACTTAATTTTACGGCTTTTGTGCTTCCTACTTTTCTTACTCTTACTTAATTGTCTTTCTTTTTCACTTAAAGAGTCTCCTTTAACGTTTCTTGTAGGGCTGGTTTAGTGGTTATGAACTCCTTTAACTTTTTTTTGTCTGGGAAACTATCTCTGCTTCTATTCTGAATGATAGCCTCACTGGATAGAGTGCTCTTGGCTGCATGCTTTCCCCCTCAGCCCCCCGCCCCCCAGCACTTTGACTATGTCATGCCACTCCCTTCTGGTCTGCCAAGTTTGTGCTGAAAAATCAACCGATCGCCTTATGAAGTTTCTTTTGTATGTAATGATTTTCTTTTCTCTTGCTACTTTTAAAATTCTCTCTTTATCCTACTTTTTGCCATTTAATTATTACTATGTGTCTTGGTTTGGACCTCCTTGATTTTGTTGTGGACTCCTGGATCTAGATATCTGTTTCCTTCCCTAGATTTGGGAATTTTCCCCAGTATTTCTTCAAATACGTTTTCTGCCCCCTTTTCTCTCTCTTCTTCTTTTGTGATCCCTCTACTGTGAATGTTATTACACTGGGTGGTGTTGTTGAGTTCCCTTAATCTGTTTTCATTTTTTTTATTATTCTTTTTTTCTCTCTTCTGTTTAGTTTGATTTCTTTCCATTACTCTGTCCTCTAGGTTGCTGATCTGTTTTTCTGCTTCCTGCCAATCTACTATTTATTCAATCTACCATATTTTTAATTACACTTACTGAGTTCTTCACCTCTGATTGGTTCCTTTTTTTCTATCTCTTTGTTGGTGGTCTCACTGAGGTCCTCCACTCTTATTCTCATGTCCAGTGAGTATCTTTCTGATCATTACTTTAAATTCTCTATCAGGCATATTATTTATCTCCATTTTTTTTTTTTTAGCTCTCTTGCTGTGATTTTGTCCTGTTCTTTTCTTTGATTTGGGACATATTCCTTTTTCTTCCCATTTTGTCTAACTATCTGTGTTTGTTTCTATGTGTTAGGAAAGTCAGCTATGACTACCTCCTCTTGAAAATAGCAGCTTTATGAAGAAGAGATCCTGTACTGCCCTATAGTGAAATGCCCCCTTTTCACCAGAACCTGACACTTCAGGTGTGGTGTGTGTGCCATACTACTGTGGCTAAGCCATGTTTGCCTTAAATCCAGTTGTCAGAAATGGCTCTCTTTGCCTGTTATAGGCAGGGTTTGGTCCCTGTGTTAATAGTAGGCCAGTCTGGGTCCACCTTGGGCTTGAGTTGAGTCAGACCAGGCAGTAGCGCCTAATTGCAGGGTACTCTCCCTGTTTTGTCCCTCAGAAGCTTTCATTGGTGGTAGGCCCTGCAGTCAGACCAGATATCTTCCCCCAGCCCACTGCTGGGGCCATGGTTGGACTGGTGTGTGTGGTTTTCTTCTCCTTTCCCTGGGTCAGCAGTTACGTTGGAGTGTTGCTGGCCCTTTTCAGGGCTGCTTGCACCCTGCCACGTTTGTGGTGCCACTTTGAATGGAAGCCTGTTGAGGGTGGGTCTGCAGGAGAACAGGGTGGTGGGGTTCCCGGTGTTAGCAAGGTTTGCACTAGTCCACTCAGGAGAGGACCTGCAGCCACCTTGGAAAACTGCCCGGGGTGGGATGGAGGGGGTGAGTCTGCTGAAAAACATGGGGCCAGAGTGTGTGGGAGCTAGAGTGTGATGCCAGCATAGTTACCACCAGTCTGCTGGGGAGGATACCTGCTTCCACCTATGAAAACTCCTGCCAAGGTTGGCTGGGTTGGAGGGGGTGGATCCCCAGAAGCTCGCAGGGGTGGGTTACACTGTTAGCATGGCAGATGGAGAGTGTTACTGAAGTTCTGGTTCCTGCAGGTGTCCATGTATCTAAGCAGGTGGGCTGGGAAGGGAAATGGTGTCCACCAGCTCTTTTGTTGTTGGAGAAGTCTCAAAGATCTCTGGCTCTCCAGCACATGCTCTGAGATTAGTAAACAAATCATCATGTATACCCCAGGTGTTTTTCATACTGCTGCTTCACTGCTGTGTCTCTGTAGGGCTGTTTATTGTGCTATTTATTTAAGGACAGAGACTCAGTTTCCTATCCCCTCTGCCTCTCCAGAGGTGAGCCCACTGATTTTTTACAAGTTTTAGGTGTTAAGCCCCACTGATTGTAAGAACTCACAAAATTAGGTCCCTCTGATCTTCACAGCCAAATGTTATGGGATTTTGTCTTCTCAGTGCATGTACCCCATGCCTGGGGTGCCTGGTTTCTGGACTGCTCCTACCTTCTCTCTAGGCCAGCTGTATCCCTCCCTTCCACAGATAAGTCCCTCAGGTCAGTTAGTCTCCCGACTGTACCTCCTCCCTTTCTATCCTCTTTGATCTGGCCTCTTCTTTACATTTAACTGTAAAGGGGTCTGTCCTTCCAGTCTTCAGGTTGTTTTCTGGGTTTTTACACTGGTGTAGGAATGATCTAGTTGTATCCATGGGACAAGGTAGAGCTTAGGGCCCTCCTAGTCTGCCATCTTCCCTGGCAGTTATCTATTATACTCATTTTTCAAAATATCATGATGTTTCAGAATACACGTCTCATTAAAGCACAACTGATTGTACTTGAATGAATTAAAGACAAGTTGAATCTCAGGATTACTGTTTTGGGCTGAATTACATCTCTTCAAAATTCACATTTTGTAACCCTGACCTCCAGTACCTTAGAATGTGATTGTATTTGGAGATAGGGCTTTTAAAGGGGTGATTAAATTAAAATGAGACCATTAGGGCAAGTTCAAATCCAAGCTGATTAATGTCCTTATAAAAAGAGGAAATTTGGACACACTGAGAGATACCAGGGATGTAAGTTCACAGAGAAAGACCATGTGAAGACATAGAAGAATGCCATCTGCAAGTCGTAGAGAGACCTCAGAAGAAACCAAACCTGCTGACACTTTGATCTTGGATGTCTAGCATTCAGAACTGTGAGAAAATAAATTTCTGTTGTTTAAGCCACCCATCTGTGGTATTTAGTTATGGAGACCCTAGCAAACTAATATAGTTACTGTGGCTGACTTATATACATCCTTCAAAACTGAGCTCAAGCATCTATTCTTTACTTGAACCCCTAACCTACACCCTGGATTGGCATTTCTGTTTCCAGTCTATCCCTTTGCCTCATTTGATCTCAGTATATGACATTAAACAATGTCATAATAACTATACCTTCTCTACGTGGTACAGATAATGAATTTTTTAGACCAATATTGTCCTTTTTTTTTTAACTTTATACCGAAAACTTTAAGTATACATTGTGGATTCTGAATATATTGCTGCTAAATAACTGCATGTTAAAATATTGGGCATAGAATCAAAATAATTTTTAAATGCATTTAATGAAGGAAACCAAAAGTAAAACACTTTATATGTGATTATAATGTTGGGAGAGCACATAATGTGCCACTGTCCATGGTTCAGATGATCATTTCTATTTTATTTGAGAGCACAAGACTCCTGCCATGCCCATGTTGCCCTGCACCCTACTTAAGGACAAATTATCCAAGATGTGTAGTGTAGGTGACAGAAAGAATGGCAGTACTATTAGAAAAAGAAAGAAAGAAAGAAAAGAAAGAAAGAAAGAAAGAAAGAAAGAAAAAGAAAGAAAGAAAGAAAGAGAAAACAGAGAGGGAGGGAGGGACGGAGGAAGGAAGGAAGGGAAGGAAGGAAGGAAGGAAGGGAGAGGGGAGTGGAAGGAGGGAGGAGGTCTGGAGAAAAATTACCTTGAAGGGTTTAATACATGAATCAGTATGGCTCTGAAGGGTAATTATTGGACATACACCATCTATTGGAGGGCAATTTCCATTTATCTCTAAGGAGATTAGCTCATGTTGAATGATAAGATAACCTACGGAAATGCTATTGCTTTGGCAAATGCTGTGATTGCAGCAATGAAGGGGAGTACATGTTCAGTGACTAACAATTGAGAGATAAGCAAAATAACTAGAGAGATATAACTGTAGTATGTATATACAGATAAGAAGGACAATAACTATAATATTAATATTTAATATTGACAAATTACTCTGTGCAAAGCGTTTCATGTCCTAATATTAAAGCATTACAATTTTTTAGAGTCACAAACTGGAAGAGGTGAGAGTCATCATGATTCTATTTTATCACCAAGAAAACTATGAAGGCTAATTAACAGGATGTAAAATCTGTGTGTGCTTCTCTTTCTCCTATGTTCACTGCTGCTATTAGAAAACTCTCAAGTCTATGTTTTCCTTCTTGATCTTTTTCTAATCCCCAAAGCTCTTCTCTTTTCTGTTCTTTCTGTTGTCCCACTCAGTCCAAACACTGCTTCTTATGATACCATCCTAGCTCACTGTCATTGTTTTTTTCTAAATATTTGGGAGCTTTCTGTATACTTAGTTGCCAGCTATTATGTACTGTTTTGCCCATTCTCAGTTAATTTGTAAGTGTCTGGCATTCAGATATTTTAGCTGCTTTAAAAAAATTTTCCCTTCATACCTTGTAGTGAAATCACACATAAGAACATATTTCTGGATTAGAGTCTAGAATAATTTAGTATTGCCAGCACTTATCAAAGTAATCTACCACATGCCAGACACTGTGCTACACAATGCTTTTTTTTAATGTCTTCTTCAAAAACCCTTATTGATTGTTACTGTGGTGTGTGTGTGTATAATAGATTGTAATATTTCTTAGTGTGAGTCATGGTCAAAAAAGTTTTGCTTCATCATGACTTAATGTAATTGCAAACCTGGGTCACATATTTTATTCAAAAGCAAATGTTCAGACTTTTTTATTCTCATCATTTTGCCATTTTGAGGTCTTGTAGATTGTAATAGTTTCTTGAGGCAGGGTGCTTGAACTATCTTGATGGCATGAACAAAATGTCATTTGGGCTCGGTTCATTTTCTCTCACCTGGTACAGCTCCAGGAGTTCATTGATTTCTGTAATTAAATGAGTTGGAAGTAAATTCTAGGTCTTTGCTGCACGTTAGTCATTGTTGCTATACTGGAATCTTAATAAGCTGTTGAGTGTGATGTTGTGCCAGAGAAGCGAGGTGTTAAGAGTCTTCCTGGCGCTCCCAGGCCATGTAGCAATCTGGAGTAATAATTGCCTGGTCCAGGACAAAAAGAGAGAGAGGGTGAAATAGCATTAGATTAGAATAAAACAGCATACTTCAGAAAGTGGTTAACTGAATAATAAAAAATTTGTCTTTTTTTTTTTTTCTTTTAAATAAATCCAACTTTGTGGATGCAATTTTCTTTAGCCTTTCTAAGTGAAATGCAGCCATTCTGGCTCTCAGTTTATTTAGGATAGTAGTCAGTATTTAAACTAAGAAAAGCCAATATTAAGCACTTTAATTTTCAAAGATGATAAGGTCTATGCTAAGTCAGCAAATGCCAAGGTTATTTTTGTTTGATTTTCTTGAGGCAGGTCTAAAAATTAAACCATATCAAAACTCACTTAGAGAAACAAAATAGAAATATACTGGACTCTCAAATGTCTAATCAGAGAACACGACAGATAGAAAATAATCTAATGTAGCTTCAAAAACAAATTATTACCAATTTTATTCAATCGATGAGAAATTATAAATGTGGAATATTTGCAGATGTTCTTTGGAAGGAATAGAGTTCAAAATTTAAATACATTTTGGGAAGAACTTGATAGAGAAAAAAAAATCTGAGTTTTTATTTGCCTGTGGTAGAATCCACATCTCTAAAATTTCTAACTGCTGGTAAGAGTGGAAATGGCTTCAAAATTTTGTTCATGCTTTTCTAATGGCTGTATTATTTAACCTGGGAATTTCAATTTAGAAATATATTCTAAGAAAATGATAGGGTAACTTCAAAAAAGAATGTGTATGAAATGAAAGTTTCTCAAAATTTTCATAGGAGTGGAGAAAATTGGAACTTAAAATCCATGAAGTCATCAGTTATACTGATAAAATGCCTATAAAGTAAATGTAATGCAAGCATTTAAAATGAAAGTATATTGGGGTTCCTGGGTGGCACAGTCGGTTAAGCATCTGACTTTTGGTTTCGGCTCAGGTCACGATCTCAGGGTCATGAGATTGAGCCCCCTGTTGGGCTCCGAGCTCAATGCAGAGTCTGCTTAAGATTCTCTCGCATTTTCTCTCTCTTTATCTCCCTCTGCCCTTCCCCACCCCCATGCTCACTTTTGAGCATGCGCTCTCTCTAAAATAAAGAAATAAAGCTTTTTTTGGGTCATTTCTTTTTTTTAAATTTTATTTTATTATGTTTTGTTAATCACCATACATTACATCATTAGTTTTTGATGTAGTTCCGTGATTTGTTGTTTGCATATAATACCCAATGCTCCATTCAATACGTGCCCTCTTTAATACCCATCACCAGCCTAACCCATCCCCCCACCCCCCTCACCTCTAGAACCCTCAGTTTGTTTCTCAGAATCCATAGTCTATCATGGTTTGTCTCCCCCATCCAATTCCCACCTTCATTTTTACCTTCCTACTATCTTCTTTTTTTTTTTTTTTTTAACATATAATGTATTACTTGTTTCAGAGGTACAGGTCTGTGATGCATCAGTCTTACATAATTCACAGCACTCACCATAGCACATACCCCCACAGTGTCTATCACCCAACTACCCTCCACCACTCCAGCAACCTGTTTGTTTCCTGAGATTAAGAATTCCTCATATCAGTGAGATCATATGATACATGTGTTTCCCTGATTGACTTATTTCACTTAGCATAATACCCTCTAGTTCCATCCATGTCGTTGCAAATGGCAAGATATTTTTTTTTGATGGCTGCATAATATTCCATTGTATATGTATACCACATCTTCTTTATCCATTCATCTGTTTATGGACATCTTGGCTCTTCCCATAGTTTGGCTATTGTGGACATTGCTTCTATAAACATTGGGGTGCATGTACCCCTTCGGAGCACTACATTTATATCTTTGGGGTAAATACCCAGTAGTGCAATTGCTGGGTCATACGGTAGCTCTATTTTCAACTTTTTGAGGAACCTCCATACTGTTTTCCAGAGTGGCTACACCAGCTTGCATTCCCACCAACAGTGTAGGAGGGTTCCCCTTTCTCCGCATCCTCGCCAACATCCATCATTTCCTGACTTGTTAATTTTAGCCATTCTGACTGGTGTGAGGTGGTATCTCATTGAGATTTTGATTTGGATTTCCCTGATGCCGAGTGATGTTGAGGACTTTTTCATGTGTCTGTTGGCCATTTGGATGTCTTCTTTGGAAAAATGTCTGTTCATGTCTTCTGCCCATTTCTTGATTGGATTCTTTGTTCTTTGGGTGTTGAGTTTGATAAATTCTTTATAGATTTTTGGATACTAGCCCTTTATCTGGTATGTCATTTGCAAATATCTTCTCCCATTCTTTCGGTTGTCTTTTGGTTTTATTGACTGTTTCTTTTGCTGTGCAAAAGCTTTTTATCTTGATGAAGTCCCAGTAGTTCATTTTTGCCCTTGCTTCCCTTGCCTTTGGTGATGTTTCTAGGAAGCAGTTGCTGCGGCTGAGGTCGAAGAGGTTGCTGCCTGTGTTTTCCTCTAGGATTTTGATGGACTCCTGTCTCACATTTATGTCTTTCTACCATTTTGAGTCTGTTTTTGTGTGTGGTGTAAGGAAATGGTCCAGTTTCATTCTTCTGCGTGTGGCTGTCCAATTTTCCCAACACCATTTGTTGAAGAGACTGTCTTTTTTCCACTGGACATTCTTTCCTGCTTTGTTGAAGATTAGTTGGCCATAGAGTTGAGGGTCCATTTCTGGGCTCTCTATTCTGTTCCATTGATCTATGTGTCTGTTTTTGTGCCAGTACCATACTGTCTTGATGATGCCAGCTTTGTAATAGAGCTGGAAGTCCGGAATTGTGATGCCACCAGCTTTGCTTTTCTTTTTGGACATTCCTCTGGCTCTTCACGGTCTTTTCTGGTTCCATACAAATTTTAGGATTATTTGTTCCATTTCTTTGAAAAAAGGTGATGGTATTTTGATAAGAATTGCATTAAATGTGTAGATTGCTCTAGGTAGCATTGACATCTTCACAATATTTGTTCTTCCAATCCATGAGCATGGAACATTTTTCCATTTCTTTGTGTCTTCCTCAGTTTCTTTCATGAGTATTTTATAGTTTTTCTGAGTACAGATTCTTTGCCTCTTTGATTTATTCCTAGGTATCTTATGGTTTTGGGTGCAATTGTAAATGGGATCGACTCCTTAATTTCTCTTTCTTCTGTCTTAGAAATAAATCTTTAAAAGAGTAAGTAAAAAAAATTAAAATGAAATTATACTGTTACTGATAGGTAAATATTTTAATAAATAATATGGAGTAAAAAAGATTATAAAGTTACACATTTATATATAGGTAAGCACTATGAAGTAATGTCATTAGATACATAAACATATATGCATATATATCATGTTTGGTTTATATTATATATTTATGAGTGTGATCATATGTAGAAAATTTTTGAAAACTTGTATCATAAAATGTTAACAGTAATTACGTTTTAGTAGCAGGATTGTAGATGGTTTTATTTTGCTTATCTTCATCTTTTGATTTCTTCAAAATCAGCATTTATTTCTTGTGTTATTAAAAATAGCTTATGGGGGCACCTGGGTGGCTTATTCAGTTAAGCATCAGACTCTTCGTTTTGGCTCAAGTCATGACCTCAAGGTCATGGGTCAAGCCCCATGTCTGGTTCCAGGTTCAGCTCAGAGTTTGCATGAGATTCTCTCTCTCCCTCTTCTTCTGCCCCTCCCCACCTCTAAAATAAATAAACAAATCTTTAAAAAAAATAGCTTATAGAAATTCACATTTTAATGTCTTTTGGTGTAAAACTGAAAATATAGTGATTTTTTTAACCAAAAAGATGTATAGTAATTTGAGCAGAATTCATTAAATGCTTATTAAAATGTTATAATTCCAATATTTTACTGGGAACTCTGGAATATAAAGAGGAACTGAAGGTATTGTGCTTTTCTTACACAGTATTACCTTTTCTAAACATAAAGCTCCAGCACTCCTTTGCTCAGACATTAAAAAGTGGCTCCCTACTACCAAATAAAGTGAAAACCTCAGTCCGGCATTTAAAACCTCTACAAAACAGCATTGAGTATGGCTATAATATATGTTTTTTGGTAATGATTCAAGTATGTTAAAATAAATCACATTAAGTTATTGTATATAATTACCTATTAATATTCTATTGCACTTTGAATGTTACATGTATGTATATGGTACTCGCTCATGACCTCAAAGAGTTGGCATTCGAATTGAGAAAACCTAAGGGATTAACTAATACTGAGCTAGGATGAGTGGGCAGGGGTTGCCTTTGCTTTTGGCAATTCATGCTGGAAAGGTGAGGCAAATTGAGATCAAACTGAGGGTTTGCCCACCTATCACTGCATTCTCTCTTAGACTGCTTCCTGTAGTTGCTCCTAGGATATACATTCTAGGATAAACATATCCACAGCTTTTTGGCATCAATCAGTCATGTTGAGAAGTAGGTTGTCATTCCTTTCTCACTAATTGCTTTTAAGATCTCAGTATCTTTGGTGTTCCAGTTTTATTATGATGGGTGTAAATCTCTCATATTTTACAACTCTTGATGTCATATTATGGATGATTTCTTCTAATATGTCCTGTAAACCCTAACTGTTCTTTTAACTGTGTCTGATTTACTGCTTAGCCAGCAACTGAGTTTTTAATTTTATAAACTGCATTGATCATTTCTAAAAGTTCTATTTGTTGTTCATTCAAATCCAGCTGTTTTTGTTATTGGCTTCAATTGTTAGTATCTTGCTTTTTTGTGTCTTCAGTTCCTTCTTTCATAATTTTAAGTACAGGTAAGTTATTATCAATATCTGATAATTATATTGTATAGAATGATTAAGGGCCTGATACTGCTATTTATTTAGGCTATAGTTCCTCATGCATGGTAGATTCTTTCCTATTCTTTTTATAATTTAGGATTTTAGGCTTAGAATTTACTGGATATCACCATCCTAGGAGCAATTTTTCCATACATTTACTGGTTTATAAGTAGACATGTAAATAGTATAAATTGGACCTCAAACCCATAGGTCAGGAAACCTGCAATTATGAATTCTCAGGGTAGGGATTTTTTCCTCCTTATTTAGATCCCAGATTGAAACAGGAAATCTTTATTGTCATTTCTTTCTGCATTGGTTTTTCATATTTATTCATTCTCTTAATGCTTACATCTTTAGCATTTTCGGCCTTATTAATGGACCACACCAATTCTACCCTTCTCAGTTGAGTGTAAGATCCTTTAAATGTAAGTTTCCTAGTTATTAAATCCTACAACCTCTCTTCTCCTCTTTTCTTTTCTCTCCCTCCCCTACCCAAACCAGGACAGTAAAAGCATCAGTACCAGCTCACCTCTCTCATGTTCAATTGCTTCTCCATTTTTTGTTAGAAAATCCCTCACTATTCTCAGAGAGTAACATGAATTTAAAACATAATTGTTGTATTTATTCAATGTACTTACATGTACTGAGGCAGAACTTTTTCTTGTTATCCAGTCTTCAATATTGTCGGAAAGAGAAGTCTTAATCAACGTTATACATATGTATTATATGTATCATACATATGTATATATGTATTATATGTATCTTCTATGTATATAAGCATGCCTGATCTTCCACATCGATAAAGCAAAATTGTTGTAAGTATTTTCTTCTCAGTGATTGGCCCTAGGCTTATACATAGTAAAGACTCTGTATATATCAATTGACAGATTATAGGAAGCCTAGAGTTGTACATTGGGAAGAATTGTGTATGTGCACTTCTTCCCACCTATTGATATAGCCCTTTTTCAGCAACATAGATGGCACTCTCAGAAATGGATATGGGCTGATATGGGAAACATCATGGAGTACAGGGAAAATCAGTGAACATTGGCAATTACCTCAGCTAAGCATTTAGTCAGTCAAGCAGCAATGACTAATCTACCAAAATTCAAAACATAACCATGTCCCATTCCGTATCTAAAGCCTATGACATATCCTTGTTGAGTATCAGACAGAATCCATTTTTTTTTACAATGATAGATATTTCTAACCTCATCTCCTGCTGCTGTTCTTCATGCACAAGTTGCTCTAATCATCCCTATCTTGGTTCATGCAATTATATATATGTAATCACTTATTTTGCATTGTGCCTTTGCATTAACTGGTCTATAAATGTTTTTAAACCTTCTCTCTTACTTTTGTAACTTTTGTAAGAAGGAAAAATAATGTTTCTAGTTATTGGAAGTATGGAAAGCACTCCTTCTGCCTGTTTCTTTTCCCCTCAATGTTTGCCATAAATACCATTATGACTTGTGGATTCTTCTTACAATTTCAGTTCTAACCATGACTGAAGGCATTGAGGATTGTGATGGTAAAAATTGTTTTCATAAACATCATGGATTTTTATTATCCTGCATGTTGTATGTTCTAATTGCTCTTATATTCTCTGCATTATTGTATATTTGGGAACCAGCCCCATTTGAACATTGAAATAGTTTGTGAAATCCATTTACTGTACAAATGCCTGAAAAGATACAATACATAGAAAAATACTTGCATATGGCCCTTAATCTTAGAAAAACTGCTCAGTATGGTTTATAATAATATACATGTTGATTAAACTACACTGTGATACCATTTCTCACCTATCTAAAAACAGAACTTCTGGAAGAAACTCTTTGCAACCTTGGATTAGGGAAGGATTTTAAAATATGATACCAAAGCCACAATTCGTGAAAGAAACAATATATTGGACCTCATTAAAAATAAAACAAACAAACAAAACAAACAAAACTTCTGCTCTTTCAAAAAACACTGTTAAGCTGCAGATGGAAGTAAATATTTTCCAATCAAATATATGATAAAATACTTCTATCTAGAATATATAAAAACACTCAAAAGTCAATAATAAAAAAATCTGACAATTATTTTTAAATGAGCTCATATTTGAAAAAAACACTTCACTAAAAAAGATAGATGGATGACATATAAGAGCATGAAAAGATGCTCAATATTATTAATCATTGTGAAAATGCAAATTAAATCACAGTGATAAGACAGTATACACCTATTAGAAAGACTAAAATTTTAAAAACTAAATATACCAGGTGTTGGCAAAGATGTGAAGTTGTTGGAATTCCCATTCCCTGCTTTTGAATATGTGACTGAGGCCAGTAAAGGCTTCTTCTTTTTTTTTTTAAGATTTTATTTATTAGAGAGAGAGAGAGAGCACAAGCAGGGGGAGTGGCAGGCAGAGGGAGAGGGAGAAGCAGGCTCTCCACTGAACAGGAAGCCCTGATGCAGGTCTAGATCCTAGGATCCTGGGACGCTTAACCTACTGAGCCACCTAGGTGCCCCTCCCTTATTACAAATTAAGCTGCAGTGAATATTCATGCACATGTCTGTGTCATAGCTGAAAACCAGAAACAACCCAAATGTCCATCAAGGAACGGATATACAAACTATGGTATATCCATACAGTGGGATACTACTCAGCAACACAATGTTAATGAACTATTGATATATAACTACAACATGAATAAATCATAAAATAAGTATACTGAGTGAAAGAAAAACTAGATACAAAGAAGTATATACTACACGATCCCATTTATATAAAACTTTAGAAAATGTAGACTAATCTAAAATAACAGAAAGCCAATTTAGTTGCTTCAGAATGGAGGAGATGGGGAGGGTAATAGGGATACCAAATGGAGATGTGGAAACTTTTGGGGAATAAGATATGTTCATTATCTTGATTGTGGTAATGGATTCATATAAATATAATATAAGGGTAAAATGACTAAGCTTACTTAGTTGAATGAAGAAAAGGAGGAACATGCCCCCCCTCATTAGTCTGTCTGCTAAAAAACATAATAAACTCAATGAAAGATTTGAGCTTTTAATCACATTTCAAGGTCAGTAGACTTCTGACCCTTGGGCCAATAAATACTTCCAAAAGAACTTAGAATTTCCTCAAGAGGGTATTGAAGACAGTCACAAAGTGAGTTCCCTTATCTCTCAGCAGATTAGAGAAGTTTTTATTGTTCTTTTACTATTTACTTTGTTGTATAAATGTACATGAAATTTTGTCCAGATTCTTTATAGACACTTTGTGCTATCTTTACATGCATACAAATGTATAATTCTTACTGACTGATAAATTGTGTTTACTCTCTTTTCTGTAATGGGTATGGAAGGATTTTTATTGGCAAGACTGTTTGTGTAATGTATATATGTTGTATACAATTATATACAATATATAATGATATATATATACAGGAAGTAGAAAGTTTATGTGTATAGTTTATAGATATATAAATTTAACACTTAAATATATAAAGTTTGTTATATACATTTATACCTCAATAAAGTATATAAAAAAGAGAAGACATTAACTGTACTTATAACTTCTTTAATAGAAGCCTAAAAATAAATCTGACAAAATATAAACAGCTTTAGCCAAAAACAACAAAAAAATATAATTATGGCCATTTACCCTCTTAACCATATCTTTTTCTCCTTCTCTCTTCCCCTCACCATGTAGTTATACTTCAAATATATATATATATAATACACCTTTACTATGTATTTGTATGTATTGCTTATTGCAAAGTAATGGAAATCAAAATGGAATTATCTAGAAATACAGTAATATAGTAATTTGGTTAAACTAACAAGAAACCCAATTATGTTATGCTCTAAATTAAATACATGTAACTGTATAATTTAAGAAAAATTTAATGTTGAAGAAAATTTTAAACGAACATAAAATAAGTACAATTTTGATGTTTAAGTAAAAGTATTGACTGAAAATTTCATTCAGCAAAATGCATGAAGGTTAATCCAAAAATTCATTGGAACCTGCCTAGAAATAAATTAATTCACTTGGAATGTATCACTAAAATTATTTTTTGATCTAATGATGTGATAATTGAATTCTTTTCTAATCTGAGGCAGGGGAGATAGTAGCACCACAAGGTAATTACTTGTCTAGTTAAATACATCGTCCTTTTTTTTGTGGAAATAATTTGCTTTTAGATTCATGCTGAGAAGCGACTAGCTTCTCTTTATCATAATATAATTTAACAAAATGTAGCATTCCTTCTCCATCAAATTAAAGCAATTTGGAAAATTGAAGAGTCTTTGGGTCTTTGCTCTTCAATCATCTTCCATTGTTGTTCTCAGCTGAAAAAAGAAAAAAAAAACACTAAAAAAATCCCTAAGGGCTTAATTTCCTTTCATACAACCAAGCCAAGGGAAATGATGCCCCTTAAGATGGTAATGACTCAGAGGCTCATGCCAGCAATACTGTCTTTACACTACTTTTTCTGGATCAGGCCAGTCTCTTCCACTCCCTCACTGGACAGTTTACAGCTAGATTAGATGATCACAGCCAATAAAATGTTTAGGCTGAATAACAGTAAGATGTCTATAATATTGACCAAGATGTCTCTCTTATTCTCTCTCTCTCTCTCCTTTCTTTTTCCCCACTACCTCCATACTCATAAACGTAAACCACCATCAATGGCATTATTAGAACAGAATCACTTCCTTAGTACTCCTTAAGACAACAAGGAGGTATACCATCATCCCATGATGAATAATAGTGTCTGTTCCCATTAGGTCCCTGGTTTTAAGTGAGTAAAAATGCATTTCATAAGGTATACACCATCTTGAAGTCATAAGATTTAAGCAATATTAAAAAGATTCTGCATGCTCTGTGATGCAGATATAAAGGCATTTGGAAAAGGCATTTATAAAGATATTAGAAGAAAGAAGATAAACTAATATTATAACAAGTAATTTCAGCATATTTTTCTGAAGAATTTTTGGGACTATCATGTTTGAATGATTATGGAGGCATACAAAATCTCATGTTATTTACACTATTAGCTGAAACACAAAATTGCTGGACAGGTAAAGAAAAATTATCTCTTGTCTGTCTAGAGTGGTACCACTATTGTAAGAAATCTGGTCTCTCTATCCTTGGTATGTCCATCTGTCTGTTTCATAGCTGTAAGAAAATTTGCACAATATAGTATATGCAATTTTCACTTGTATCGTCTGGATAATAATTTTTAGAAATTCATATGTAATTAAAGATAAGCTAATTTAACTTAGTTTCAGTGCTCCAAATCTTTGTAGAATGAAATCATATTTCGTTATTATAAATTTTATGTAAATTTGATATATTCTTTACAAATTGTTCACTTTTTTAGCTTTTAATTTATGGAAAATTTCAAACATATATAAAAACTGAGAAAAGAAATGCCAATGTAGTATGCCACTAATACTTACATAGAGTACTCATCACTTTGTTTCATCCCTACTCCCATCCAGTTCCCATATCCATTTATTTTGAAGTAAATTCCCAACATCATATCATTTCATATCTAAATATTTTACTATGGTCTCTAAAAGATAATGATGCAAACATAACCACAGTACCTGTGATATTTTAGCCAGCATTAAAAGTGTTTTTATATTGATAAATGTAGATGCAGTGATTTATTTTAACCATTTTAAAGCACTCCAAGAAATCAATGCACCATAATTTACTAACTAAATCCCAACAATAATTTTTCCAATCTTTATGCCAGTACAAACAAAGCTTTGTTGAAGGGTAGAAATCTTCATATTTCACTAAACATTGCCAAATTCCTCTCCAGACACTTAATTGATTCAGGTACCTACTGATAGTGAATGAGAGAACCCATGTGCCCATCTGATAGTGACAGATGTTTTCATTCTTGAGAATTGAAGGGATCTCAAACGGTATAGCATTTGGTTTTCATTTGCATTTCCATTCTTGTTATCAGAATACATTACATTTTACAATGGGTCATTTTGGTTTTCTAATAATTTAATTGCCTGTTCATATTTCTGATTTTTTTCCTATAATGACATTTGTCTTTTTTATTTAATATCCTAGTTAAAAGCACTGAATAATCCTCCCAGTTTGTGGCTTTCTTTTCCCTATGTTATTTGCGGGACAACAACAACAACAAAAGTTAACTTCAAATCTTTCGATGTATTAGTGACATATTTTAAAGTTGCCTATCCTTTTTTATGGTTGTTTTTTTCTTTATGACTTCTCTATTTATATATGAAAGCTTTCTCTACCATAACAACATTAAAATATTATCTAAATTTTTATTTAAATGTTATTCATTCATATTTATTAATTTTTTCTAGACATTTTGTGTTTTTATTTTTTGTATATTTTTGAAGTAAGAATCCAGTATTTTTCCATATGATGGCCCAAAATCACTTGTTCAATTCCTTCTTACTCTCTGATTTGTAATACCATCTGTGTCATTAACCATATTCTCATATGTGCATGGGACAGTCAGGAGTCTCTGTTCTGGCCCATTCATTGATCTCTGTATTATGTCTCTGTTTAAGTACCCCAACAATTAATTGCTGGCATTTTGTAAGGTCTTAAATCGGGTAAGACAAATCCTTTTATAGTGCCCTTACTCTCTTCCTTTGAGTTGTTTTTACTATTCAGTGCCCATCAAATTGTCATATAAATTTTAGCATCGGGGCACCTGGGTGGCTCAGTCAGTTAAGCATCTGCCTCCAGTTCAGGTCCTGATCCCAGGGTCCTGGGATGGATCCCCACCTTGGGCTCCCCGCTCAAGCAGGGAGTCTGCTTCTCCCTCTGCTCTTCCCCCTGCTCCTATTTTCTCCCTCTCTCAAATAAATAAAAAAAAAAAATTAATATCAGTTTATCAACTTTTACAAAATTTATTTTTTTATGATTATATATTTATTTTTATTTTTTAGAGAGAGTGCATGTGAGAGCAAGGGAGGGGCAGAGAGAGAATCTTAAGCAGGCTTCATACTAAATGTGGAGCCCCAATTGAGGCTCAATCTTATTTATTTATTTAAACTTTATTTATTTGAGAGAGAGAGAGAGCATGGGTAGGGGCAGAGGAAGAGAGAGAGAATCTCAAGCTGACAACACGCTGAGTGGGGCACCTGATATGGGGCTCAGTCCCACAACTCTGATATCAGGACCTGAGCCGAAACCAAGAGTCAGAGGCTTAACCGACTCCACCACCTAGGTGCCCCTATTTTTAAAACACTCTGTATTAACTACTGTGTTACAGGCATTGTTTATGGTTCTGAGTGTTTTCCAGTATTAACCTATATAATCTTTAAAATGATGTTATATTTTTGTGAAAAAAATGTGTAGACATTGAAAGATCAAGAGAATATAATGATGGGTTTTTCAAAAGCCTAGTGAAAGATGAAATTCTAGCAAAATTGAAAAAAAAAGGCAAGCACATACTAACAATATTAGAAATGAGGAGAGGGTTAAGCAAGTAATGATAAGAGATGCTTCTAGACAATTACTAAAAAGTACTATGCACAATTTTATGTAAACGTATTTGAAAATTGAAAGGAATTTTTTTCCAGGAAAAATTGTAAACTAACAAAAAAATTTTTTTTTTAAGGAAAAAGACCATGGTCTTTAAATAAACTGAATTGGCATTCAAAAAAAATCTGGTGATAGTGGCAAAGATGGGGGATGCTCAATTTTCAAGGTAGAACCAGTACAATTTCCCAGATGACTTTGATCTAAGTACCTGAAAGAATAGAATTGTTATTAATTGAGATGGAATGAACAATGGAAAGGGTAGGTAGGGGGAAGGAGCAGAAATATTAGAAACTGAGTTTTTGGGGCGCCTGGGTGGCTCAGGCATTAAGTGTCTGCCTTCAGCTCAGGTCATGATCCCAGGACCCTAGGATCGAGCCCCGCATCGGGCTCCCTGCTCAGCCGGAAGCCTGCTTCTTCCTCTCCCACTCCCCCTGCTTGTGTTCCCTCTCTCACTGTCTCTCTCTCTCTCTCTCTCTGTCAAATAAATAAATAAAATCCTTTAAAAAAAAAAAAGGAAACTGAGGTTTTTTTTTTACATTTCTTCCAGGAATAGCAATATGTATTATTATTGGGAGAATTATAATAATGGAATCTACCATATTAATAATCAAAGGAAAATATTCCTACCCTTGATTTGATGTGGTAAAAAGCATTTTATAGAACTAAGTATCTTTGCTGGTAAAGGATCTTAGCAAAGAATAAATAAAACCATAATTTTTTTCATAGTGGTAAAAAACACATAATATTAGACATACCATCTTCACCATTTTTAAGTGTACAGTTCACTAGTGTTGAGTATATTTATATTGTTATACAACAAATTGTTGTACAACAGATTTTAGAACTTTTTCATCTTGCAACACTGAAGCTCTATGTCCACCAAACAGTAATTCCATCTCTCCCCCTCTCCCAGCCCTTGGCAATCACCTTTCTGCTTTCTGTTTCTGTGATCTTAACTACTTTAGATGCTTCATATGAATGGAGTCATAGAGTATTTGCTCTTTTGTTACTGACTTATTTCACTGAGCATAATGTCCTCAAGTTTCATCCATGTAGCATGTGACAGGATTTCCTTCCCTTTTAAGGCTACATAATTTTCCATTGTATGTGTAAGCCACATTTTTTCATCAATTCATCTATTGCTGGATACTTGGGTTGCTTCCTCTTCTTGGATATTGTGAATATACTGCAATAAACATAGATGTACAAATATGTCTTCAAGATCCTGCTTTGGATTCTTTTGGATAGGTACCCAGAAGTGGGTTGCTGGACCTTAACTTTTTAAGGAATCTCTATACTGTTTTTCATAATGGCTATACCACTTTACATGCCCACCAATAGTGAATGCCAACATCCTCCAATTAGGGCATAACTGAAGCCTTTCCTCCACTATACAGCTTTCTCATTCCTCTGCCTGCTTTTGAGTCTCTGCCAAATGCAAGTGATAGTAGCTGACTGCCTTATTATAGCAAGCTCTAAGTAATAGCCTTTGTTCTCTTTTGGGTGCTTTTCATTTATTTCCACACAGAATTCAAACTCAGGATGAACCCAAAGTCTGAGAAAAGGTTTCTGCCTTGATAAAAATATCAGCTCAGGGAATTTTCTTTGAAACTTTATAAAGTTATTCTAATTTCACCTAAATATAAACATGAGAGAAAAGGCAGAAAAAATATGGTAAAAAAAGATAATTAAAAAGGGAGATATGCCTTACCAAATATTAAAATATATTTTAAAGTTATATTAATCCAAATGGCAGAGCACTGTTCTAAAATAACCAGTTAAATCAGTAGAATAGACGAGAGCCCAGAAATGTTACCAGTATAAATAAGACATTATTATATGGCAAAAAACAAGTAAATATTTCAAATAATTGCTAAAATAAAATTTTTTCAGTTATTTGGATTATATGTATATGTACATATCCTAAAAATAAATGATAGACTGGAACTTAAAGGTTAACTACTTGTATAAAAATTAAGTAATACAAAATAATGATTCTGTGTCCTTGAACTTTTGTATATCAAATTACTGCATCGAACATTTAAAGCACTAACTTCTTGAAAATAAAGAAAACATTGATAGAAAACACTAATAGGGGCAGATGAACATATTTTTCTCAGGTTAAATAAAGTTCAAGCAGAGAAACAGTAGGAGAAACAGAGGGATATAAAGAGCATAAAGGATAATATTATTTAATCAGCAAAGAAAAAATTTACCCTCTTCTCAAGTGTCAGTGGCATACTTTATTTATTTATTTATTTTTAAAGATTTTATTTATTTTTATTTGAGAGAGAGAGAGCACATGAGAGGGGGAGGGCCAGAGGGAGAAGCAGACTCCCCGCTGAGCAGGGAGCCTGATGCGGGACTCGATCCTGGGACTCCAGGATCATGACCTGAGCCGAAGGCAGTCGCTTAACCAACTGAGCCACCCAGGCACCCTCAGTGGCATACTTTAAAAAAACAAAAACAAAAATACATTTAGGCCACAAAAGAAAATTCAATAAATTTTAAACAGTAATGATAGCATAACTATAACCTCTGGACTCAATGCACAAACTTATTAACTAAAAGTAAGCATAAACAAAACAATAACAATGACAAAAATTTCTGAAACATTTGGGAATTTTATAACCTACTTCTAAACACATCTTGGGTCAAAAAAAAATTAAGACTGCAATTAAGTAAAAGCACTATATATCATAACAAATGGGTCTAGATTCAAATAATACTAGGAAGAAAATTTAGTCTTAAACACTTTTACAGCCAACGTAAGAAAATAAATGACTTAAGCATCCAGGATAATATGTTAGATAAAGAGCTATATATTACAGTTAAGGACGGCAGAGATATGGGGCTCCTGACAATGAGATACTCCTATCCATTTTTTGGATCTACTTTTCATTTTGTATCTTACTCTAGACATGCTGGCATGTCTCAATTTTCCAGCCACACCTCATAGAATTACCTAAATAAATTCCACTCTATTTCCAGTTCTTAACATCATATCATCCTTCAAAGTCTGCTTTCTTCTGTGAATTATTTTTTGACATTAATCAGGCTAATCAGTAAAAAAAAAAAATACAGAATTTATAGCATGGATTAATCTCAGAGTATATTTAAAAATCCAATACTTGGGAGCCTGGGTGGCTCAGTTGGTTAAGCGACTGCCTTCGGCTCAGGTCATGATCCTGGAGTCCCTGGATCAAGTCCCGCATCGGGCTCCCTGCTCAGCAGGGAGTCTGCTTCTCCCTCTGGCCCTCCCCCCTCTCATGTGCTCTCTCTCTCTCATTCTCTCTCTCTCAAATAAATAAAATCTTTAAAAATAAAAAAATAAAAATCAATACTTAATTATGTCCACTCTTATTATGTGTATGGCATCTGTAACTAGATTAGTAAGTGGCTCTGCCACAGCCTTATCCTGATTGTTTTCCCTACATAGGTTATAAAATGGTTGAGAGTTTACTTTTAGAAGAGCACCAATACATTTGTGACATGTTAATGACAATATTTTAACAGATTTGGAACAAGAGATGGAGAAATGTACCAAAGGTGAGAGATAAAGCAATAATTTTGACCAAAGGCCAGAGAATTTATGGTATTTCCAGATAAAGAATAGACTTTTGGCCCCATTACTTAAGCTGATTATGTTGTCATTTGGTTTTCCTTTGAGCTGTTCTCTTATCACCACACTGTGATCGCATTGTATTTATTTTGCCACTTTACAGGATTTACTTTGTCAAAGATCTTTGCCTCTAGCAAATGACTTGCATTAAATGATCTCCAGTTATCCTTCAAAATCAGAGCTATGATAGCCACCATCTGTAATTCAAAAAATTCCTCTCACTCCTCTACCATCCCTCCTGCAGTTCCTGCCTTTTCCATCTCCTACTGATTGATAAAACATTCTAACTACATAGCAAAATCTAAAAGACATTTGCCAGTGAAGATTTTGGGAAGAACTGCATCCCCATAGATACTTTGAAGATGATCTAGTGAGCGATAAGAATATGTACACAGGAAAAATCGGGAGGAGGACAATTCATGTGACAGAGAAGCACTTGCATTTCCTTGATGCGGGGTGCCTGAGCTGATGGGAAGTGGCTGTCAGATAATAAACTGGATAGATTTACCTGCCTGTCATATCAAACGATTTTAGTTTTATTGTAAAGATAAGGGAACAACGCAGAGTTTTCTCTGTGATGGAGTTAAGTTATTCTGAGGATTTTTAAACTGCAAAATGTCAAATAAGAAAAGAAATGCAGACTTGGGTAAGAAGAGACAGTACTCAAATTGATTATGGCAAGAGGAGAGAAAGGGACTTGCAGAGGGTGGGGGAGGGACTATTGAAAAAGGAAGAATATTTCAACCATGAGATCTGCAAGCATTTCAAAGGTCAATTAGAAAGGGAGCAGAGAGGAAGAGCAGGGAGAAGTGAACAAGTCTATTAAGAACTGAATATCGGAAAGTGTGATGAAACAGTGATCCACAGTTGATGAAGGAACATTTCTCCCTGAAGTCACTGTATGTTTGGCTATATGCTGGGTTAGAGTCAGGGTGAGTGAATCTCATAGGATGGAAGATGGAGAGAAGCTTAACTAAGTTTTGGTCAAATCAAGGTAGCAGGTATTTTGTCCAGATTGGTCAGTGGATACAGACAATTCAGGTAATCATTATTAGGCACAGGATGGGAATTGAAGAGTCATTGGCCTTCTCAATGGTGAACGGGGTCGGGGGGGGGGGCATCCATAAATCTTATCTAAGTCCTATAGGGAAGGATGATTCCTTGCGTTAAACTGTTTCTGGAATACATAGAGTTGGGGGATTTTTTTTTTTTTTTTTAACTGTCATTGTATTCCAGAATCACAGGGCTTAGATAAAGTTCAGTATTGTTCATCACTTTAATATAGGCATTACCTGACAATTCTGAGACTGAATATTCAAATGGCCAGCCCATATGTGAAAATAAAACCCTGACCTTCAACCTCTGCAGCATTCTGCTGAAAAACTACACCACAACCTCTCCAAAAATTGGCCCAGAATGGTCAGGACATTACCAGTCAACAACTGCCAGTCTTCCTATTATCTGCCCTAGATCTCAACTCAGGGCCATCCAGAGAAAGTCAATTAATCTCCCCCCAAATATCACACAGAATACTGTATCTCCAGCTTCCCAATACCAACAATGTCTAATTAGAGCATTCCTGAATCCTTCCCTTGTTTTTACCATAAAGTTTTCTCACTCCCCTGCATACCTTTGAATGGCTCCACCAAATGCAATTGATGGTAGCTGACATCTTTGTTATAACAAGCTCTGAATAAATAGCCCCTGTTTGTTCTTATTTAGATCATCTTTGTTTGTTTCCATAGTTTTCTTAGAGGTTCCACTGAGACATGGTCTGCATTGTCTGTCACCAGACTCTAGCCTTTGACCAAGTAGGGTATTCACAAAAGCCCCTTGTGCCTTGCTGCTCCTGGCTTCATGGGTCCATGCCAGTGTGGTAAGTCAGCAAGCAGTAGGCCTGAGCACAGCACTGCTTTGAGTTTCTCTGCTGTTTATTCTCAGTTTATTGCCCCAGCTCATTACTGTTTCCCATTGTTCGTCATCTTTGGTGGAAACAGGACATTCCTTTTCATACTTTTTGCTTTCTCTTGTGCTTCTGTTTTGTGTTAGGCTGTCTAAAAGTCTTGATTGTCACAGAAGGAGAATCACAGATAGAACATAGGCATAGGCTCTATAAACCTGTTGTTCAAGCTGGCCTCAGAGACTATATATATTAGAAGCAGTTATCTGCTTGCTATTCACTTTTCTTTCAGATTTTTCATGTTTAAAGATAACAATTCTGATTATTTATATGTGAAGAGTAATTATTAGGTAAATGTATATAACATCGTTTCATAGACTATGAAAGTTTTCAAAATAGGCAGAATTGAAAAAAAAAAAAATCTCTCCCAAAGAATTTCTGCTTTCCATTATGGACATGTAGAACATTCATTTTAATTCTTCCATGTCATTGCTACAAACACACACACACACACACACACACACCACACACACCACACACAAACAAAAAACAAAAATGTGAAGATTATGTGGACAGGTATTTATTTTGAAGTGAAAAATTGTCAGCAG
Source organism: Halichoerus grypus (assembly GCF_964656455.1). NCBI lineage: Eukaryota > Metazoa > Chordata > Mammalia > Carnivora > Phocidae > Halichoerus > Halichoerus grypus. Next base: position 29,298,859 of record NC_135724.1, read on the forward strand.
CCTTGCCGTATTCTAAATGTCCTTTAAAACAGCATCCCCCTCCCGTTTTTTTCTTGTGTTACATAACCTGAACCTACATGAACAACAGACGAAATCCCCATCATTACCATTCCATTCCTTTCAGTCTGGCAGAGTCTTGGTTATACCCCAATTAAAATGAAAATTCCTTTTGAAATAATCAAACATAATCAGGGTTGAAGCCCATGACAGAAGCTTATAGTCTTGGTAGATTCAGATACCTCATATTACTAGTTTGATGTTTTCCCTAAATAGGAAGAAGTGATCAAATTGGCAAAAAGAGGGCTGGCATGAGATATTTGAGTGATTTGACCTTTCTCCTGCTTTCAGAGTTTAGTGAGTTTTTTTTGTTTTTTTTTTTAAGATTTTATTTATTTATTTGTCAGAGAAAGAGAGAGAGAGGGTGTGAGAGAGAGAGAGCGTGCACAGCGAGGGGGGCAGGGAGCGGCAGGCAGAAGGAGAAGCATGTACCCTGCTGAGCAAGGAAGCCTGATGTGGGACTCAATCCCAGGACCCTGGGATTATGACCTGAGCCTAAGGCAGGCGCTTAACAGACTGAGCCACCCAGGCATCCCAAGTTTAGTGAGTTTTTAATGTTCTTTTCTTGCTAGTAAATTCTTTGTTGTCAGAAGCCAGCTGAGGAACATCACTCAATGGGCATTTTCCCTGTGCTTCTGGATCCCTAGCCCTTATGTGTTGCGTTTTGTTTTGACTTGCTGTTGTTATTGTCATTTTATCTCATTTTAGCCTGTCTCACCATCCTTATGCAGATGTCTTGGTGTCTTTCTCAGTCATAATCCATCAGGTCCTGGCATCCTTCAATGTCCCATTTCATTTGGCAAATGGAGAATGATGGTTTTGTCATTAACACATAAAACACCCTGACACTTGGCAGAGTGGCCATAATAAAAAAAATGGGCGCTGGATGCCTGAGAAATGTGAGCAGGAACAGTTCATTTACATTAACAAATGATGGTCTCCCAAGTTCTAATTTAGCATAACTGATGCTAAGGAAATCAGAAGAGGGAGGAGAGAAATAGCTTGTGGGAAAAGAGAATAATGCAAGAGTCTTCATTCAGTGGGAAGTTAAGCTGGGCCTGAATTAGTAATGTTAAACACACTGGATAATTATGCATTAAAGGTAAATCAATAAAGTGGGAAAAGGCAAATAACATGGTGAGTGCTGGTGGGATAATAGTTATTTTTCTGGGCCATTTAAGTGCAATGCAGGTTGAGGAAGGGAATCTTTGTAAATTGAGAAGGGTTTTTTTGTTTTGTTTTTATTTTGTTTTGTTTTTGTTTTAAGGAAAGGTCCTTTTATGTTTTTCCTTCTTGTGAAAACCAAGTGATGATCATCAATCCATTTTGCAGCAGGAATTAAATGAAATCAGAAATAGCTGATTCATATACAAACCTAAGACCTTCCCCTTATTCAAGGATGCCAATTCCTTCTCCTCCATGTAAACTTGCCTTCATTCTACACACTTATTTTGTGTAAACCATGTGTCTAGAGGGTCATAAAAATAACTGGTAAGAGAAATTAAAAACATACTCTATGCTCAGAGACTTTTCTCTTACTTAAGCTTGAAATCAGTCCAGAGAGAGGTATTGTTTTAATCCTCTATTTCCCCTATTTTTAATCCCCATTTTCCAGATGTGAAAACTGAGGCACGCAAAAGCTAAGTATCACACATGGTCTCAAAAAGTTTCAAGGGATTAAGCAAGGATTTGATTTTTGATAAGGCTGACTCTGGAGCCTGTATTATTAACCATTTCTCTATTGAAGTGAAATTTTAAATGAACAAAAACACACAGCTGTGATTTGGGCTGGGCACTGAGAGGTGATGGTGGGGGAAGAGAGGAATTCCAGTTTGCTAACTCTGCTTCCACATGCTTTGGTCTCCCCAGGCTGACAGGAAGATTGTGGTGTTAAGAGCAGATTCTAAAGTTAGACTGCCATGAGTAAAATTCAGCTCTACTGTATACTAGCTCTGTGACTCATGGGAAGCTTACCTTAGCTCTCCATGTCTTAGTTTTCTCAGCTATAAAATAATATTGGTGACCATCTAATGGTATTGTTTAAGGATTTTGTTTATATATATAAGTAGTACAAATATTTATAAATATCTGCTATTTGTATTCTGTTTTCCTAACTGCATTTAATAGAAAACATTTTTGCAACTAATTAGATGCTTTATTATATATCTTAATGAAATTAATATTTTATATCACTTTTATATAAGCTTTGTAGAATGTCTAAGCTTTTTTTTTTTTTTTTTAAGATTTTATTTATTTATGTGACAGAGAGCACAAGTAGGCAGAGCGGCAGGCAGAGGGAGAAGGAGAAGCAGACTCCCCACTGAGCAGAGAGCCAATGATGCAGGGCTCGATCCCAGGACCCTGGGATCATGACCTGAGCTGAAGGCAGGTGCTTAACCAACTGAGCAACCCAGGCGCCCTGAATGTCTAAGACTTTTAAGTGCTATGAAAATATAGGTTGGATCTTCTGTTTCTGGATCCTTCAAAAATTTGACCCCGAAAAAGTTTCTAGGAACTTACAAAATTTAATTGGCTATATATACTTTATATTTAAGAACATTGATTATTTAAGTGTCTGATGTCACATGTACCAAAGATCAGCAAAGGGAGAAGAGTCTGGCATGGAAAGATTAAATCAGAGTGACGGACAACATAATACAAAATGACCTGGATTTGACCTTCACCTTTGCTACTTACTAGCCACATGTATTTGGACTATCCATTCTACTTTTAGTTTTTTTGCTTGCATTATAGTGATAATAGTTCAAAATTAATAGGACTGTTGTAAAGATTGAATTTTATATGTAGGCAGTGGTCTCAATAAATACTAGCTATTATTATTTCCTGTGGCTTTGGCTGCCCTTAAAATTCCACAGATTAATGGGATGGCATAGAGGAGGAAAAATAATTTTCCCTTTATTCTTCTGAGTTCTTAGTTGAGACGCCAGTAATAAAAGTCCAATTAACAGAAGAAAAACAGAAGTTTACTAACATTTATGCCTCAGGTATATTGGAGACACTAAGGGAAAAATGAGTGATTCCCTGAGGTGGCATAGAATTCAGGATTAAATACCACCTTAATAGGGAAAGGGGAGGAAGGATATAGGTGTCTTAGCGGGTTAAGTGATTATTAGGGAAGATGAATGGGCCCTTAGAAGAATAGATGGGAGGTATCGATAGTTTGTGACAAAGTTCCTCTGGGTGTGACATCAACTTCTAGTCTCCTCTCCAGTGATAAGAGTCATCCTTCCCTGGTTGATGAAACTCCCAGGGAGGGGATTCATGATCATTGAGCTCCTGTTGACAGACCTGTCTTAAGGCAGATAAAAGGAAGTTCAGGGAAAGGCTCTCCTTGCATTTGCTGTTTCTCAAGTGCTTTACGCTCAAAATAATCAATATGCTAATGGTGCATATTTCAGGGTAGCATGTCCTGAACTCCTACAGGCATATTTTGGGGTGGCATGTTTAGCTACCCTTCAACTAGGTAAACTCTTCTAGCTTTCTTGAAATCAAGTCACCAATATCCTTTGTAAATTTTATTTCAGCCTATTTACTTAGATAAAAAAACCAAAGGGTAACTACTCACATACATAACACATACTCTAACATCGCTTATTCTGTGCTACTTTAGGAATCCATGGCCCATTCACTTTGTATGTCTGTCACCTCTATCTTGAATTAACTTTAACTTGATCCTTCTATTTTTGTTCACTCTAGCTCTCCCTCTTTCCTAGGGGACACATTTCTATCAAATAGTGAAAAACAAGATGATATCTGAAGGGTAGGTAGCAATTAATTAGTTAAAATGAGAATGAAAAAAACAATCAAGGCAGAGAAATAGCATGTGCCAAAGGCCTTTGGTTGAACAATATTGTAAGAGTTCCTGAAAGTTGATCAATGGACTGGAACAAATAAATGGCATCATAATTCAAAATGAGACTGAGTAGATGATATCAAAATTTTGAGCTAAAAAAATGCTGTATGATACAAAGATACAAAGTGGTAAATTGAGTAAAAGAATCAAACAACCTAAACATATTTGGAACCATTATGATGGGTGAAGGGTTAATATTCTCACCATTAACAGAGATCATTCAAGAATATGTTACTTTTTTGGGGGTGCCTGCCTTCAGCTCAGGTCGTGATCCCAGGGTCCTGGGATTGAGCTCCATGTGCCCCTACTCAGCGGGTAGCCTGCTTTTCCCTCTCCCACTCCCTGCTTGTGTTCCCTCTCTCGCTGTCTCTCCCTCTGTCAAATAAATAAATAAATCTTAAAAAAAATATGTTACTTTTTTTAAATTAATTTTATATTTTTAGATCATTTTATGTCTTTCAGTAAGGCCTTAGTTTTCTTCACTTGGGTCCTGTGTTTCACTCTTAATATGTTCTTATGGTTTTTACAACTTTCCTAGTTAATTCTAATTAGATTTTAGGGGGTGTGGGATTTTTTATTTCTAGGTGGATGTTTTTGCACTAGAATACCATAAAGTATCAATTTGTGTGCATTTATAAAATAGCCAATCATATTAGCCTAAACTCAAAGCAAAATATATGAAACATATTTATACTAATATTTGTACCATTTACTTCATTTTTTTTTTATATTATTGCACTTACACTTTGAATATTAACAGGTTTTAAAGATTGGATTAAATTGTCCTGATTTATATGAAAAAATAAATGCCAAGTAGTAACTAAGATATGTATATTGAAAATAAGAATTCCAATGGAAGTTTTACTATGCTGGATATTAGTAGAGCCATTATAATAAAATCAATTTAGCATTGGTTACAAACATAAAAATAAATCATGGAAAGTAATATAGAATATTCAGATTGCATACCTCTGGTAATAAAAATTGAGGTTATTAAACCCAAAACTCCCATTGATATTAAGCAGAAAACCTACTCAAAATACCAAATATATATAATTGAACATATCAAATAAAGATAATAAAATGACAAGTAGAGGTCAACATCCAAAAGAAGGAGATACAGAGAAGATAGTCTGGCATTTGGGATTACTTTTTGACTAGATGCATCCTACTAAATCTTGAAGATTTGGGTAAAGGCTAAGATGTTCCTCAGAGCTTTTAGTAAAATCTGAGAGTGAGCGTGACAAAACATGGCCTTCCAAGGAGGACGGGGTTTGGGAAAAAATACCACATTCTGTGTCCTTAAAAGGCTCAACCTACCAAAAATTGTAAACTGGAGTACACAGCCATTGAGAGGATTGAAGATCAGCTGTGAATCATCTTCCCATCCCTGAAATTGTATTAAGGTGCCCCTGTCTTTTTTCCTAAAACAAACAAACATCTTTTCTGGAGTAAGGTGACATCATGATACTTTATTTCTATATTTTTATTTTATACATTATTTTTAGATACACTACCTACCATACAAGAAAATAACCATACTCATGAAGAAATAAGAAACAGGATTTAAAATCAAGAGCAACAGGCATATAAATCTTTGAGGGATCTAGAAATTGTAGTTATCAGATGCATGTCTCATATGTTTAGTTACATGAAAGACAGGAAGAAATTTGGTAGAAAATTAGAAAATTTTATAAAAAGAACTAAATAACAATTACCTAACTGAAAAACAAAAACCAAAGTTACAAACTAATTATACTGAAAGACTTACTAAATTGAAATATCAGAAAAAAAGAAAACAGAAGTATGAAGAGACTAAAGGAAAGAAATATGGAGGATAAGGGAAAATAGATGATACAGTTAAAAGATGTTTAGAATTTCAGAAAGAATGAAGAAAAAATGAGGCTAAAACAAACTTTAAAGAGACAATGGTTGAAAAATTTTAAGCATAATAAATAAAAGAAAAACCACATTCATAACAAAGCTTCCTAAAAAATTTGTTAAGGCAAAAAATATATTAAAAGCAGCTAGAGGAAAATTTAAAATAGTTTATCATCCTGAAATAAAACAACAATTAGACTTAAAAGAAGCCATTGAAGTCAGAAGACAATGGAATGTTATCTTTAAAGTGCCCAAAGAAATAACCAAATTAGAGTTCTATATACTATGAAAAAGCCTTAATATTAAAGGGAAAAAAAAAGAGGTAACTTTAAGACCTCAATAAATGGTTTTCGTCACTAGCAGAAAGGCACTAAAGTTTCTTAAAGTGTAATTAAAATCATTTTAGAGAGAAATTCAGTTTCTTAATAATAATTTCCAAATATTATCTTCTGTGGAGCAAACAATGAATGTTACATTTTTTTCTTCAGTGAAATATACAAGGAAAATTGTTCCTCTCCCATACCTCATAACAAAATATCATGAAAATATCATGAATGCAGTTTGATCACATAGCTCACAAATTAAGGGAGCTATAGAACTAGATGATATGCAGATTTTACAGTTTACCTATTCTTATTAGAAGGAAAACAGTTTTGGAAGGAAAGGTGATATAGTTTTTTTTTAGTCAATTCCGAAACATCATGTGTCCAAACCAAATTCTATATGGACAAAATCAGTGGGGAAGCCATTCTTGAACTGTTGGAGAACTTAAGATTTGGTTTACAGAAAAAGGATCAGTAAGCAGGATAAGATAGAGTAGTTCATGCGCTAGCAAATTATTTTGGGGGAAAAGGCATCAGCAGTATTGATAAAATGAGTCATACCTGCCTTCCTTTAGGAATTATGCAAAGATGCATCAGGCTTTTTGTGTTTTGATGTAGAGTTCTTACTCTCCTTCAGTTGGTCAGGTATTCTGCCATTCTTCTGTAACTTCCTCCACAGATTCTGATGCTAGACTAGGATGTTTTCACTTTTCTGAGCACTCTTTCTTCTTTTGTTCAGAATGATTCTCCCTGGAATTTTATTTTAGAGTTCAGTAAGGCATTGGCTATCTCTACTCCCTCTCCTTCCCACCCCCAACTAATGCATATATAGCTACATCTATTTTAGGTGACTAAATTCCAGATATCTTAATGTACCCTCACATGTGAACACTACAATCGATTCACTAAACCTTTTAGTGCTGTAGGAGGGATCTCAGTACTAATGATCATATATTTATTAATTCTCAGCTCTAGGGCATTAGCATCATCTCTTCTATGGCTTTGTCCTCCTATTTGGCAAGAGTGAGCATTGTTGACAAACAAGAATTGGAGAGATATGTCTGGATTTGAACAATCTATGACCACCACTGGAAACACTATTCAAAAATATACTAGAGTAATCTATTACACTTAATAGTCTTCTGAATTTCTACCAATAATTACATAATCACATTGCAGTCACACATTTTAAGAATGACTCCCATTTATCATAAAATTCAATAAAGGCAGAGTCACTGTATCACTAAAATGTAACTCATAGACTGCTTCTAATACATATATTTTCTGCCAGATTTTTCAGTCAGAAATGAATAATCTGTATACTCTTCACTTGCTAATTAAATGAAGCTGAAAATTCCCATTTGATATCAAAAGGATACTTGCACCAATGTTAACTGATTTATTAAATTTCAGTTATGACCCAAGAAAAAATGCTTTCACATATCAGACTTTCTACATAACTAAATAGTAAATAGATTTCTAAAATGTCATATGGGATACAGCATCTTAAAAATTCTTATATATACTGTAATATGTAGACTGTAATATAGTCTCATAGAGTAAAAGGTGATTTTGTGTATACACATTGCTCATTCATGTTCATGTGGGTTTTGGGATCTGTGTGTTGAATTTGTATATTTGAATGGTGCTAATTATGGGTAAAATTGTGAACAGAGCATATTTTATCTCTAGGGCTCTCCTAAGATTTTTTTAAAGACTTATTTTTCTCCTCTTGTCTGGAGGTACTCTGATAACCATCAGAGAGACAGTCATTAACAGAATTCTTTCCTGCAAGGAATTTTTACTTTAACTCTTATCCCTGTTTATTAAACGAAAATCATATCCTAGTAAAGGAATATTATTGTTCTTGTTGAGAACAAGATGAGAAGAGATGAGAAAAGGGATAAAGGATGAAAGAGGGAAAAGGGGAAAGAAAGTGGAGGAGGAAAGAGGAGGGGGAAAATTTTTTCTTAAAAGAAAGGAGAATGTTTCATGAAGTTCAGTGGAAAAGAGCTGGAAAGAAACTAAGCATCAAAGCAGAACCTGACAGCTTGACCAAGGAGGGGAATTTGTGTTAAAAGTGGTGACAATGGCGTATTGCATGGAGCACTGGGTGTTACATGCAAACAATGCATCATGGAATGCTACATCAAAAACTAATGATGTAACCTATGGTGACTAACATAATAAAATAAAATTAATTAAAAAAAAGAAAAGAAAAAAATAAAAAAAGTGGTGACAATGGGGCACCTGCATGGCTCAGTTGGTTAAGCTTCTCACTCTTGGTTTTTGCTTAGGTCATGATCTCAGAGTCATGAAATTAAGCCCCACTTCAAGCTCCACACTCAGCACAGAGTCTGCTTGAGCTTCTCTCCCTCTCTCTCCCCTTCTGGCCCTCCCCCATTTGTTCATGCTCTCTCTCTCTCAAAATAGATAAATAAATAAATAAATTCTTAGAAAAAGAGTGGTGACAAGTTCTTGGAGAGAGATAAATGTTCTTTTCTGTTCTTAAAAAAAGGAAGGAGAAGGAAGGAAGGAAGGAAGGAAGGAAATGAATGCAAAGAACGGAACAAAAATAAGTATCTTTGAAAAAGCCAATATCTTCAAAATTATTGTAGGAACTTATTCAATTAATTAGTTTAAATTCTTGAAGCTATGAATTTTAAAGCAGAATATTATATAATCTTATATTTATTCTTCATAGAAAAAATCATTCAGCTGTACATTCTTATTCATTCAACATAAAATAAATGTGGTGTTAGTAAATGCATTTTACAGAGGATAGTTTAAGTTCATTTTTTAAATGAATATTTTTTGAGCAATTTTAAGTTTATGTAAGGTTGAGCAGAAAATACAAAGAGTTGCCATAAACACCCCTTCCCTGCCTTTCCCCATTACCCTTATTATTAGCATCTTGCATTAGAATGGTACATTTGTCACAATTAATGAGCCAGTATTAATATTATTAACTAATGTCCATAGTTCACATTAGGATTCATTCTTTGGGTTGTACATTCTGTAGGTTGACATACGTAATGACACATATCAGCCATTATAGCAACATACAGAATAGTTTCATTGCCCTAAAATAAACCCTGTGCTCCATTTATTAATATCTCTCTTCCTCCCTCTGAACCCCTGACAATCTCTGATCTTTTTACTGTCTTTTGTGTTGCCTCACTGAGAATGTCATATAAGTGGAATCATACAGTATGTAGTACTTTCAGATTGACTTCTTTCACTTAGCAATATTTATTTAATGTTCTTCCATGTCTTTTCATGGCTTGATAGCTCATTTCTTTTTAGCACTGATTCATACTCCACTGTATGAATGTACTATGGTTTATTCATCCTCAAAGACAGTTTGTTAGGGTTTCCATAACAAAATACTACGGACTGGATGCCTCAAGCAACAGAAATTTATTTTCTTCTAGTTCTGGAGGCTAGAAATATAAGATCAAGTTGTTGGAAGGTTTGGTTTCTTCTCTGGCCTTTCTCCTTGGCTTGCAGATGACCATCTTCTCACTATGTTGTCACATTATCTTTCTCTGTGCGTACACATTCCTTGTTGTCTCTTTGTGTGTCCAAATTTTCTCTTTTTTATAAGGACACCACTCAGATTGGATTAGGACCCCTTCTAATGACGTCTTTTAAATTTATCACCTCTTTTAATGTTCTATCTCCAAATATAGTCACATTCTGAGGTACTGAGGGTTAGGGCTTCAACATACAAATTTGGGGAGAACAGTGGAGCCCAAAACAGACATGTTATTTGCTTCCAAGTTTTGAAAATTTATGTGTAAGTTTATATGTGGATATACATTTTCAACTCAGTTGGATAAATGTGTAAAGACACAATTGGTGAATTATATGATAAGAGTATGCTTAATTTATATGAGGGAAATATGTGTGTATGTGTGTATTTTATATCAAGACTATGCTTAGTTTTATAAGAAACTGCCAAAAATTTGCCAGTTTTTACACAAACACATGTGCATGGAACACAGGTATCTATTAACAGCCTGTGCTTGCAACTGTGTTCTCATCTTTTAAGAAATAGTTTCTCTCAAGCTATACTGTGAATACTGATATCTACATTAGAACACACCTAAGACAGCCTAGATTTTAAATCATTTTGTTACGTGTGTAGATTATGCCACCACTGCAATCAAAGAATTACTCCATCCTCACAAAAAATGTTTGTTTTTTTTCATACTAGCACTTCACAGTCAGACCTACTCTCTTCTCCCCAATCATTCCTAATCTCTGGTAACTACTAATATTTCCTCCATTTCCATAATTTTGTTATTTTAAGAACAATACATAAATGAAGTCACAATATATGGATTTTTGAGATTGGCACTATTTTTACTCAGCATAATACCTTTAGGTCCATCCAAGCTGTTAAATATGTAGTTTACTCATTTTTATTGCCTAATAGTATCCGTGGTATGGATGTACCACAGTTTGTTCAGCCATTCATCTATTGAAGGACATTTTGAGTGTTTCTAGTTTGGCGATATTTGGAACAAAGCTGCCATGAACATGCTAATACAAGATTTCTTGTAGACATTAAGTTTTCATTTCTCTGTGATAAATGTTAAAGGAGTGTTATTTCTGGTTTGAATGTTAAGAATGCTTAATTGCTGTTTTTTGTGGTTGTTGTTGTTTTTTTTTTAAAAGAAACTGAGAAGTTATTTTCCAGAAAAGCTGTACCATTTTACATTATCACTGGCTTTGTATGGTAGATCTTTTTTCCTCCCATTCTTGTAAGCACATCTATCTATCTATCTATCTATCTATAATTTAATTTCTTTAATAGTTTTTGGGCTATTCACATTATCTATTTCAAATTGTGTGAGTTGCAGTCTAAAGATTTGATCATTTTCATCTAAATAGTAAAATTTATGTATGTACAGTTGTTTGAAGTTCCCCTTATTATCTTTTTGATATCTATAGTGCCTACAATAATGTCCCTGTTTCATTCCTGGTATTAGTTATTTGTATTTTTTTCCTTTGTCAGTCTTCCTAGTGGTTTGTCAATTTTATTTTTTCTTAAGCCACCTTTTGTTTTACTGATTTTCTTTTGTTGATTTCACTGATTGCTCCTCTTATCTTTCTTCCTTCTGCTTACTTTGAGTTTGTTTTTTTTTTTTCCTTTTTTATACATTCTTAAGGTGGAGCATTGATATTGATTTGAGACTTTGCTATTTTTTAATTTATGAGATATTCCTTTTATCTTTCTGTTATTGATTTTGATTTGTTTTTCTAATACTGATTTCACTGTGGTAAATGAACATACTGTGTATAATTTCAGTTATTTTAGTTGGGACTTGTTCATGGCCCTGGATATGCTCTGTATTGTTAAATGTTTTGTGGCACTTGAAAAAAATGTGTATTGTGTAGTGGTTGGATGAAGTGTACTGTAGTTGTAGAGTAGGTCCTGTTGATAGATTGTATTGTTGAGTTATTGTATATCCTTGTTGATCTTCTTGGCTAATTGTTCTACCAATTGTTAAGAGAGAGATGTTTAAATTTTCATAATATGTTTGTGGACTTCTCTATTTCTGTTTTCAGTTGTCTCGGTTTCTGCTTCACATAATACATAGTAATGTTATTTGGTGCACACACATTTAGGATTGCCATATGTTAGTTTTTGTATTGACCATTTATATATAATATAATTATTGATGTTAAGGTTTAAGCATGACATTTTGCTTTGTGTTTTATGATGTTTCATGTTTTTAACTCTCTTTTATTTTCCCTGACTTCCTGTAGTCTACCTAAACATTTCTTTAAATTCTATTTTGATTTGTCTATAGCGTTTCAAATGTATCTTTTTGTATATCTTGTTTATAGTGGTTGCTGTAGGTATATCACACATACACAACTTATCAAGTCAATTGTTCCTCCATTTATAATGTAACTGTCATAAAAGTAAAAATTTCTCTACATATGTGAGACCACATTATCCTTTTTACTTCAGACATTGAATACAGTTTAGAAATCTCAAGAAGAAAGTGAGTCTGTTGTGTTTGCCTGTAATTTTGTTTTTTCCGTTTTGTTTTTTCCTTCTTGATACTGCAAGATTCCTTTTTGTATACTTTATTGTTGTTGTTGTTCAAGAGATTCTTATATAGATTCTTGCAGGGTAGGTCTACAGGATACACAAACTTTTCATTTGTATTCACCTAAGAATGAATTTATTTCCCCCTTCATTACTCAATGATAATTTTGCCAGATATTGAAGTTGGGGTTGGCATTTCTTTTCTTTTAACATTTGAAAAATATTGTTACTTCCTTATGGTTTGAATGATTTCTGACAAGAAATTAGCTGTGATTTGAGTTGTGTTTTCTTTATATGCAAAGTGTCACTTATCTCTTGTTGCTTTCAAGATTTTTTCTTAGTCTTTAGTTTCCAGAAGTTTGATCATAATGTATATTGACATGAATTTCTTTGAGTTTGTCCTATTAGGAGTTCATCCAGCTTTTTGAATCTGTAGGCATGTCTTTTAACACATTTAGGAAATTTTCAGCTATCATTTCTTCAAATACTCTTTTTAAGTCCCTCCTTTTCTTTTGGGAGTCTATTAATATGAATGTAATTCATTTATTATACTCTCAAGGCTTCCCTCAGGGTTTTTATTTTTCATTTAGTCTATTTTCTGTTAAGATTTCTGTTGTTCTATCTACAAGTTCACTGATTATTTTTACTATACTCTTCATTATGTTATTGAGCTGCTTAGTGATTTTGGGTTTTGTGTTGTTATTTCTTTTAATTTTAGTTATTGTATTTTTCAGTTTTAAATTTCCTTTTAGTTCTTTATATATTCTATTTCTTTGCTAGGACTTCCTTTCTTTGTTTGTTTTAGCATGTTCATATTTGATCATTGAAGAGCTATATATAATGGCTGCTTTAAAATCTTTATCAGATAATTCAAACATCTGAGATGTTTGAAGGAACAAAAAAACTCAGGGAACTCACCATCATATCCTTCCTTGGGTCCCGAAGTCCTAGCCAGTCTGCCTTCATTCTACATTTCAGAGTCTTCTTAATTTGTTTTGTGTATAATTTCTAGACTTTTTGGTTGTGCTTAGGATGAATAGGGAGAAGTGCATTCATATCTGGAATGTAAAGGGAAGATGCTATGGTCTGAATTTTGTCCCTGCAGAATTCATGTTTTGAAGCCTTAACCCACAGTGTGACTGTATTTGGAGTAAGGTGGTGATTATGGTTAAATGAAATCACCAACAGGATTAGTGTCCTTATAAGAGACACCAGAGAGCACACTCTCTTTTCACCACGTGAGGTTATAGCGAGAGGGCAGCCATCTGCCAGCCAGGAATAGAGCTTTTGCCAGGAATTGAATTGGTCAGCACCATGATCTTAGACTTTCCAGCCCCCAGAACTGAGAGAATAAATTTCTGTTGTTTAAGTCACCCAGTCTATAGTATTTTATTATGACTAAGACAGAAGGAAAAGAAAGGAAAAAACAAAGTCCTCCTCCTTTTCCTCTTTTAATCTCATTAGTAAATTCTAAATGTATAATGATGAAACTTCTAGAATGCATTTAAATCCCAGTGGCTTGGAGAGCCTCAGTGTTTATCAACTTTTTTCAAGTGCCATAGTGAGAAATAGACACTGGTGGGAGATCTTGAAAAGTAGAGTTACCTGCAACTTATTTTTAAAAATGGGTTGTTCCCCTTCTGAGCATAGTTAATCTTCATGGCCTATTTTCTGCACACCAACAGTTCAAAAATAGCAGCTATGAGCCCCTATTGTGTACCAGATACTGTCTTTATCTCTTTATTTTCTGTGGGGACCTTTGTAATATTTGGTTGTCTGTCATACATCTCTACTTCTTATTGTTGTAGAATATGCCATTGTGTGTTTCCATTTGGGCCACATTGTCTCATTTCCTTCTACAGAAGCGAAAAGAAAAGGATTGTTCTGTCCTTGACCTTATCGGGTAGAATATGAATACATGACTCAGTCTTACCCCTTTGATGCTCTTATAGAGGGCTTTGAATACAGAATAAATAATACAAAGTTGAAAGATATTTAGTGTTCATTTAAAGTAATAGTGGTATTGATAGTGTGTTGTGTCTGAAAGTGGTGTGCTGAAAGGATAGAAGCATTTTGGCCAGATTCTTTATATTTGAAATAAGGTTGCTGTCTTTTTTATTCTTAGCCTTCTAGAACTATCACTTTAGATTCTGAGCCTCATCCACATCTAGTTTTCAACTTTTGTTCAGTTCTGTGATCCCTTATTATCCTTCCACTTGATTTAATGTATTTCTCTTTTACTCATCCTCGCCCAAACCCCTAAGATAAGCAGATTTGTTTCTGTCACTTGTAACCAAGAAACCTAACAAATACAGAAATCAGTACTGAGAAAGGCATATAGACATCAGACGTGTAAAGAAAATGTAGAAAGCCTCAGACTTGCCTTCTTGCCTAGCTGGGATAAAAGGGAGTGAATATTCCATTAATTTTTTCAAAATGAGAATCTGGCAACTCAAGATATGTAGTGTGAAAAGGAGTGTCAGAAATATCAGTTGTATTCATATGGAATCAAAGGTCCATTGAGGACAAGGCTCTGGATGCTGGTCCCTTGAACAGTATAAGGGACATGAGGAATTCAATTACTGCAGAAGGTAATTGCTGCTTCTGAGTGAAAATAGCTAGAAGAAAAAAAAGAGATCAAATTCCTCAGCTGCCTAATCAAATAGTATAAAATACTATAAAACAATACTTGTGATGGTTTATTTTGTGTGTTACCTTGACTGTGCTAAACGATGTACAGATCACTGGTAAAATATTTTCATGTGTATCTGTGAGGGTGTTTCTGGAAGAGATTAGCTATTGATACTCTGGAAGAAGATAGCTCTCACCAGTGCAGGTTAGTATCAACCAATCGATTGAGAGCCTGAATAGAACAAAAGGCAGAGGAAGGGCAAGTTGACTCTCTTTATTTCAGCTGAGACCTCCATCTTCTCCTGCTCTCAGAAATTGGCATCCCTGGTCCTTGAGCTTTCAGATTGAGAGCCTGACTCATGCTTTTGGCCTCCTAATTCTCAAGCCTTTGGAATCAGAGTGGTACTTAACACTGTTAGCTACCTTGGTCGTCACTCTTTTGGATTCAGACTAAATTGCACCATCAGCTTTCCTTCTTCTCTAGCGTGTAGATGGCAGATTGTGGGACTTCTTGGCTTCCATAATAATGTGAGTTAATTCCTATAATAAATCTCTCTATAGATAGATAGATACATAGGTACATGGATAGATATAGATCCTATTGGTTCTGTTTTTCTAGAGTATCCTGGCTATTATAGAGAGTGAGGGTAATGATCAGAATTGTCCAATAAGCAGGTGTATGTAGAGTATATGTATATGATTATGAGGGTTACTGGGGAAAAAAAACAATGAACAGCCCACTAAAGTCCTTTTTTGATTTTGGGGGCTTATAACTTATTTCTCAAGCCTGAATTAGTTCACAATTCCAGAGTTCCTTGAAGGAAGAGGAGTCCATATACTTTTAAGAAAAGACAATGTAACACCACCAAAATTTGTATTATCCCTTTTTTTCTACCCTTTAACAGGATGCCTAGGCTGAAAGGATACAAGAAAAAATTAAATCATCAAAAATGTCAGGGCTTTTAGCATCTTGGCCCTGAGAACACTAATTCATATTCACAACAATTAGTAGGCTTACTAAACTGAGTCTTCTTCAACTTCATGGAGGAGGGATTGTAGAAATGGCAAAACATGAACCACTGGAACTCCATTCCTACTGAAATTGTAAATTCTCAGTACCTGGAGAAGTCTCAGAGGTGAATGCAACTGTTAAGACTTCTAGGATGTAGGGGAGATAATTCCCACACATTCTATTGCATCTTTATGTGACCAAATACAAAAGATACATGTGACATTGAAGAATAACAGTGGATTACATGATAAACACCAATAGCAAAAGCGGATTTCTTATTAGAGTAAAACTGCATTGCCCCTAGCATCTGGTGACAAACGCTTGGTCATTAGTCTGATAAATAGGAAACAGAAGCAGTTAACTTGCACCTGGCAAGTATAATATCTCACTCTTGCCAACATGCTCTAGTATTCCGCATGCAACTAGGCAAAGAGAGAGAAAAAGAACACATTGTGTCAGTTGGGGTGATTGATTTTTACTGTCAAGCAGAAATAGGTTTCTGCAACATAGGGTTGCCAGGGAGTAGTTATGGATGAAACTTAGGGGGTCTACTACAAGGTCTAGTAGTAAAGGTTAATGGAAGAATAACTGGTAAAGCTAATCTACAGTTACTACTTAGGTGTGTGGGCATATTTTGAGGTAGTAATGACTGAAAGGAAATTTAAGACTTCTGGTGATCTTCTGAGTCTATTTTTCAATCTCAGTTTGGATTTATAGAGGGATTAGTTTGTGAAAACCTACTGAAGTGCACATTTATGTGCATTTTTCTGTGTATTATATATTTTGGTAAAAAGGTTTTATTTAAGTCAATAGAAGACTCAGCAACCTAATATGGGCAAGACTATATCCCTCAGAAATAAAAGTTTTTGTCACACCATTGGTTAAGTGCTCCTGATCAGCTGAGGTGCTAGCTGAAAACAAAGAGTCTTTAAATGGGAGTGGAAGACAAGAATCATAAATACTAGTGGTGTAATTGTGACTAGTGCCAGACACAAAGATTATAGTGTCCCTTGTAGCCCCTGCCCTTTTTTGTTGTTGTTGTTCTCACATTTATTTATTCATTCATAGTAATTTTATTTACTTTTCTGTCATATTTAGTCACTATATTTTTATAAAGTGTTGTTAATTGTATTGATC
Organism: Halichoerus grypus; assembly: GCF_964656455.1. NCBI lineage: Eukaryota > Metazoa > Chordata > Mammalia > Carnivora > Phocidae > Halichoerus > Halichoerus grypus. Next base: position 29,315,841 of record NC_135724.1, read on the forward strand.
CTTTAGTCAATATTTTGCAAAATATCAGGAGAGAATCAAGTTTGATGAGTATGCTTTACCCCCAAATCATGGATTAAAGAATTGGATAGGGTAACTTGTGGATCTGAATTATTCCCTTTGAGGAGGTATTGAGTATGGTTTTTTGTTTCGTTCTGTTTTGTTTTGTTTTTGGTTATAAGAGGGACAGGGACAGAAGGAAGCAGTAATCTTATGTATGTAGGGAAAGAAGAGTACCTGCAGATGATGGACAGGCACATAGATTGATCATAATAGTCATTTGCCAATTTTTTTATTGGCCAGATTTTAATCCTTCCTTCCTATTTGGGAAGAATCCTCAATTATGTTTGGTATTGGTGGGAAAGAGAGTCCAACCAACTACTAGAGAAGCTATAAAAAAGTAATCATCTCTCTTCCACTCTCAGCAAAATGATGTGAAAACATGAGTAGGTCATGGGAAACTGGATGTTTCTACCCAAGACTTTGAATCTGGGGTTGGTAACACAAAGGCTAAGAGAAGGTTAGAATTCATACTGGGTAAATGCAGAGGTAGAGGAGTGCTAGGTGTATTGTCCATAGTGATGGTGTTCTGGTCAGGTAGTTCCTGTTGTTTTTGTGCTTGCTACTTCTTGTCTTCCCAAGGTTTGCCTTGGACATGGCCTTCCAACTCTGTTTCTACTAGTATTTTAATCTAAAATTATATTTTTTATAAATGGCAGTCAAGGAATTTTAGCCTTACGTGAGACCACTTCTGGCTCCCCGTGAGACCACTTCTTAAGAGTAGGAAAGTTTGTCTAGTTTTTTTCTGGGACACCTAAGAACTTGAGAGGATGTCAAGTGACCCTCTTCCTTAAATTCTGTAATATAACTGTAACTTTAAGTTGCAGTGCCATATCCTCATTAGTGCTTTTTGAAGGGCCTGAGCTAGGCACTCAAATACCAGATTAAAGCAGTTCATTCCTGTTTCCTAAGGCTGCCTCTCCTTTATCTACATTTCAAAATTAATTTACAAATAGTGAAAATGGGCTGGTATATTTCAGGACCTGCAGGCAAAATAAGCTGCAGTCATGATCAAATCGAGCTGGAATTGCCAGTTCTTAGGTTATTGCTTCCGTCTCATAACTCTCTAATATAACTGTTCTGACTTTAATGCATAAGCTGAGATACTCTTTATCTTTTAATGACACTGTTTATCATATGCCAAATTCTGTGCTTAGTCTTGGAAGTATAAAAGCAAATACTCTACTGTGTCTGTCTTCAAGAACTCAAGAAATATTAAGGAAAGGAGACCTATAAACATCTAATTCTTTGTAATATTCTAAAGTCAGGAATCTGCAAAGTGTGCATAAGAATACAGAATAACAGCTAGGCCAGCAATGAGAGGATGGCATTCGGGGAAGATTTTCTAGAGGAGTTGCCACCAGAGATAGGTATTAAAGAATAAAGGAGTAATTCTACAGGCAGAGGACATAAAACTGTGCAGAGTGTATGCCAGGCAGTATAAGCCCTAAAGAGTGCAACAGGATGAATATATGTTGGGTCATTACAGCCAGACTGGCATCACAATGTAAAGTATGAGACATGATTAGTAAGCAGTGGTTCTGGAAAGCAGAAAAGGCCAAAGAAAAACCCTGTACACCATGTGTTATGGACTGAGTATTTATGTCCCCAAAATTCCTGTGTTGAAACCCTAACCCCCAAAGTGATGGTATTAGAGGAGGGCCTTTGGGAGATAATTAGGTTTAGATGAGATCATGAGGGTGGAACCTCCATGATGGGATTAGTGACTTCCTTATAAGAAGAGGAAGAAAGAAGAGAGTTTCTTTCAAAATTAATTTTTCTCTTTCTCATGGGAGGACACAGTGAGAAAGCTGCAAGCCAGAAAGGGAGCTCTCACCAGCAATCAAATCTTCCAGCATCTTGATTTTGGACTTCCCAGTTTCCAGAACTGTGAGAAATAAATGCCTGCTTTTTAAACGACTTGTTCTATGGTATTTTGTTATAACAGCCTAAACTGATGAAGACATCATGGTAAAAACTTAGAAATAGCAAAATGGTAATTGAACATATATTCAAAGAAAAAATTGGATAATGAAATTAGTAGGATTTGCTAATGGGTTGGCTATAGTAATGAGGCTGGAGGAGAGCTCTAAATGGAATCTTGGTTTTCTTTTTTAATCAGGGAAAATAGAAGAGTTAGTATGGTTGAAGCCAGGTATACAGTATTATAATAAATTAAACATAACTAAATTCTATGTACTGAGGCTTGGGCAAAATGAAAGCTTGAGGAGATAATCAGGGTTTTCAGTCCTGGTGAATCATATTAGCTTATTAGAATATTGGGACTAGTCATATGACAATTACAACACATAGAAAGCCATTGATTAGAATCATATTAAAATTAGAATCATATTAGAACTGAACTAACAAGGCACAAGAAGAAAGGAATATTTCAGCCCATGTCATAGTGGAGCCAGCTGACATTGCCTTTCTTTACAACTGTGATTTCAGTGACATTACATTGGTAGCTTTATATTGGCCATGATGGAAAGTATTTATGCCATAGAAAGGGGCAAATGCTATAAATCAGTACTTGACATTTTTTTTTAATTAAACATTAACCAGAACACCACTGGATCTGCCATAGAGATAGACATTCCTCAAAAAAAAAAAAAAAAAAATCTGCAAAGGCAGCCATGTAAACAGCACGAAAAACACTAGAAGCAACTCCAAAAGGACCATAGTCATCATGATAGGAAAAAAAAAAAAAAAACCTATAGCAAGAGTATAGTATGAGTAGATGATGGAGGTTCCAGGTTGGGTGCTACTATAGATTTCCCATCTAAACTTTATAAATAAATCACTTGACATCTGTGTGTCTAAGTGTTTTTGCCTGTCAAATGGAAATAATGATTTGCACAGAGGAAGGAATAAATGTTAAAAGCTAAATGATTATTAATATGAGAAGTTTGACTTGCTATACACATGTGAGATATTATTAGTAACTCAGGGTTCCGAAATCAACAAAGTATATTCAGACTTCAAAGGTATCGCTAAATCTTGTCTTTGGTACCATCTTACTTGACTTGAATTCTTCAAACTCCAGTGGCCTACAGGGAATCTAATGGCTTTCTGTGCATTGGAATTGTCATATGATTAGTCCTTTCTTTCTCCACATGCATTAAACACCTCTACATTACAGTTGGTTTGTTTTGCTATCAATAAAGGGGAGGAGGATTCTTTCTGAAATTTGTGCTTGGGAAACCTAGAATTGCAGTTATAATTCTTGTTAAGCACCTGAGAGCATGGCATTGATGATTTTAGAGTCAACTCAAAATTATTTTTACTGTGTAAGTTGGAATGTGTTTCCATGGTTAATTTTTTTCTGGTTCAATTTCTGAAGAGGTCTTGTGATGCTGCTCAGTGAATGGTAGCTACCAAATCACAACCACACGTTGGTTCTCTTGGATACCAGTGCTCTGCCCTTCCAATATAAAATGCTATTCTCTGTCCTTAAAACAAATAAAAAAAAATTTTAAGATTTTATTTATTTGAGATAGAGAGTGAGTGAGAGAGAGAGCAGGAGCAGGGAAGTAGAGGAAGAGGGAGAGGCAGGCTTCCCGCTGAGCAGGGAGCCCATTGTGGGGCTCTATCCCAGGACCCAAGGATCATGACCTGAGCTGAAGGCAAATGTTCAACCGACTAAGCCACCCAGGCACCCACAAACAAACAATTTTAAACTAAATTTCAGTTGTTTATACTTAGAGTTGTCTGCCTCTCTTCCCTGTCCTTGTCTTAAGCATTCTGCCCTTAAAGGCTCACTTTGAGTGCCACTTCCATGAAGTTACTCCAGTGACTCAGCTCCCAGTGATTATCCCACTTCTGTAGAAATAGCTCAATTTTAGCATTTGATTATGTTCTGGTTTATAGAAGTCATGTGAGCCCATTTCCTCCAGAAGAATGTAATCCTTTGACAGTAGAGGCAAAATCTTTTTGTCTTACTGTATCTTTCATAATATGTGGCATGGGGTAGACCTGGAATAATTTCTATATCAATACTTGCTAATAGATATAACTACATGTGCATCAAGAAAATCCATATTTAGAACTAACACATACATGTTCCATACACATTCAGGTAAATAGGTGATAGAATTCAAAAACATATGTGGTCACTTAATATATATGCTGGGGTGATGTATTTATAGAAGAGATTTTTTTGAGAATTAATTTATGTCTATTATATTTGAAGCCACTAGCTTCTTAGAAGGTTTTCCTCTCTCCCCCCTGATGAATATCAAATTAGTGTGCTTTAAATTTAGAAAACATGAATTAATTGCTGAAACTATTTCTTTGGAGAATCGGTACTAAAAAAATCCCCCTGAAATAATAATATTTTCAGATAAATTGTGAGGATGCTCAGTCAGCCCTTTTGCTCATCGTTCTGACAAAAGGAATGTCGTGCATTATTTTGTTATTAATTCTCTCTTAGTAAAGGATTATAAAAAAAATAATAATGTGGAGAAACAAAAGCTGCTAAACGTAGCAACTCCTATGGTATTTTTCTCTGCTGGGTTGCAGCTGTCTCAGTCAGTCTGAGAAGGTGCCCCATGAGGGCACATGGGTTTTGAGTACAGAGTGGCTGCTCTCTGGTGGCTGGTCTCTAAGCCACTTTCTTACACTCTGGTAAAGCAGACAGTGTTGCCACAATCTTCCTCAAGTTCTTAGCCACCATTGTAGTCCAGTAACATTTAGACATGTGTATCAAAAAGATAATGTAAAGTTCCTTTCACATGCCTTCATTAATTTATGAATTCCTCCATTATTCATCCATTTATTTATTCATCATTCATCAAATAATTCAGTGCCTCTTGAGAGCATCTTATACACTGGGAATATCAAAGTAAATATAATATTCCTCACATGGAACTTATCTGGGAAGACACATATTAAATAGATAATCACACAGATAAACATATGGAGTGGGACAGTGAAATTCCCTCATCTACAATGTGAATGTGCAAAGACAATGTAATTTAAAAGACTGTCTATAACATTTCTGATTTTTCACCTGCATTTCCCTCCCACTGTCTTGGTAAAAAAATTAAATGTTCAGTATAGTTTGAAGCTCATTATGATCCACTAACTTAATAGTATCCTCTGTTGGATAACACTTTCCATTTCTCAGATAATGTCCTCCTGTTGCCCTCTCCAAGATGGAATCTACAGGAATGAGGGAAGGAATGTGTGGTTCAGGCATACTCGCGTCCATGGGGTGGGATGAAAGGAGTTCCAGGGCATGTACTGGGTTCCTTTTTTTTTTTTTTAAGATTGTATTTATTTAAGAGAGAGACAAAGAAAGCATGAGGAGGGGGCAGAGGGAGAGGGACAAGCAGACTCCCTGTTCAGTGGGGAGCCCTATATGGGGCTCGATCCCAGGACCCTGAAATCGTGCGCTGAGCCAAAGTCAGACACTTAAACGACTCAGCCACCCAGGTGCCCCTGTAACCTGCTGGGTTCTGATGCTGAAGTCTATGACTGGTGAACCTGTGGTCCATTCTTATGCCCATCTCAGTGCCCCAGATAATCATTTACCACCTTCCCCCTTGCCAATTACACCTTTCCTTGGTTCTCACTGAGTATGTTCATGAGCCTTTACTTCCTTCCTTCATTTGGTCCTCTGGCCTCCACTGAGTAGGCAGTTTGCACCAGCATACCAGGCCCTATGAGAGGCCAGCTGTCTTTCAATTCTACATCCATGCCACAGAGGAAATAAAAACAGCTGTGGAAATAAACGTCAAGCCCTCTCTCTGCTTGGTTATGATAGGTTGTCAAATTCACTTGGATATGGTGTCTCTCCAGGTCTACATGTGACAGCCTCCTCCCTGAGGCACAAACAGGTAGCAGGGCAAGCCCTCAGCACATTCTTGACTCTTTGCTGGCCTTTCTCCAGCCCGTGAAGCTGGGAAAGAGCAAACTTTTCTTTTACTTCCCCTGAGATACTCTCCAGCTGCATAGAGCTGGTCCAAATGCCAGAGAGAAGAGGGGTCTTCTCTCCATTGTTCACTGAGTACCTAGGCCTAGCCCTTTATATGATAAATGTGAGATATTAAGGACACCTGGACAGTTTCCTCAATTGATACTCAACTGCTTTACTAGTTTTTTAATGTGAGAAGCTGGGTATTACCCTGATATTTTGCTTTACATTTTGTTTGTTACAAAATATTAAATCTCCCACAAATGGGCACCATATATGAGTTCTGGTACTCAGAGATCTGATATTCAAACAAAAGAAGAAATCATATCAAAATACTAGTCCCCTTACATAAATAATTATAAATTGTAGTAGGTTCCATAAAGGAAAAAATAAAAGATGCATTAAGAGAGTTAACTGGGGAATCTACATCCCTGAGGTAGAGAAGACCTGAGTAGGAGTTATAATGATGACATCTGAAGGCTAAGCATGAGTTAGCCAGAACCTGAAATCTTGGATGTTCCTTTCCTTTTTTAAATTAACTGAAACAGTCTACACTGTAGGACAATTAACTCAAAGTAATTCCTGCCACACAGCAGATCCCAACATACTTTCAGCCACACCTACATACAAATCACCTCAGTTGTTCAGTCAACCCAGTCATCTTGAATGCCTCAGTGAAATCTTTTTTAGGTATGTGTTGGTAATCTGTCTGCTTCTTCCTTCTGCCTTGGAATGTACTCCTCCGCTAAAGCTGAATAAGACATCCCTCTGTTCAAAAGCAGCCAGAGGCTTCCCTCTGATTTGGAGAAGAAACTCAAATCCTGCTACTTTTTCCACATCACTTCCTGCTCCAGTCATGATCAGCTCCTCTCTGTTTTTTGATCAGGCCACTTCCCTATCAGAAACTCATATGTGCTTGTCCCACCTGGAACAGACACCTACCTGGCTGTGTGCACGTGATTCATAACCTCACATCTTTCAGGTGTCTGCTTAAATGTCACCTCAGTAGTGACACTTCTCTCTATCATACTTAATTCTGTCTCCTCACTTTTTCCCTTTTATGCTTTCTTTTTCTCCATAGCGCTATTACCACCTGACATGACATTTATTTTACTCATTTGTTTTCTGATCATTTTTTCTTCTTCCTTCCTTCCCAGCACGTTATACTTGGGCAGAGAATTTAGTGTTTTGTTCACTGTTGAATTCCCAGTGCCCAGGACAGTGCTTATCAGCATAGAGGTGTTAAAAGAATGAACAAATAAATGAATAGATGGAGGGCAGAACTTACTCCAAGGTTTCTCTCATCTGCAAATACATATATACATATAAACATGTATCCATATATGTAAAGCACTACATTTTTTATTCCCCAAACTTGCTGCTTTTGGGAATCAGGGACATGATGGTAGAACAAACTTCTTTCCCACTCAAAATGAAGAAACACTTTTCAAAAGTAGATACTTCTCACAGTAATTGTCTTGAGAAATTCAGTGATCTGTTTTTCAGTCTACTTTAAATGGAACACAGATACTTCAAAGGTAAGGAACAATGTTGAACTAGATGAATCATCAATACAGAGTAAAAGCCATCATTTTAGTATGTGCCTATCAGATCTTGAAGAAAGAAAATGTCACTTAAATACAGAAGAGAGAAAAAATCATAAATTTTGATTTATTGAGTTATAAGTCTCTGTTACAAAGACAGGGTTATAGGAAATTAAAAAAAAAAAACACATGGAGGATGCCATAGCTTTATTACTTAGAATACAATTTTATGGCAAAACTGGATAAATAGACTTTCATATTATTATGTAATTAAGTACTGATATTAAGGTTTTTTAAAGAAATTTTTATTATGATTACATTTAAACAAATAAAAATAGAGAAAATAGTGTAATGAACATTGCTGTGCCCAGTACTTAGTTTTAACAATTGCCAACATCCTGCTATACCATATAGTAATTTGAAGTCTTTTTGAGGTACAAAAGGTAAAGTGGTTTTACCTTCTTCCTTTTAAAGGATAGTGAGGAAAAATCAAATATATTTAGAATTTTTCCAAAACATGTGCTCATATTCTCAAGACATACAGGATTCTGAGTATTTAAATCATAGGAGCACAATTCAAGAAGATTACATTTACTGGGTAGATCTTGTTATTATCCCTATTTTTGAGGAGTAAAACGAGTATCAAAGTTTTGGCAAAACTTGGTGAAAGTTGTAATTAATAATTGAGAGAGCAGAGGTTTGAACTCATGCTTTCCGTGTCCTAAAATTATTCTGTCATAAATATGACTGTTTAATGAGAGCTTAATTTCTACTTTATCATGGATTTTTTTTCCTAATTAAATCTACTTTTTGCTTTCTTGAATTATCCTTGCATTATTTATTGAATCTGAACAAATAACACTGATTACATTTAACTTTACATGATTTTGTTTATTGTGTAATTATTATTAATCTATCCAAGGAGAGGTCCAGTGTCTTATATTCTATACATCAACAAATGCAGAGATTAACAGTGTATTTTTAAAATATCTCTGCCATTCTAAGTTATCATATTTGTTAAACAAATACTAATTCAAATGCTAACACATAAGTACATGTTTTTAATCAGAGAAGATATTAGTACCATAAGAAAATTAAAGGGCAATTTTATTTTTTGAATTAATCCTCTTGTGGGCTTTTTGTGTTTTTTTTAAATTTTTTTTTATGTTAATCACCATACATTACATCATTAGTTTTTGATGTAGTGTTCCATGATTCATTGTTTGTGTATAACACCCAGTGCTCCATGCAGAACATGCCCTCTTTAATACCCATCACCAGGCTAACCCATTCCCCCACCCCCCTCCTCTCTAGAACCCTCAATTTGTTTCTCAGAGTCCGTAGTCTCTCATGGTTCGTCTTCCCCTCCGATTTCCCCCCCAGCTGGTGTAGCCACTCTGGAAATCAGTATGGAGGTTCCTCAAAAAGTTGAAAATAGAGCTACCGTATGACCCAGCAATTGCACTACTGGGTATTTACCCCAAAGATACAGATGTAGTGATCCGAAGCAGTACGTACACCCCAATGTTTATAGCAGCAATGTCCACAATAGCCAAACTATGGAAAGAGCCAAGATGTCCATCAACAGATGAATGGATAAAGAAGATGTGGTATATATATACAATGGAATATTATGCAGCCATCAAAAAAATGAAATCTTGCCATTTGCAATGACATGGATGGAACTAGAGGGTATTATGCTAAGCGAAATAAGTCAGAGAAAGACATGTATCATATGATCTCACTAATATGAGGAATTCTTAATCTCAGGAAACAAACTGAGGGTTGCTGGAGTGGGGGTGGGTGGGAAGGATAGGGTGGCTGGGTGATGGACATTGGGGAGGGTATGAGCTATGGTGAGCACTGTGAATTGTGTAAGACTGTTGAATCACAGACCTGTACTTCTGAAACAAATAATACATTATATGGGAAAAATCCTCTTGTTTTAAAACAAGAGGAACCATGGATACACTGATACCTCTTCATAAGTTGTTTTCTGCTATAGGTTCATTGAAACTTGGATAACACAACTCTTAGCCTGTTGAAATGATGAAAGCAATTGAAAAAAACTGACAGGCTTATTAGAGTCCAGATTAATGAGTCTGAAATTTCTGGCATTATTTAGTAGCTTTTAATTTTTTAACCTTAGGTAATGGAATTCATTATAAATGGAACATTGGGTTTCACCTATATATAAAAGGTAGGAAAGTTAAAGTAGATAATATACATTTAAATTCATTAAAATTAATTAATGACATTCAGACTTACTGTAGATTTGATTCAAGAAGATAGAATTACAAAAAAAAAAAAGAAGATATTATTATAGGATATTTGAGATTTTGGAAAATTTTTGAAAAAAAATTAAAATGAATCTCATAACTCCATAGTTGGAGTATGTCATGAAATCAGTAACTGTGAGGATAGCTATTATGGGCTAAATTGTGTCCCTCCAAAATTCATATGTTGAAGGTCTAACACCTCAGAATATGGGTAGGAGAAAGGGCCTTTAAAGAGGTAATTAAGTTAAAATTCAGCTGTTAGGGTGGGTCCTCATCTAATCTAACTACTATCCTTATAAAAAGAGGAAATTCAGACACACAAAAAGACACCAGGGATGCACGTATAGAGAAAGACCTTATGAGGACATAGGAAGAAAGCCAGCCATCTGTAAGCCAAGAAGAGAGACCTCAGAAGAACCCAAACCTGCCAACACCTTGATATTAGACTTCTTCCAACTGAACTATTGAAAAATTAAATTTCCATTGTTTAGGCCACCGAGAGTCTGTGGTATTTTATAATGGCATCCCTAGTAAACTAGGACACCTGCTTTTTATGAAATTCAGATAACTGTTGAAATGTCAGATGCTGATCGAAAATTTGTCCCACTTTGCTCTCTGCTTCAAGGACATCCTCGAGCCAAAGAAATATGGGTTTTATAAGGAGTATGTCATTATTTAACTCCAAATTTCACTGAATATCAAAATTGTTTTTAGTTCAGCACTAATATGTAAGTGCAGACATTACTTCTGCATTCTTCTCCTTCCTCACTCTTCTAGTTATTCAGTGCCACAGCCCCTTTTCTTTAGTTTGCAAGTGTCCTAGGTGAGTGTCTACAATAGAGTATATTATTGTCTACATGGGAAAACTAGAAAGGTTTAAAGGAAAGTCTTAGAGCGTGAAACATGCACATCTGCTCAACAATCAGCAGATAAAGCTCAAGGACCCTAACAAAGGAAAGGTGCAATTTCCTTTTCAATGCACCTCTTCCAGGATTGCCTTTTCATTCTGTTTCTCCTTAAAATCTTTGTCTACTTTTATTCCTTCCTGAAAAGCTAATTTCCTTGTGCACTTCTTCAGTAGATTTTATTGAACCCACTGAATCCAGGGTCCGAATAATTAACAAACAAATAGCTCAAGGACAGAGAGTGCTAGGTCTTCTAACCCTCAAAGGAACTGGAAGGAATTACTTGGATTCCATTCTTGTAATGAAGCAAGGAAAGAGAAAGCCAACAGTCAAGTTTACATATCAAAACAGTCTTAACTTTGATATTCTGCACTTATTTTTGCCTATATGGTGTTATTTCAGGAAAGCCAGAAATATCACTGAAATCTCCTCATAAATATCCCTCCTACACTGACACTAAATGTTTTAATTTAAAATCTTGCCCTTTTTAATTTCACTTTTAACAAGGGACCTATTTGGAAAAGAAAGGAATGAGATGAGACTAAAAGCATCAGCTACTGCGTTTCTTTTTTTTTTTTTTTTTTAAGATTTATTTATTTATTTTAGAGAGAGAGAGCAGGGGTAGGTGCAGAGGGAGAGAACCTCAAGCAGACTCCCTATTGAGTGTGGAGCCGGATGCCTGGCTCCATCTCATGACCCTGCCATCACGACCTGAGCTGAAACCAAGAGTCAGACACTCAATTGACTGAGCCACCCAGGCATCCCCAGCTACTGCATTTCTAACATCATAGTAGTAATGACTTTCTCTGGAGAGGTGCCTGTAAAGACAAGTGATCTGTCAGAAATGGGACTTACTCTCCATCATATACACCCACACAGACACAGACACAGACACACACACACACACACACACACACACACACGCAAATGTGCGTACACTATCGCCTTCCATGCATCAAAGTATCCCGAGTAAGAATAAGATCCCTGGAGACCAAAGGGCACTAACTTGGGAGATCTTGAACTTCAAAGTTAATCAGTTTTGCTGAAGATTTATTCACTGTACTGGGTGTGGTGTAAAGGAAAGTTCATATAACTTTTTAAAACAGGATCTATGTTTGTGCTCTGACTTCCTTACCAGTAGCTATGCAAACTGGGAGATAATTTATCAGAGGATTCAAGCATAAATATTGCCAAATCACTGCCCTCCCCCTGCAGTCTATTCTCAGTTGCTCCTATAGGACAATAAGTATACTACATTAAGGATGGTAAACTGTCCTCACCTAGGGCCATTCATTCAGTCAGTTGACAGATACTGAGAACCTACATGCCAGGCACTGTTCTTGGCCAAGAGGTTAGACCAATGAACTTAGCAATGTTCCTGGTGAAGCTGGAGGAGACAGACAAAAAATAAATGATTTTAATAACTATACTACCAATGAGTATCCAATTAATATATATAATCCAATTTATAAACATACACAAACATAAATACACACTGTATTTTGGCAAATCTAAGACATATCTAACCTTTTTTTTTTTTTTTAAAGATTTATTTATTTATTTGAGAGAGAGAGAGTGTGTGTGAGCATGTGAGCCAGGCCGGGAGAAGGAGGGAAAGGGAGAGAAAAACTTTAGCAGACTCTGTGCTGAGCGTGGACCCCATGCAGGGCTCAATCCCAGGACCCTGAGATCATGACCTAAGCCAAAACCAAGAGTCAGCCCCTTAACCGACTGAGCCTCCCAGGCGCCCCATATCTAAGCTTTCTAATACCAAAATATGTCTTATAACAAATAATATCTTGGATTCAATTAACTATGACAAGTGTTTGAAGCAAAATAAAATAGAGCAAGGTAAGAAACAGGATGTGGGAGGTACCATATTTAGATAGGGAGCCCAGGGAAGCCTCACCAGTGAGGTAATAATTAGAAGAATCTAAGAATACATTGCATGTGAAAGTGTTCTGTAAAATCCCTGTGCCAGAGCCAAGTGGGGTCAGCTGTGGAGGGGGCAGGAGCCTTTGCCACTCGGAGCTGGCCTGTCCCCAGTGCCCAGGCTGGCCATTGGATGGGGAGTCTGCGCTGGTGACTGTTGGGCCAGCCCTCCTGGTGTGGCCACGGCTCAGGTTGCCCTGCTGTGTTCCATCACCTTCTCCTAAAGATGCATCCTGACTTACCTCCACACTTGGACACTTAAGAATGCAACGTCCCGATTAACTAACTTGCTTAAGGAATGTCACAAAAATCACAGCATTCTGAAATTTTTTGCTCATTGCAATGATCTTGATCAGGAGATGAAAAAATACGTGAAGAATGAGTACATGGAAAAGAGGACCAAGAGCAGGGAGCATGGCAGTGTGACACGTAAAAGACTTTTTAATCCCACAGAGGAATCTGAAAAATAAATTACAGGCATACCTCGGAAAAAAAAACCCTGTGCCATAGTAATAAAGACAAAATTGAGATAAAATTCATATTTCATAACAATTCACACATCTGAGGTGTACATTCAATAATTTTTAGTGTATTCGGAGCAGTGCAAACCTCAGTGTGATCAATTTTAAAATATCATCACCCCAAAAAAAAGCCCATACACGTTAGTAGTTATCGTCTATTTCCCCCAAACCACCTAGGCTTAGACAATCATTGTTCTACTTTGTGTCTCTGTAGATTTGCTTATTTTGGACAATTTTATGTAAATAGCATCATATAATATGTAGTCTTTGGTTTCTTAGTATAATGTTTTCAAGGTTCATTTATGTTGTAAGCATGTATCAGTACTTCATTCCTTTTTATTGCTGAATAATATTGCCTTGTTTGGATATATCAAATTCTGCTTATCCTTTCATCGATTGATGCACATTTAGGTTGTTTCTACTTTTTTTGCTCTTATGAATAATTCTTCTATGAACCTTTATGTACAGAGTTTTAATGTGGGCATATGTTTTTAATTTTCTTGGGTATATACCTAGGAGTGGAATTGCTGGTTCACATGGTAACTGTGTTTAACCTTTTGAAGAACTGCCATACTGTTTTCCACAGTGACCTCACTGTTTCATGTTCCTACCATCAGGGCATGAGCGTTCCAATTTTTCCACCTCCTCACCAGCACTTGTTTTATTTTTATTATAGCCATTCTAGTGGGTGAGAAGTGGTATTTCATTGTGGTTTTGATTTGCGTTTCCCTGATGACTAATGATATTGAGCATCTTTTATATGCTTATTGGCTATTTGTCTACTTTCTTTGAAGAAATGTGAGTTCACATCCTTTGCCCATTTTTGGTTGGGCTATTTGATTTTTTATTACTGAATAGCAAGAGTTCTTTGTATATTCTAGGTAAAAATATTTTATAAAATATGTGATTTGAAAATATATTTTCTGAGAATTGACTAGTGGTGTGACTTGATCGGCTCTATGTAGGAAGTAGCAGATCTCTTCCCATGCTCCAAATTCTAGTGTGATGTGTCAGGAGTTTTTACTTAACATATCATTTTAGGGTTGGGACAGAATTTAATATCCTGTTGCAAGCAAGTTACAATAATTGTACAAACTAACATTTTGCAGCAAAAAAATTCTCTTGGCTTATTTTATTTTATTTTATTTTATTTTACTTTATTCTATTTTATTTTATTTTATTTGGCAAATGCTTGAACTCTTGTCATACTATGGAAGAGTCTGCATATTTCAAAAGCAAGGCAGTAAGGTCAGGGCTCAAGGTCAACTTAGCTGACAGAATAGACTCAAGGTCAACTTAGCTGACAGAATAGACAGAATAGACACAGAATAGACTCTGTGGATCTTGGCTTGTCTCTAAAATAAACTCAGCCCTCAAGGGTCATCATCTGGCTGGGTCAGCAGCTGAAGCTTTCTTTAAGATGGCTTGATGATTAGTGGAGGGGTCAGCGTGTTTGCCTTGGTGAAAACATAAATCCAGTCTTGAATAATTAATTCATTTATTCATAATGCATGGTAAAAGGGTGAAGCTCCAGGAAGATAAGGGGTTTCCCAGCAGCAATTCCTAGCCAACACTTATGTCAGTAAGGAAGGGATGAAGTGCCAGAACTCATGTAAATAAAACACAAATCCTTAGCAAAGCAATACCACTTAGCACCAATGTGCTTGTAAACTGATCATTCTCTTTTTAGAAGGTCATATTTGGAATATCATAGCTCTGAAGCAGAAATTCAGTAGTAAGAAATATGCCCTGTTTGAGAAAAAGAGTGCCTTTTGAAAAGTATTATTACTTCTATGATTGAAAGAAGTGTGTTCATAGTCATGAAGGGACAGAGGCCTTTTGGGTACCTTTATTCTCCTTTTTAAGGAGAAAGAAAAAAGGAACATGGTATTGTATGTCTTTCAATCTGCTTTCAAGGCCCTTATAATTAATTTTAAAATAAGTCAATTTTGGTCAAAGTACCAACATGAGAATTTGTATATTGTTTTCTTTTTCAGCCTCTTGATAGATAAGTAGATAAAAAGAAAGAAATACAGACATAGATAGTTGGATGAAAAGAATAACAAAACATTTAAGGAATCCACACCCACGTCCTCTTTATTAATTGATAAAAAAACGTTGGAAGAGGAAATGAACACACAATAGAAGGAAGAGGAGAGAGGGAGGATAAGTAGGGAAAGGGAGGGAGGAAATCAGTAAGGAAGGCAATTTTAGAAATAGGCAATGAGGAAGAAACTAAAATATTTGCAGATGTGTCATCTCTTTGAAGCTTCACAACAGCTTTTTGGGGTAGATCTTATTGACCAGTGTTAGAGATGAGAAAGTTCAAGTTTAGCGAGGTTAAGCAACTTTTTCAAGTTCATGGCTAATAAGTCCTGGGTCTCATTGTCCCATAAGGGAAACTTGGGGTAGATTAACTATAAACACCAATCCACGTGGAAGGCAACAAGCATTGATTTTCCTAAGTGCTATAAGCCCAATGGCCTTTAGTGCTTGCTGAGGTTTCACATTGAGACAATCAGAAGTATACCCCCAAGGACCTCTTCTGTACAGTAAAGATGTTTCAGTATTGATCTACTCTCTTCAATATGTATTTTTAAACCATTCTCTGATTTCCATATTTGCCTGCCCCATAAGGTTCTACATGTAACTTCAGAATGTCTGATGGGACATTTTAGGGTGATACGTTAGTGTGCATGAACATATGTGAATATGTATTTTGATATACACACTCATACATGTTGTATGTGTATGTATTGTTGAAATTGCTAAAGTCAACTTTCATAGCTCTTCTGACAAATTTTCCAGAGGAAAAAAAGCATAAATGTTAAGAGCTTGGACTTTGGAGCATAACTTTCAGTGTGTGACTCTCTCCTCTGCCACTTATTAGCAGTGTGATCTGGGAAAATAACCTCTTTCAGCATTAGTTTACTCATCTGTAAAATGGAATATCAATGAAGATAGGTAGATCTCTTAGAATAATGTCTGACACATAACAAGCACTGAATAGTGTTGGCTAGTTCTCTTGCCTGCCCAGCTGCAACGAATGAGTAACTCATTTGTTCAGCTCTACTCTGGCCTTCCTCAATCTCCTCTCCATAGTCCAGCCAAGGAAACCTTCCTTTTAGGTAACATCACTTTTCAGAGTAAGGCAGAAGTCTCTTTAAATGGCTTCTAAAGCTCTGAATTGTCATGGTCAGAATCAGTCTACATCTTTGACTCATCTTAAACATAGTCCTTCATTCATACCTCTCAGCTCCTCTGCCTTTCTTTAGTTCTTCAGTGCTGCTTTACAAGCACATTGTTCTTCCCAGAAAACTGCTCCTTTATTACATAATAATGTCCTACTGACCTTTCAGAGCCCAGCAGCTCAAGAGTCCCTTCCTCAGGGAAGCCTTTGCTGACCTTTTTACTTAGTGAAATTTCTCCCTCCTGGTTTTCATAGACCTTTATATTTCTTCTACATATAATTTTTCACTGTTGCAACTTTACATTTGTTTTTACTTAATTATTTGCATAATAGCTATATCCCTCATTAGAATATAAGCTCTAAGAGGACGAGTACCTTTGTTTCTGCTCATCAGGGTATCCCAGATGCTTGCTGATGTGCATTAAATATGGACCAAATGTATGTTGAAACCTAATCTCCAATGAATAATATTTAGAGGTAGGGCCTCTAGGAAGTAAGTCGTTTGGTCAGAACTCTTGTGAATGGAATTCATGCTTTATAAAAGAAGTCCCAGAGAGATCCCTCTCTTCTTCCATCTTGTGAGGGTACAGTGGAAAGATGGTTATTAATGAGGAAGCAGGTCTTCACCAGACACTCAGTCTGCTGGCAGCCTGGGCTTGGAGTTCCTAGCCTCCCAAACTGTGAAAAGTATATGTTTGTTGTTTATAAGTCACTCAGCTTATGGTATTTTGTTATAGCAACCTGAATGGACTGAGACAGTAATTAATTGTCAAGTGAATGAATAGATGAATGAAGCTTGTGTATGTCAGGTAAGAGGAATTTGATTTTGTAATTGAGACACTGACAACTCATGCAGGACTGAATAAAAGAACTTCAGGGGGAGGACACATATGGTTGCCACTTGGAATATAGTATAAGACTACCTGATACTGGGTCTTGAGAAGGAGGTGCCAGCTGAGGAAGAGAAAGTCAAGGTGACAGTAGAGGGGTCTCATAATAAACTCTGACCGGAGAGTCTGAGCTGATAAAGTAACAATATTTACACTGCTTCATACATGGATAAGCTGAAATGATGAATTGCTACATTTTTTTGGGTCATGTTTTGCAAATAAAACTCAGATTTTAATTTTCTTGCCAGGATGTCTGAAGTCCAGCTCAGGCCCCATTGCTACACCGTTTTCAAAGTATTATTGCTGCCTTTCTGCTTGATGTCTTTCAGCCCAGTCATTCTGAAGTAGGGGCAGGTTGGAAGTACGTGATTTTGTAACCCAACATGATCATTTTATAATAGGCTCTAAACACAAGTTCCATCTGTTTTGGGACAGAACGATCTGATCTGATTTATTCTGATTTGCCTCCAAAAAATAGTTTCAGCAAGGACAAAAAAAAATCAGTCTTGGTTAATCTCTAAAGGGTAAACATAAAAAAGATTATTAAAATGAGACTAAAAATTATACATCCATTTTACATATGAAAAATCTCAAGCCCAGAAATATGAAAATTTGCTAAATGTCTCACAGCTAATCATAGCAAGTCTTTTAACATCTAGTCCAAAACCAGATCTCATATTCCAAAATAGCTCTTTTAGTTAAATTACTAAAAAAAAAAAAAAATGAGGAATTATTATACTGATTCTCTTTTATGCCACCCTCCTGATACCTGAACATGTAGGGAAAAAAACCCTAAAAGTGGCTCCTTCAGATGCATGGGGCTTGGCTGAATATCTGTTTTAAATGAGAATCTGCAACTTTTTATATAAAGGGTCAGATAGTAAAAATGTTTTGCTTATGGGCCATATGGTCTTCATTGCAAATACTCAACTCTGCTGTTATAATATAAAAGTAATATGTAAACCCTTATTAAGAGATAATTATAAAAATGAGTATGATAATGACTCTGTTATACAGATACAAAATAAATATGGGTTAAAGATTTTTTAAACTTATGAGGAAATCAAACATATTACAACCAATTCAAAGAGGTCAAAGAATAGACACATTTATAGATCAAAATACTGCCATGAATGTATAAATGGAGGGAAAACTGGCCTTTCCACAGGAGGGGGAAATGGGTTGTACCCCCCCCCCCACTGGACAGTATTTATTTCCATGTCACTAGATACAAATTACTTTTGCTTTGTTCTCAGTTAACTTATAACCTAACATTGTAAAACAGCTCCCCTAGAATCCAGAATCAGAAGGGTATACTATAGACAGTGCTTAGTTTTTCACATATATTACAAAAACCAGGTGAAGGACTTGAAGCCTTGTTTGCCTTAGATGAACTGAAGGGAGGTAAAGAAAGCTGCTATCTTCCTCACCTAAGAATCTACAAGAAAGCAAGGAGAGCACTCCTCCTGGTTGATATCACAGGAAAGCAAATACAATTAAACAGCTTTGGAGTGAACTTGATAGAAGGGTTCATTTGTGGACAGATGTGAATGCTCCACAATGTAACCTCCCCACACTGAGTATGCCACTTCAAGGTTTGGAATCCTGATCTCTTTGTGCATAAGACAGGAAAAATGAATACCCCTTATTCTAATCCCCTTGAGTTTCCTGAGGATTGAACAAGATAGTAGATACAAAAATCTTAGAAATACATAAAGTACCAGAATAATTATACAGTGAACCAACACACATAAAGCTCTGATTTAAATTGCTGGGGTTCTGACTGATGGCTTCAAGCTTCTTGTTCTAGCTTCAATTTCATTTGTTCCTCATCAGTGCTTGCCACCTAGGTAATTTGGGAGCAGATGACAAGGGGAATGGAGGATATTCCATTAGAACTGCTGCCTACCTGCCTTTCACTCTGGGTCATTGGAACCTCCCTGTGTGCTCTCTGATCCCTCATCACTAGCCCAGCAAAGTGATCTTTATTGCTTGTGGTATAGTCCTTATTGCCTAATTAGAGGCATGGGGAAGAAGTGGGAGATGACTTCACTTGGGTTCATTAGGAAATAATATATCAGGCCTTGTTTAATTACAACTGAATTACTACTACCTATTATAAAGCAGAACCTTGCTGGAATGATAGAGGGTGGCAGAAGTCTCTGTCTTCCATTCTTTCCAAGATCTGCATTAGCTCAGTGGGAAAGGGGAGGATTGCTCAGCTGGGTTGGAGTTGCAACATACACATTGGCAAAGGGCGTTATTTAATTGTGACCCCCTTATCACCAGATAATGTAATCACTGTCACATGCCAGTCAGTGAGTCACTCTTTGCAGCTGCTGAGGGCTCCGGTGGAAGAAAAATGCTAATTCTTATTGTTGGCAATTGCATCTGCATGGCACAGAAAAACATCTCACTCATTGTCTCTCACTGCTTAATTGCTGGACATAATGTCTTGCACTAAAAGGGAGGACAGAATGGATTAAACAAGAATGTAACATCCTTTTAAATATAAAGCAAAAATAGGATACTCCTTTTAGTTCTTTTCCTAATTAGTAGAATAACATGTGCTTGCTTATTGCTGTACTCATATATTTGGCAGTTATTTGTTGCATAGGTACTATGTGGCCACCTCCATTTTAAAATTTGTCGGGGAAAGAGAAATGAATAAGACCCAATCCCTGTGCAGCTGGAGAGTACGCTCAAAAAAAAAAAAAAAAAATAGATAGTATATGCAAATATTTACAATATGATTCTTATAAGGGCATTTCAGATGAAGG
Organism: Halichoerus grypus; assembly: GCF_964656455.1. NCBI lineage: Eukaryota > Metazoa > Chordata > Mammalia > Carnivora > Phocidae > Halichoerus > Halichoerus grypus. The sequence goes on from NC_135724.1 coordinate 29,335,856, forward strand.
AAATGTTCATTGAAGAGAAGGAACTTAGGGTAAATGTTAAAGAATGGATAGAATTTAGACATAAAATCATTGGGGAACGTGCATTACAAATAAAGTGGATATTGTGGGCAAAAATATGTAGACCAAATAACAGGGATCATGTGTTAGAGACAGCTTCGGTGAAGTTTAGAGTTGCCAAAAGTATGGTGAGGAATAAGATGGAAGGCTAGATAGGGTATGATAATTCTGATCGTCTTTGGTTTTTCTTTTTGGTTATTCAGCATCTCTTAACCTGTTCCAACCACATTCTGATTTCCTTTAGAGAATTACCCAGTATACATAAATTAATGGGGCTGTAATGCAAATCAGGGGTCATTATTCTTTCCCAGCCAAGGCATGGCTAATCTAAGTTGGTTAAATTTATTCTGTTTGTAAGATCTTTAAATGTTGAGCAGAGTGTCAGAAGACTTAAGTAGTACCCAAACATGATGGTTGAGCCCTGGGTCCTAATTAGTTTTATCCTATTTTCAATGCTTGATCTCCTGAAAACTGTTCATTTTGTGGCTAGCCTTTATCTTGATTTATTAAATTCTCTTTTTAATTAAATTATCCATTAATTGCTTATAACCAATCCATGGACTGTTATAATCCCTGGATATCCTAAAAGCTATGGGAGATGATATCATTCTACTCTCATACTATTAAAATATTTGATACTATTTGCTCTTCTTAGAGTATGCAAAGTATCAGTTCAAGGGGATTATGATTTTGTCACAGATAGAGTCACTTGAATTTAGTAATTAGAACTGGATATAAGGATGACAGTTTTAAAACAATAAAAAAGGCTAAAACCTTGGTGACTTGGAGATGAATGATACATTTAAAAACAAAACAAAAATTAGCAAACCCAGGATTTTAGAGAGAAAAGTTCTATTTCCTTTTGATTTTAATAGTTGTTGAGATGTTCCAAAATGGAATGTTCTGACTTTTGTTAAAAGTCAATTTTTGAAAAAGGTAAAGTTATGACTTTCATACATATATAAAATGACACATGTCAAAGTTTTCATTTAACCCATTAGTTATAGGAGAGAACCACACACACACACACACACACACACACACACACACACACACACACACACCAATGTTACAGCCAATTGAAGGAGAATCCACAGAACACATTGATAGACCAGGAATATTGAAATGAATTTCTAAATGAATGCAAACCTGGCTTTTTTCACACTGGGTAGGAGAGCTGATTGAACCTCCATTGGACAAAATGTATTTGCATGTCTCAGTTTTCTGTATATTACCTTTTATCTCAATATGGCTATAAAATATAGCCTTATCAAAGACAAAGACACTCATCATATAAAGTCAGTCAGTCCAGAGGGGCTCCATCATTCCAGTTAAGGGATGTTCAGTAATCTCTTCTGCTTATTTCAGAGTCTTGATTTTTTCCTTATAGTCTTAGGAAGTAAGGGAAGTGTTGAAGTAGTTTTTACAAAACTTTCTGCTGAAGGTGCTTGATACTTGCATTAGGAGAAAGATTGGGGGCAGTGAAATCTAACATCTATTGCTACTTTGATATATTGTTTTGCCACACTATTTTCTCTTCTTAAATGTATGCAAAATACCAGTTTGAAGAAATTTCATGCCAGAAGAGGGAATAAAGTGTGATGTAGCTAGCTATTACTAAATCACTGTTTCTTCTCTTCATTCAGTGAGTGAGCACTTTTGCAACAAAAGTTATTCATTCTAAATATTTTAGAACCTCTCTTTTGTGTCATTTATTCACAGGCAACCTGATAGGTGGGTGCCATATTCAGTGCTGATAAGTGCTTAAGGGTCCCCAAGATGGTCTGTGTGGTAGTCCCCATTACATAGGGAAGTCCCCACTCTCGTGTCTGTGTTCACCATCACTGACCCCTTTCCATAAAAGCATTAAGGACTCCTGCTCCATTCAAACACAAGTTACATATAGAGTCATCCTTAGGCTTTGAAGCCTTAGTTTAATGCATATAACCTATTCTTTGCTGAAAGCAGGACCAACCGAAGTGGCCATGTTAGAACAACTGGGTCAGGAAGGAATGTCAGTGGGACACAGAAATGGAAGACCAGGAAGTACAGAGGCACCCATGAACTTCAGAGTGCTGGCACACATAAACCCTTGCTATTAAACAACATGAGAGAAGTTAATCTTAACCCAAAGCTGGTTCTGAAAGATTATCATTGTTTCAGAAAACTTTCAGACCCTGGTGATCTTATATCAGAATCAAATGGCAAAATCCTAACTCCAGAGGCAGCTGGCTCTTCACGTTCTCGGATTTGTATCAGTGCAGTTCAGTGATGCTGGGAAAACTCATAGAATGAGACAGATTTGTACTGCCAATAAATCATGATTGCCACCCTCAACTTGGCTGTCAACAGTGCTCCACAAACACATGACCATTCTTTTGCCAGTTTATTCTCCCTTCTTATCCAGTGTCTGATTCAAACCTTAACCATTCTCTTTCATGGAGAAAGCAGATCCCATCAGACAGGAGCTTCAATGATTTTCTTCAGACCAGATTTCCAAATCTGACTTTCCCTGCTCTCGTTTATATCAAAAAAGGAGGTGACCATTCTCCTATCTAAATTGAGTATTTTCACTTTCATTACAGAACTTACCACATCTTACCTCACACTGTTAATTATATCTACTCTCCCTTAGATCTGCCCATTAGCTGTTAAGAATATGCCAGTCACTTCCATATAGAATAAAGTCTTAACTGGACCACACTTCTTCCTCCAGCCCTGCCATTACTTCTGAATTTCCCTTTGTAGTCCATTTTCTCCAGAGTTGTTTACCCATGTTTCTCAATTTGCATACTCATCATGCAGTTCTTCTACCTCTCCAATCTGTATATACTCTCCCAGTACTCTGACAAAAATGGCTCTGCTGTCTCCAATAACCTCCTTGTTATTAAATGCATTGCCCAGTTTTCAGCCTTTCTCAGCAATATTCAACAATGCAAGCCACTCCTTTTTTGACATGCTTTCCATATCACCACGTTCCCCTTTCATCCTCCTAATTCTTTGACTACTTTCTCTTAATTTTTTTCCTTAGACTGGCACAAAGTTCAGACATAACTAATCTCTTCTCCCAGATTTTCTCTCCTGATTCATATATTCTGTGGCATCACATGCCTTCAACTATCCTTTTATATATTGTTAACTCTCAAACCAGCAACTCTCCTTATAATTCTATACATATTTAGCAAACTGTCTTCCAAGAATTTCTACTGGCTCGTTGTCTCAGTGTGAAAATGTGACCTCATAGTCTTTTTCCTTAACAACCGATAGCCCTGCATGTTTTTCTATCTCAATTAATAATACCCCCATTCTAACCAGTTGCACAAGTTTCTCTCATATCCACTGGATTTAAACCATATTTATTTTAAATCCCCAGTACAACTTTCATGTCTATACTTTTTTCTATTCCGCTACAGTAGTACAAGTGGCAGAGTTCCTCATCCAAGTCATCAAGATGACATTTACCCTCTCCCATCTATTCTTCACATAGCCGCAAGGCACTCGTGCTGTTTTCCTATGGAATTCTCAAAACCCATGGCTTCTAGATTAAAACTCAAGTGTCTCCCCAGTCTTTGCATCAGCTTTTGATTGTTTCTAAGAAAGGTTTCCTTCAAGTGAATAGGGATTCTATGGTCTTGATGTGATGGATTGGTAGGAAAGATGAGGGAGAGCATTACAGAGGAAAAACTTTTTTTAAGAAATCTGATTTAACGTTTGAGAATCCATGAGAAAGACTAACATGACATAGGCCTGGGAGTGACTCATAAGAAAAGGAGCTGCATGACTGGCAGCTCTGAGAGACCAGCAGAGGACATACCTTGTTGTGCCCCTCTCCTACCTCAGGTCTTTGTTAGCACTGTCACATGGACATCCCTCCATCTAAAATAAGGTGAGTACTCTTAACTGTAGTAGCTCTGTTGGGAAGAAGATAAATTTGGTCTGCTGCTAGTGGTGGCTGTCAGTACACATTCCCAACTCTTCCCACTCTTTAACTTCTCCCTTCTCACTTAATGCTATGTTACTTCCCTATCCTTGTCAGCTGAAATGATTTTAACAACTCTATTGAGATATAATTTGCATTTCATAAAGTCACCCATTTGAATTTTAGTGAAGTTACCAAGTTGTGCAACCATAACTATAATTTTAGAACATTTTTGTCATCCCTCTAGGATCCCCCATGCTCTTTTATAGTTAATCCCTATTTCCATCCCCAGCCCTAGGCAACCACTCACCTACTTTTTGTCTGTATAGATTTGCCTCTTCTGTACATTTCAGATAAATGAAACTGTGCAGTATGTGGTCTCTGTGCCTGGTTTCTTTCACTTAACATGTTTTGAGGTAGCACTCATCAGTGGCTCATTTCTTTTTATTGCTGTATAGCATCTATTGTGTGGAGGATGTACCACACTTTTCCTAATCATTCTCCAGTTGATGGATATATGGGTAGTTTCCATTTATTGGCTATTACGAATAATGCTACTATGAACATTAACATGAAAAGTTTTGTTTGAATGGATGATTTCATTTGCATAGGTATCTAGGAGTGGACTTGCTGGGTTACATGGTAAACTTATATTTAACTTGTTAAGAAACTGCCAAACTCTTTTCTAAAGTGACTGAACCATTTTATATTAGTTGAAGTTTATCTTAAAAACAAACAAGCAAACAACAACAAAAAACTCTTTCTTCCAAGGCATTAATGTAGGGAAAAAGAAAATCCGTTATTTCTTTTTCTTTCTTTTCTATTCTTTTTAATAGGCTATTAAGTTAACAAAGGTTTGGATGAGTGTAGGTGCGGCTGTATAGCAGGGGAGATAGGAGAAACACTATATCAATTTAATGCCGTTACCCAATTCAGAAACTTTAACTTTTGAAAAATTAATGTTTCTTCAAATCAAGAATAAGTTCTTATCACATTACTTCTAATCTGCCAGAAGCTCTTGCTGCCTGCTTTCCTGTGTTAAGAAAGATTCTGCATCTAGATCTTTGTTCAGACTCAGTGGGAGGAGGGACACTGATTGGTGAGAACTCTTCTGGTCCAATGAGAGGGGTTATCTTATCCTTTCGGCCATTTTTTTTTTTTCCTATATGTTTCCTCTTAGAAGAAAAAGATTGCGTCAAACAAAAACCAGTTTTAAAAAGAATTTTTTTTAAGAACCCTTAAACAATAAATGATTCCTTGATTCACAGGAATGAATGCTTGTGGTCCAGTTTCAGGTTAGGGTGATAGTGGTGTTGGGGGCAGACAGCCTTCTTAAAAATATGCTTCATGTCAAATCATGAAAGGCAACATTTTTCTAATTTTTGGTATTAGTCTTGACCAATGTAGTCTGTTATTCTTAATCCAGAAATAGTTTTCTGCTTGCTTTCCATTTAGATCTGCAGCATCTTCTGCCTGCTTGTTTCTGCTTAACCTTTTTATGACAAAATTAAGCAAAGAAGGGTTGATGGGGGCACAGTGTACATATGAAGTCTTTCTTTGTGGTGAGGAGTCAGCCAAAATCACAGATTTCCAGTCTTACACAATAGGAGCTTTGCAATTTGCCCGGCCCTTCCCACCCACTGTGGCTAGTGTTCTCTTTTACAACCATCAGCATTCTCAAGGCAGCTGAACATGAGTCTGTAATTACAATGGTAACAATGGCTGCAGGGCAGGAAATGTGCATGAAATATAATACAGATGAGAGCAGCATTATGCCCAAAGTGCTCTAATGGTCTCAGGACCTCACCAGGTGGTAAGCCATCTCCCTCGATTTTAATTTCCACCTACCATTTGCCAGGTAACCTTTGCCCAGTCACTTACCATCCCAGGGTGCTGTCCTCAGAAGGGATGATGTGATTGGTCCTTTGCTGGCCTGGCAGAAGGATCCCCCAGCTGGATGAGATCATGCAGACAAAGCTAACAGAAAGTGGTACTTCATTATATGGACAGAAACGGAACTGGAATGGGAGAAAGGCCTGCTTCAAAGCCATGACAACATGGAGGGAGAAATGGGAATTTGATGGTAAGGGCTCTAGAAAAAACTTCCTGCCTCTGTGTATCACCAGTTGTATGTCTTTTTTCAAAGGAAAAAACTGATGTGGTAGAATCATCCCTCTACTAAAAAGCATAAATGATATGTAACAGGAAGAAAAACATTTTTTAAATTCCCTCAGCACTTCTCAGACTTTAGTGTGCACATGAATCACCTGAACATTTTGTTAAAATGCAGAGTCCAATTCAGTAGTCTGGGGTGAAGCCTGAGATTCTGCATTTCTGACAAGTTCCAAGGTATTCCCAATGCTGCTGGTCCTAGGGCCATGTTTTGAATAGTACAAGTCAAACCTACATCCCCTTCCCTGATTGTGTGTGTGTGTGTGTGTGTGTGTGTGTGTGTGTGTGTGTGTGTGTGTCGAAAAAAAAAAAGATACCCAAAAAGGTACTGTGATTTGGTCAAGATCTCATAGATATCTTTGTGGTATCTTGTGGCAGGATGAGTATAGATGTTGGATCGCCTCAGGCTCCTTCTCAAACCTAAGTTCATACCATAGGAGCACCAGGAAGTGGCAGAAAAAGCATAAATAGAAGTTAATTCAGGGGCTGACAGATACAGGCCCTAGTGGTATCAAAAAATAAGAAAAAAAGTGTGCAGATTAAGGGTTGGATTAATTGTTTTATTGAACATTCAGCTTCTGGGGAGTGTTAGAAAGCATGTAACTATGTGTGCCAGGGACTGATTATTCTGCCTTCAGTTAGCAGCAGATTGGAGTAAATAATCCCACCTCTATGCTGCCTTTGCTCCCAGTTATATAGTAGGTAGGTCTAGAATGATCTGATGATTGCTTCTAGCTCTAACATTTTATGATTCTCTAATGGATTTAAATATGCCAGATCTGTTTTGTTTTGTTTTGTTTTGTTTTGTTTCCTTTCTGCCTCCAGGAAGTATAGTATTTGACTGAAAGAGAAGAAAAGTGCTTGGGGAAAGTCCAACACTTTTTAGAAATCTACATTACTTGCTTAACTAGTGTTATTTCTTTCCTACATTTCCAGAAAAGTGTGGTAAGGTGTCTAGAGTAAATAACTGTCAATAAACTTGAGTTTAAATTTCCAGTAAGAACAATTGAATAAAGGCTTGGATGACTATACATGAAGATTGGAATTAGTAGAGGATATCTTTATGAGGTGCATATTTTCATTCTATATCACTATTAAAAATGCACATTATAAAATGCTAATATCAGCATGGGCTTGTTAAGATACACCACATTTTCATTCTTCTATCCATAATTCTAGCTAGGATGTGATTGGCTAAGAAAATTGTTGATACTTCTAGAACATGTAGAGAAGTGTATTCCTTGCACTTTATAAAGTGAGTTTCCTAAACTTAAATTATCATTTACTTAGGAAGTATGTATTTTTTTCCCACAGTAAAAGAAGAGAGTTACCCAAATCTAATCATATCAACAGTTTCCCATTTCATTCTATTATTCTTGTATTTTTAATGCCTGGTTTAGTTAATGAGATTTGAAAGTTTTATAATGAGAGCATTTGAAACAGAATTCATTAGCAGGAAGAGATTTTTCTACCGTATTCAAAAAATTACATGGTAATAAAATAGGAATATGATTTGAGGAATTTCTAATACAAATTGATTTTTACATTAATGATTTCAGTATCCAATCCTGACAAAGGGGAAAGACTGGTTCAACATGTAAGTTAGATGTGAATGGAAACAAGCATTTACTGAGCCCCCGCTCCATATGCAACTGCCTATTAGACACTTTGAGGTCACAATTGTGTAAGACATGTTTCCTGCCTGTTCAAGGTTCATTGTCTAGTCAGATGACCAACATACAGGAACCACCTAGAGAGCAAAATGAGACAAAACAGAATTAAAATAGTGCTGTATTGTGTCGTTTTAGGCTGCAAGTGATAGTTTCATTTGGAGACTTGGGTGAATATTAAACCAAGGAAAGTTTCAGTGAGAATAAGATAGTACTAAAATGGAGAAGGGTCAGAAACAGAGCTAGTCCAATTCATGATGATCCAATTTTCTCTAGTTGCACATAGTTTTGTTTGTCTGTCTTTGGTTTGTTTATCCTTTTAAAATAGACTATCCATGATTGTTACCAGTACCTAGAGAAATTAATAAATACTAGAACACCTAGACTCAAGTCCAGGTTACTGCTTATGCAGAAAATTTGCACTTAGCATGCATCTGAGAGAACAATCATTCCAAAGGCAATAGGAGCAAATAAAAGTGAACTCACCTCCATTGAAATCAACAGATGTCTTGTGTTGGTTGACAAAGAAGAGAGTCACCTTTGAGGAAAGCACATTATCAGTCCTTCAGATTTATTTCACTGTCCAGATCCCATCTGGATTTATGTGTGAGTATTATGATGAATAAGGAGACTGAAAAATTGAAAGAGCTGTTTTATTTCATAAAGTCTGTAAGACATTAGGATATGAACAACACTACTTTGGTATCTTTTATAAGAATGTTCCTTTCAAAAAAGGAAGAATTCAGCTTTTTATCTTCTGAATTTGTTGCTACTGTGGGCTCTGGCAGAAGGTAATTCCTAGATGACACAGGGACATCTGGCAGATGTCCAGAGAGAGACTCCAGTCCCTGCTAGAAGACAGTAAAGTCCAGTGGACCTCTCAGTTCTCAACAACAACAGAATAGAAAAGGAAAGAAATAGCTAATGCCGTGCAGTTACTAACTGGGCAGCTTACTAGACCTGTGGTTAGATAGAAAGACAAATGAGACATCCCTGGGGGCTTCTTAGTTGAATTTAAGTGGAATCATTTGTAATAAGTTCAGGGGGAGGGGAGAGACAGATGAAAGGAGACAGTGAAATCTGGGCTATTATTTGAAGCCTCAGATCTTTAAATGAAGCTTAAAGCAACTCTCCATGTATATGGTATCACGTTGATAGTTATCCATCTCAAAGTTTTCTAGCTTTTTTGAGAAATAGTTTTTTGATCCCTGCCTCTAGATGTATTTACTTCTTTCAGATTGTGTTTTCTCATCTTAATTAATTTACTAAACAGCTATTACAAAGGACCACTTATTTCATTATTTATTAAACTCATAGTTTCCTGTTTTTGTATATATGTACATGTATGTATGTGTATATATGTATATAGAGAACATATCCTATATTTTTATTTTATATTTTTACTTATATTTTTATTTATATTTATATTTATATCATATTTTTATTTACTTCTTCCTATTTTCATGAGAGGTTCTTGTACTTTTTCTTTGTCTCAACACGACATCCCCTCCAGTTCAAGCTGAGGATTAGAACTTGGCTTCTGCTTCTGGAATCTTACATTTTCTATCCCATAGCTTCATTTTCTGGGAAGTTCATATCATCTTTTGGTTTGGGCTTTCCAGAATGATCTCCCCAGTATTTTTTTGAAAACTTACCCTTGTCTGAAGGACAGAAGCATATCTCATTTTTTAATAGCTAAATGACTCAAGTAAGACTTAAAAATTTTTCCATGGGCTTGTTCTAATTCTAGTTTATGAGAAAAACTCACTACTTCTCAAGTCACAATCTACAGAACTAAGAATCTACAACTTTCCATGGCCATTCTGCTGTAGTCACAAGAAGGAATGAAGCCAAGAAGATATAAAAGTGAGAGAAAGGGAGTGAGCTGGAAGCATCAAGTACATGCTTTCTGTCCTTGTGGTCCCCAATATCCCTGATTCCTTTATTTCTCATCATACCTATTAGCTTCTCAAAATTGATTGAAAAAAAATTCCTCATGTTTAATCTACTTGGAACTGAGTTACTGTCACTTGCCACCAAAGAAATTCTAATATATCACAAAAATATGATTGAGATATTTATGATAATTCTGTCATTTTCCTAATGCCATTCTCTGGTATTTTCCAGGCATGTGATATGTAGAATGTCACTAATTCAAAATGAATGTTTCCTACATTTTCTATTTTTATAATAATAATTTAAAAAGATCGTTTGAAGCAATGAATTTCCCTCCCAGTACAGGTTTGGTTTACTGTTCTCATTTTCATCATTCTCTAACACAGATGATGATTACTTTTCTTTTATTTAAATATTAGTCTGAAGTTTCATTGCAACTTCGACATATGGCATAACTCAGAATTTTTTAATGCTTATGGTATTTTCTGTGGATTTTTAGAAAAGATATATTCTGTAATTGCAAGATGATGGTTTAATTACAAATCCATTAGATATATAGTTAACTTGCTACTATTTCCCTGTGTTGATGGGGATAGTTTTTTTGAGAAAGTTTGAGAGGATAGAATATTGGTTAAATACCCGTCATATTCTCTTTAGACATTTTCCTTTTATATTATAGTCTTAGTGTTTAGCTGTTTTGACTGTAAAAATCCATTTTCTTTTCAAATTTCAATAACGAACATATATTACTTTATAACCAGAAAATAAAATATTACAAAGATAAAGAATCTTTTGTTATTTTTATATGCTATCTATTTAAATAGGCTTACTAACACTTTATTCTTTCTGTCTTGCAATTGGCTTTGTCTGACTGACATTTATTAGCTGTGTAGGTACAAGCCACTTAACCTCTCTGGATCTCAATTTCCTCATCTGTAAAGTATGAATATTAATATGAACCTTCATATAAGCTGTTTAGGAGTATGAAATGAGAATGTTTCAGTCTGAATATAAGGTCATTTCAAGGTATGGGAAAGCTTTAAATCCACAGGAACATTTAATTCTGTCATTTTTATATAGTCCTTATAAACACAGTGCTTTCTCAACCACAAAGCACCTGAACACCAAGACAGAACAGAGATTATTTTATTTTTCTTGACTCAGCTGATTAGGAAATATATCTAAACTTAAGGCCAATAACGTTTGAATTCTCTCAGTCCTTCCATTCTCTAAAATTTGTTCCACTTTTCAGACTTCCAGAGCCTCAATATCCTTATGTGTTTGATGGGTTTAATAGCTGTGTTGGACTTTTGGTATGGATTAGAGATACTTCATGTAAAATACTTAGTCTTTGGGTGCTTGGGTGGCTCAGTCGGTTAAGCGACTGCCTTCGGCTCAGGTCATGATCCCAGGGTTCTGGGATCAAGCCCCGCATCGGGCTCCCTGCTCGGTGGAGAGCCTGCTTCTCCCTCTACCTCTCTCTGCTGCTCTGCCTACTTGTGCTCTCTATCTCTGTTAAATAAATAAATAAAAATCTTTAATAAAAAAAAAAATACTTAGCCTTTGACTGACACAAAGTGGGTGCTCAGTGGGTCATGGAGGTGTTTATGGCTCTTAGTCCAAGCACAGTTAGCTACGAGGCTATTCCTTGCTTTAGAGAGAGCACTGGGCGTTAACTCAGAAGTCCTGGCTCTTTCTAACAGAGCCACATGATCCTGCAGAAAATCACTTAATGTTCCTGATGGTTTTCTTCTCCCTCTAGGAAATCTATATGAGAAATCTTTTGTGTCTACCTTATATTTTTAATGAAGAGCAAAGAATATAATTGATGTGACTGAACTGTTTTTGCCTCAATACCCCACAATAACTTTCTTTAAAAAAAAAAAAAGATTTTATATATTTATTTGAGAGAGAGAGCAAGCAGCTGGGGGAGGGGGTGGAGAGCAGAGGGAGAGAGAGAATCTTAAGCAGACTCTGTGCCCATGATCCCGAATTCATGACCTGAGTGGAAAACAAGGGTTGGATTTTTAACCCCCTGAGCCACCCAGCCACACCGCCCCCCAACTTTCTTTGCAATACTTTCAAATTCCTGAGTTGTCATTTGAGACCTTTCATGGTTTGGTCTCTTAACATTTGGACTAAATTTCTTTTATATCCACCTTAAATCTTTGCTTCAACCATAGTAAATTAACTGAGGTTGTCCAAAGCCACTGCACTGTTTCTTGTTTTGGAGATTTTTGCACAATGTGGCTCCCTCTCTGCAGAGAATACTCCTCCATCCTATCTCTCTCCAACTCCTTACTCTTTTTCGAAATTAGACCTCAACCCTCATGTCACCTCATGCAGAAAAACATCTTTAATTCTCCAAAGAGAGACTGGTATCATGTTATTATTCCCATTACCTAATTTATTAAATGACTCTGTCCTTACCTATCTCTGGACTTATTTATATCCCTCAGAATTATGTGAGTCTTGTTTTCTCACAGTCTGTCTAGGAACACATTGCATGAGCTTAAGAGCTATTTGTTGAATAGGTAAAATAATGAAATACACACACAAATGTAATTATTATTTTAATACACCTGCCCAAATAAAATATCAGTTTTGAGGAGTTCCGTGGGTAGAGTAAATAAAGTCTTCATGGAAGAGAACAATTCAATAATATATATTTTTAAAAGGAGTTTTTAACTTTTTAAATTACTAAACAAACAAAAGTTATCATCAGATAAAAGAATAAGATATTATTCTGTGTAATAAGAATTATGTTTTGAACCAACAACCTTTCAAAGAAGCTCTTTATATTCAAAAGTGTGTCCATGCAGAAGTAAAGCTTCCATAGGATATGCTTCCTGACAATTCTGAGGCTATGAAAAATCCCATCTTTCTCTTGGCTTTACTGCCATCTGTTGTTCAAAGAAGTAATCACATTTTTAGTATTTTTTTTAATTTTTATTATTATTTTGTTTAATTTTATTATGTTATGTTAGTCACCATACAATACATCACCAGTTTTCGATGCAGTGATCCATGATTCATTGTTTTCGTACAACCCCCAGTCCTCCATGCAGTACGTGCCCTTCTTAATACCCATCACCGGGCTAACCCATCCCTCCACCCCCCTCCCCTCTAAAACCCTCAGTTTGTTTCTCAGAGTCCATAGTCTCTCATGGTTCACCTTTCCCTCCGATTTCCCTCCCTCCATTTTTCCCTTCCTTCTCCTAATGTTATCCATGATATTCCTTATGTTACACAAATAAGTGAAACCATATGATAATTGACTCTCTGCTTGACTTATTTCACTTAGCATAATCTCCTCCAGTCCCATCCATGTTGATGTAAAAGTTGGGTATTATCCTTTCTGATAGCTGAGTAATATTCCATTGTATATATGGACCACATCTTCCTTATCCATTCGTCTGTTGAAGGGCATCTTGGCTCTTTCCACATAAAGTGTAACCCTAGGTCACTTGGATATGGAAATTGGTAGCTCCTGGCTCCCACTCCAGAAAGCCACCACATGTGTCCATGTGGAGGCTGTGGTCCTGTATTTTCAACAGTCTGACCAAGAGGAGAGGAGAATACTTGACATAGAACTTGATGCATATATCCACATTTGGTGTGTGCAAGGCTCTGTGCTAAGCAGAGGTTGAGTCTCCTGCTTTTTAAATGAAAGTATTGTCACAGAACTATTCTTGACTCAGCTGTGCAGACCTTTTATTTTCCCTTGAGCTGTCACCACCGCCAGACCACTCGTTACTTTCAAGCCCCCACCTTGGGTGAAAAAGTACAATTTTTAAACATCATATAGATTTGTGTAACATTTTGTTTTTCTTTTTTGCTGGGTTCATTCACTGATTTATCCTTTTAGTAAATATACTAATGTTACTGTCATTTATCTGAATGTGTATAAACAAAATGAGGTGAGAGGAAACCAGAGTTTATTTCATCAGCCCCCTTAAGTGTTAACTTTAGTTACTTCTTACACTATTTCTAAAATTCAATCCATGAAGTACTCAATCCTTTGAAATAAAGTTTCCAGTTTACCATAACAAGCAGTTATTCATAGGAGTGGAGACATAATAAAGAGTTATAAGTCATTAATACTTATTGTACAGCAGTTTCTAAAGGAACTGTCCTATTGCTTGGAAAAGCAAGATAGGGCCCTGAGACATGAGGATTATGGAGAAGTCTGTGTTTGCAGGAGCTTTGGAAGGATCAGAAACACAGCCCAGGAAGGGCAGTATTTCATGGGTCTCCGCAGTGTCTGGGAGAGAGGGACTGTGACATCTGTGGAGCAGCATCAGACCACCATCCGTAAGGAGCAGAAGTGGAATTTAGGAGGGGTTAGACAATATTTGCAATTCATAATTTTGTCCAAAGCTGGCTCTGTGTATCATAGGAACACATTTTATTCTATGCCTGCCTTGTAGGATGTTCCACATTCTATTTCCTGCTTGCTTATCCTGATGCCAGTGTTCTTATAGTAAAAAAATCTCTCTCTGGCCATAAACCTCAAATAAATAGCTGCAGTAATTTATATCTCATTAAGTTTATTAATATTATTTTTCTAGCTAACTATAACTGATTTATTGGAAATTAGATTTTATATATTGATAAGTTTCTTCATTCCTAGCTGAACTTAATTTTTATTTATAACAGCTTGTCAGTTTATTCTCCTTGAATGTGGACATCCTTAACTTCTTTTTTCAAGAAAGCTTTAAATATTTTATCCTTATTAATCTTCTTGGTATGCTACATGTTTCTGACAAATGAGTTTTATCAAGCCAAGAGAAAATTATAAAGAAAGGTTACTGAATTTTATCAAGTGATTTTTTTTTTCAGCATGTACTGAATAGGTCACATTTATTTTTCTTTTTTAATCCATTAGTAGTATAAATTATATCAAGATACTTTACAATACCGAACCATTCTTGCATATCTAGTATAATATATACTTGTCTGTGGTGTTACTCTGTTATTATTGTTTGCCTAGAGTAGATTTACAATATTTTATTTCAAACTTGTGTTTCTATGATTATAGCTGAGATTGGCCTAATTTTTCTTTTCTCTGTGTGTGTTTGTATAAGTGTGTATCATTCTGCATATTCAGATGCTTGTGCTGTTATAATATCTTGTTTTGGTTTTGATGTCTAAGCTATACAAACTTATAGAATGAGTTGCAAAATTTTCTTTTTCTTCATGATTCACAACAGCTTATTTAACATGTGCATTAATCTGCTTCCTAAACAGTTACGATTTTATCCATCACACTCTCAGGGACTGATCTTTTCTAGAGTAGGTCTTTGATAATATTTTTAGTCTCTTCTGTAATGCTCAGACTCTTTAGATTCTCCAGTTCTTTTGGAATTAATATTGATTATATATTTTTCAGAAAACATTTGTTTTTCACTATTTTGGCATAAATTTATGACTTAATTATTATTTCATCATTTTAAATGTTAATTTAATTACAGTGGTGAGTCACTGGGTGTTCTAAGCAGAGGGCACTTAATCCAATCTACATTTTTACTGGAAATTTTACAGAAGTATTACATACGTAAAGAAAAATACACACATTATAAGTATCCAGCTTGATGAATATTTGTAAGTAAACACACCTGTGTAACCTTCACCTTGTTCAAGCAACAAAACATTACCAGAAACTTGGTGTTCTTTCCTAGCCTGCCCACTGCCTGACTAGGCTAACTACTATCCTAACTTACAGCACCATAAATTAATTTTGCCTGCTTTAGAACTTTATATTATTGGAATTATATGGTATGCACTCATTTCTTTATTGCAGCTTTTGCTTAAATTATGTTTGTGAGATTCATCCATATTGTTGCAGATAATTCTTCATTGTCTTTGCTGTATAATGTTTTTTTGCATGAATATACCACAATTATTTATCAATTCTGTGGATCCATATACTATGTTTATCATTGTATTGGTTATTTATTGTTTTCAACTTAGGGCTTTTGCAGTGTTTTTATAGACATTTTTGTCCATGTATTTTGGTAAAAATATATATACAGATCTGTTACTTAGGAGTCAGATTGTTAGGTCTCAATTTATGTATATAACCAACTTTATTAGATATTGTCAGAAAGTTTTTTGAAGTGGTTGTACTAGCAGTTTTTGAAAGTTTCAGTTGCTGTATGTCTTCACTGATTGATTTTTTTTTTGTTCTTTTAATTTTTACCATTCCATTGTTTGCACAACGAAATTGAACTGTAGTTTTAATTAGCATTTTCCTAATAGCCAATTAAGTTGGGTACCTTTCATGTTTATTGGTTAAGTACATATTTTCTTTGGTGAAGTGTCTCAATAAGTCTTTTGCCCATCTTTGTATTAGATATTCTACCTTTTCTATACTGATTTTGTAGCTCCTTATGTGTACTCCAAGTACAGCTTCTTTATCATATACATGGATTTTAAATATTTTCTCACATTCTGTGGCTTGTATTTTTATTCTTTGAAATGTCCTTGGATAAAGAAGTTTTCTTTAACTTAATTCAGTGTATCATTTTTTTCCTTCTCATGTCACTTTTTAAATCTTGTTAGACAAATCTTTATTATGGTGGGACTTGATTGTCTTCACAGTTCATTTCTTTATCCGTGTTGATTGATCCAGCACCATTTAATGAAATACTATCAGTTATTCCATTTACTACAGGGCCATCTTTGTCATAAATTAGGTGACCACACATGTTACAGTCTCCTTCTGGACTGTCCACAATTACCTTTATATATCTACTTGCTATGCAACAAGTTTACAAAATACACTTAATTCTGATAATTTGAAAATAAGTTATTTTTGAATTTTTTATGTGTAAAATTTTGCCATCTGTGTACATAAACACTTCTGTTTGTCCAATTTTCATTTTTCAGGACTTGAAATTTTCTTTTTGGAAACACTCTAACTTTAGGTTCATTTTTAGTGGCATAGGACTCTCCCAATTTTTTATTTCATCTTGTTTCAGTTTTGCAAATTATTATTTGCCTAGAGATGTGTCTTTTTGTTTAAATTTTCAAATTTATTAGTAAAAATTTGCTCATAAGCCCCTCTATTTTAATGTCTGTAATACCTGTAGTGATGTTTCCTACATTCATGCTTAATGCAATTATTAATATTTTGAGACTCTATTACCTATTTCTTACCTTTTCTTTCTTTCTTGCCTCCTTTTGGATTAATTATTGTTTATTATTCTATCTTACCTCTATTGAATCAGAAATTGTATCATTTTTTCTTTTATTTGATACCCTAGAGTTTGAGAATTTTTTAAAAATTGATTTTTACTTAATTTCATTGTGATCTGAGAACATACTTTTTATAACAAATCATTTTAAATTTATTAAGACTTACTTCATAGCCCAGAATATGGTCTAGCTCAGTAAATGTGTGTTCTATTGTTGTTGGGTAGAGTAGTTATAAAATATCAGGACAAGTTGGCTGATAGTGTTGTTAATGTCTTTTATGTCCATACTATTTTCCTGTCTGCTTGTTCTAGCAATTACTGAGAGATGAGTATGTAAATCTCCAACATGTTTATTTGACAATATTTCTTTGCAGTTATATAAGTTTTTGCCTCATATATTTTCAAGTTCTGTTTTTAGGTGCATAAATATTTCAGTGTTTGCTTATGTTTTCTTGCTGAATTGACCTCTTTATGATTATGAAATGAACATATTTATTACTGGCAATGTTCTTAGCTCTGAAATATACTTTGATATTAATATAGCCATTCAAGGCTTCTTTTCACTAGTGTTAGCATAGTGTATTATTTTTTATTCTATTCTATTTTTATTTTTAGATTTACAGTGGATTTCTTTTTTTTTTAAGACTTTATTTATTTATTTGAGAGAGAGAGCAAGAGGACCCAGGACCCTGAGATCATGATCTGAGCTGAAGGCAGATGCTTAACTGACTGAGCCACCCAGGGGCCCCTACAATGGATTTCTTATAGGCAGCATGCATGTGGGCCATGGTCTTTTGTCCATTCTAACAATCATTACCTTTTAATTGGGTGGTTAGATTATTTATATTTAATGTGATTATTTATTTTATTAGTTTTAATCTACCATATTTCAGTTTGTTTTCTGTTTGTTTCAGCTGTTCTTTGCTTCCTTTTTCCTTTTCTGCACTCTTTTGGAGTAATTGTGCAATTTGTATGACTCCCTTTTGGTTTCTTGTCAGTGTATGAGCCATAACTCTTCATTTTGTTATTGCAGTGGATGTTTTGGGTTTATAATATATATCTTTAACTTTCCACAATCTACCTTCAAATGCTATTTTTATCCTTTTATCTTTAGTAAAAACACCTTGCAACGATATTACAATTCCAGTTTTCCACTCCCAGCCTTTGTGCTATTGATGTCATTTTAATCCTTTACCTATGATAATTCCCACAATCCACTGTTGTTATTCTTTAAACATTCAATTATCTAATTTTAAAGTTTTATATATTTATCTATACAGTTACTATTTCTGGTGTTCATCCTTCCTTTGTGTATATTCAGGTTCATATATTGTATCATTTTTCTTCTGCCTGAAGGACTTCTGTCGATATATTTTGTAGTGTGGGTCCACTGGTGATTATTTCTTTCAGCTTTGGTATTTCTGAAATCTTTATTTTACTGTCACTTCTTAGTCTGTTCAGGCTGTTATCACAGAAAAAAATGAACTGGGTGACTTATAAACAACAGAAATTTATTTCTCATAGTTCTGGAGGCTGGGAAGTCCAAGATCAAGGTAATGATAGATTTGATGTCTGGTGACAATCTGCTTCCTGGTTCAAAGAGGAACATCATCTCACTCACTGTGTGCTCACATGGAGGAAGGGGCAAGGGAGCTCTCTAGAGTCTTTTTCAGAAGAGCACTACGTGCATTCATGAGGGTTTTACCGTCATAATCTAATCACCAGTCAAAGGCCTCACCTCAGGTTGGGGACTATGCTTCAGTATATAAATTTTAGGGGGACACAAATATTCAGTCTATGGCATTCCACCCCTGGAATCCCCCAAATTCATGTTCTTCTCAAATGCAAAATGCATTCCATCCCAGCAGCCCCAAAAGTTTTAATTTGTTCCAGCATCAACTCTAAAGGCTGAAATCCAGTTTCATCTAAAAATCTTGTAGATCAGATATGGGTGAGACTCAAGGTACAATTCATTCTGAGGCAAATGTTTTTCCAGCTATGAACCTGTGGAATCAAACAAGTTATATGCTTCCAAAATACAGTGGTGGGATAGGCATAGGATAGACATTTTCATTCCAAAAGGGAGAAATAGGAAAGAAGAAAGGAGAAATGGGTTCCCAGTAAGTCCAAACTATAAGGCAAACTCAAAAATATTCCTCTTTGGCTCAATGCTCTGCCCTCCAGGCACACTGGGGTTGAGGCCCCACCTTCTACCTCTGGGATAGTTGTCTTGTCCACAGCTTTACTAGGCAATCGTTGGGCTCCCGTGGTTTGGGAGGAGGCCACTTATCCTCACTGTTGAGAGTGAGGCAGTGGTTCCTCCTTTAGAAATCAAAGAGGCAGCCCTGATGATCTGTGAATCATCTTTCCATCTGGAAGAACAGCACGTCATTGTTCGGGTGCTGATTAGGGCCATGATTCACACTCAAACTAATCTCCTAATCAAAGAGTTTCTTGGTGGCAACACCCTTACTGTTTTCTTCATATATTTTGCAATATAGATAAACTGAGAGTTTTCCAATTCTTTAGTTCTAGTTCCTTTTTGCTTAACAACTCTGTGTTTAAGCCATTTCTTTTCTTTTACGTTTTACTATAAGCAGTCAGGAAGAGGCAAGCCACACTTTCATCACTTGGCTTAGAAGTGACTTCCTATAAATATTTTTTTTGCCTAGAGATGTGTCTTTTTGTTTAAATTTTCAAATTTATTAGTAAAAATCTCTCTAAGGCTGTCCTCTTTCCTTTCTTAGCTCTCAAGAGAGTTGCTGCCCTTAATTGTCCATTTATGGCAATGTAGACTTTTTCTAGTGTGCACCTCAGATCTCTTCTAGCCTCTACCTATTACCCAGCTCTAAAACCACTTCCACATTTCTAGTTATTCATTATAGCAGCACCCCCACCTCTTACACCATTCAGGCTACTGTAGCAGAGTATCATAGACTGGGTGGCTTATAAAGAACAGAAACTTATTTCTTAATAGTTCTGGAGGCCAGGAAGTTCAAGATCAAGGCTCCAAGAGATTCAGTGTCTGGCAAGAGTCCACTTTTTGGTTATAGCCATCTTTTTGCTGTGTCCTCATGTGATAGAAAAAGTGACAGGTCTCTCTGGGGTCTCTTTTATAAGGATATAAATCCTATTCATGAGGGTTCTACTCTCACCACCTAATCACCTCTCTAAGGCTCCACCTTCTAATTCCATCACATTGAAGGATTAGGATTTCAAACTATGAACTTGAGGAGGATACAAACATTTAGTCTATAGCATCATTTATGAAAGATACTTTTGCTGGATATAGAATTCTAGGTTATCAGCTTGTTTTTTTTTTTTTTCCCTTTAGTACTTCATTGTCTTCTTGTTTGCATCGTTTTCCATGACATATCTGCTATAATCTTTGTTTTGCAGTATGTAATTTTTTCTTATGCTGAATATAAGATTTTCACTTTATTAGCTTTGAGCAATTTTATTACAGTGTGACTTGGTGTAGTTTTCTTTTCTTTGGGATTCATTGAGTTTTCTGGATCTGTGGACTTAGAATTTTCACCAAATTTGAAAAAGTTTTGGCCATGATTTTTTCAAATATTTTTTCTTTCCTCTTTTTTATATGAAAGTGCTTAGTTTCCCCCAAACTCACTGATTCTCCTGCTCATTTCTTTTGTGTTTGTGTAACTTTTTTACTTTCTATGTCTTATTTTGAATAGTTTCTTTTGCTATGCCAATTTGAAAAATGTCCCAGGCAGAAAAAGCCAGTATGATTGTGGAACTCATCTAATGTGCTTTTCTTTTTTCAAGGACCATAACACTTTGATACCTATTGTCTAATACCTGAAAAAAAATTACTTCATATATTTGTCTTGTCTGATTTGTCTGATTTGTCTGTGTGTGTGTGTGTGTGTGTGTGTGTGTGTGTGGCATCAGGTAAGTTCAATACCTAAAACTCCATTATGGCCAGAACTGAAAGTATTCCTAACAGATTTTTGAATAAAAACATGAACTCCCTTAGTAGATTAAAAGTTTTCTAGAATCTAGGGCCATGTATTAGATTGTTATATAAGTTAAATATTTCAGTAGAATAACAGTAAACAAATAGCTTTTAATAGTATGTTCTTTTAAATTATTTACATCAGTATCAATAGATGACCAGGGATGGAACATGGCTTGCAAGATCATTCAAACCATACACCTTGTCAGCAAATGAGACCTTACTGTCCTATTTTTAATTTCAGAGACAGTGAGAAAAGTATACAAACAGATAAACACAGACTCCAGTTTCAAGCCATTTCAACAAAAAAAGTCATTGGCATCCTAAATTTTAGAATATGTAAAGATATTAAAAGAGACTGTGCTTGCCTAGATAAAAGTTTTCTGTAGCCGATTGTGTGTCTACTGGTGGAAAACTAACTAACTGACATAGAAGGTCTGTCAGAGGAATGAGATTAACAAGAGGGACACTATTTGACTTTGTTAGTTTTTTTAAATTTTTTTGTTTGTTTGTTTAAGTAGGCTCCAAGACCAGCATGGAGCCCAATGCAGGGCTTGAAGAGAGACACTATTTGAAAGGATGGATATACATTTGCATGTGAGCATAGTGTTAGGTGCATCCTGGTTTCACCAAGTCCAGAGAATTTTTTGCTAATTTTTTTAATCAAAGAAATGTTCTAAAAATATATGATAAAGAATCTATAACTTATGAATTGTTGTAGTAAGTATTTGGCAATGACAGTTATATTATATCGTCTCTTCATCTTAGAAAGATGATGATGTTTGTAAGGGCGAATGCAGCTCAGTAAAAATTCAATATAATGTCCTAAGAGAGGAGTTCCATTTTCTGGTAGCATTGCTGTACATTTTACACTAGATGGCGACCTATGCCTACTTGATGTCTTTAAATACAAAGCATTTTCAACTTGAAGTTGCACAAAATGCTGGACTCCAGTGACTAGAAGGGTCTCTGCATTTATTCATTCAGGACTTCCAGAGCAATACTATATGCAGCCTGAATATTAGGGATACAAAGATCAACAAGAACAGTTGTCTTGAAAGTTCTCATAACCTCTTGGAAGTGTGGGGGGTGGGATTGTAATCTAATTAATCTAATTAAAATTTAAAATTTTAAGTACTGTGATGGAAAGAAGCTCTGAGAGTTCCAGACTTGAGGAGCACCTGAAGTACCTATTAAGCGCTTCTGCCTCTCCCTAGTACTACATTTTTTTTAACTGGGGCCAGTTTTATAATAGGAGGGTTGATGCTAACAAGGAATCTGAAGAAAAAAATGTTTATTGAGCATCTGGTATGTATAATTGCAAAGATATTAAGTGCTACCATGGAAAGCAAATGACTCATTTTTTTCATTCATTCACTACTTTGAAAACTTACAATATCAGATAGGAGGATTGAAACATAGCTAACTATAACATGGGAAACATTATATGGCGAAGCCTTAAACGTTCTGAAGAGAGAAGGTTAATTTCTAGCTAGAGGAATCAAGAAGGTCTTCATCTGAAAGATTCCACATAAGGAATCTTTTTAATACAGATAAGTTTCCAATTGGTAAAAATGACTGGGAACCTCATTTCAGCTGTAAAGAATAGATGAGAGGAAACATTACCACTGGTACAAAGCCCTGCCTTGTTTGCAAGGCATTATATAATTCTAACAGTGCCACTGACTGACCAGCTCTGAGTCCTTGGGTAGGTCAGTCAATTTTTCTTTTCAGAAAGCCACGGGTTTCTTCTCTGCTAATGAGTTGACTAGACCTATGTAATCCCTATTTTGCATCTCAAAGACACTTAGTTCAAAGATGAGGTGGTGAGAAGATACAGGTTTTATTTAGGGAATGGGAATTCTGCATTTCTGGCTAAAGTGTAAGGTATGGTTAGGGGACAGTTATAGGCTGAATCACGTGCCCCCTGAAATTCATATATTGAAGCCTAATCCCCAGTACCTCTGAATGTTGGTCCCCCTTGTGTTTTGTGTTTTGCATTGAACACAACTCTAAAGTCAAAAATGTTCACCAAAAGAGAATGAGAATTATGCCACACACATAGAAAATAGAAAGTGTTGGGTTTTATCAGTTCCCTTTGCCGGTTAATAAGCCCCTTTAGTAGTAGACATGCCTAAAATTTCAATAATAAGTTAAAAATATGATTGTGTTTCATATCATTTAGAGGGATGCAAACATTTTCATGTGGCACAACACAAAACAGTGTTGATTTGAACCGCAGCTGTGAGAAATCAAATGCTGTCTTCTCTACATGTGTGTATTTATGCTCTTTTAGTAATGATGATGAAATGTTCACAAAAAAAAGGGCGGGGAAGAACCCAAGGCCCCAAGAACATAACTCTCCCACATACTTTCCTCAGCTTCTCAAAGATATCCTGGCTTCACTTCTTTGTATATGAAGCTGTCAATCAAACTAGGTGTTCTTGGTGTTGAGACGCCACTCAAAATGGACATTGTGCTAGTGAAACTGCCACTCACAACGGCTGCCTGGCAAATGGAGCTGTCAGTCATTCTGAGTGGTTCAGTCTGCTGCATTGTCAATAAGACAGGCTGGTGTGTACTGAAGGCAGCCTCATCAGACTCAATAGGACTTAAAGTCTTGATTAACTCTGTAGTCTGCAGTTCCCCAACCATTTTTCTTATCAATGAAAAGATACTTTTTATTTTCCAAAGCTTTTAATGACCAACAAGTAGAACAGAAGGGATGGTGAAAAGGATATACTTAGGATACAAATTACTAATGAAAGTGGATAAAGTATTAGGTTGGCTGCCTACTCAACTTGTCACCACAGGCCAAGGAGAATGAAGGATAGGTCATGATAAGTACCATGGACATTCATTCATTCACTCCATAAATCTTTATGATATGCTGACTGGGAACCAGTCGACATCCTTTGAGTAAGGCATTAATGTATTCAGAGAAAAGTAGGACTTCAGGAGCATCCGTTTCTCCACAAGCTCTGAGGAAATGCATTATCTTGTGGTTCTCCAAGTTTACCTGAGCCTCTGCCTTTCTTGGCACATTTCACTTGTTCAATGAAATCTCTTTGCTCTTTGCCTGCTGTGCTGCTAAAAGTGATACTTTCCTCTTACTCATTAACTTAGTGTCTACAATTGGCCAAAGCTACTTTAGTTTAAAATATTACAGTGAAGGTATTGGATTTGGGAAAATTATTTGAATCCACTTCCACAGATGTCAATTATAAAAATAATTTAAGATGACACAGTTAACTTACGACTTTCCAGCCACACCTCTTAGCAGAAAATTACGATATTAATCTGTAGTTTCAGCTGCATGTAGTTCCCACAGAAATTCCAGCTCCATGTTGGCAGAAAATGCATTTTGTTTTTAACTACTGTGTTAGAAACCATCATTGTATTCAGCACAGGGTAAGCCCTCAGTAAATAGTGTTAAATGAAGGAATCTTAGCGTGTGAAATAGGAAGCTTCTCTCTAATAAAAGACAGCTGGAGACAATCTTGTAAGCACAAACAGGCGCAGTGTTTGGAATGATAGAGCAAGTTCCCTGTCCTGTGTGCTCAGGGTGACTCACCCTGGTTCTGTCATTGCTGTGTTGTCTTATCCTGAATGTTGAGCCACTGCTTTCATATTTTTGTCTATAGCACAATTAACATCTGGGACTCAAGTATTCTTTTGCAGCAACAAAATTCAGAACGTAGCATAAGGCTGCCCTCATTCTTCCCAATATTCCCTCCCCCAGAATTAGAGGCAACTCCATCATTCAAGCCCCCTAAAGAATCCTATGTAGGTGCCTCCCCTGATCACAGGCATTATTCATCATCTCCACTTCAGATGCACTACTCTTTCCAGAAAATGGCAACTCTTTGGATATTCGGTGGGATACTAATTCATGACGTCTCTGAACCCGGATTAGTGGACCCCTGCCACTCTCTGCAATCCTGTGTATTTCTTCAGTCCCAATTCCTCCTCTGCCCAGTTCTGTCCCAACTGATGCCATGGCTCTTAGGTTCCACTTGATACAGCAAACAACCTCTGCCCTATTTTTTGTTTTTATCAGCTAAGTAAATAAACATGTAATTATACCAACAATCTTCATTTTAAATGACAGAAGTTGTAAAGAGAGCTACATATTCATTCATAGTTTTCATAGTATTTTCTTTCTTTTATGTATATTTCTCAGTTATTTCTCTTAGCTATGTCTTGTCTTCATTAATTGATCATAAACTCTATGAAAAAAGGCATGGTGAATATAATGTCAGAAGGTTTTTTTTTTAATTTTTTTATTGAGTGTAAGAGACCTGTGTTCTTCTGATGAATCTGCCACTAACTTCTTGCATTTTGTGACAAATTCACATCAGCTTATTTTTAAGGTCACTTCAGGCTCTAGAATTTCTGATCCTATATCAGTGAACAGAAAAGTGAGGAAATGAGGGATTTTTTTTCCTTAGGAAATAGAGAGTTAGGGAGTATGAATGAGGAGTAACAAATCCCTGCCTAGGCTGACAGTAGGGTTGCTCAGTGGTGAGGTTCAAATGAGGGACACCATGTCATCATGGGGAGATGTTTCATATGAATAGGATAAATCATACATAACTCGGTAGAATGGAATATGCCTCTCTGATTTTGTTGAAAATGCACTTTTAATATTTCTGACTGTGTTTTCCTTAATAGACACCAGGTGGCATAAGGATTTGATTTCTTAAAATACAGACAAGCCAACACCTTGGCAAAAACTGGCTATAGCACACCTCTTTCATACTTAAGGAACAAGGCTTTGTTTTAAGAATTATGTAGCCAATTTTCAGTTCAATTAGCAGTAAAAATGGGCTACTCTATGTGATACAGAATATTTATGATGAAAAACCTGCTAAATGTGGGTCATTAATATACAAAAATAGAAAGAACATTAGATTGGAGGATAGAGAAGAGAGGAAGATTGGAAATATATGTATATTAATGGAAAAGAGACAGAAGAAAGATAAACACACACACACAAAGCAAACAGAAGTCTTACCAGAGAAGAAATGGTACAAGTAGATTTGTGTAAAGGAATCACAGAGTCTCAGAATTGGAAAAAGTTTTAGAGGTGAATTCCTCTAACTCTATCCAGACAGGGAAAGGAAAGTCCAAATGTAATATAAAGTGCTTGAGAACCTATAACAGAGTAAGAACAGAGGTCTGTCTACATCTATGCACAGATACCCAACAAGTTTCATCACTGTAAAGGTCAATTTGTTTTTATTGATGCTTTGAGAGACCAATTAGAGGAAAATAAATTACTTCTAAGCAGACAGTCATAGCCATTTTTAAGTCAATAAATTAAATAAAGTTGATTTGGTAGCACAGCTAGCCATTTCAACCATGAAAATAATCTTAGACATTCTTCTATGATTTTCTACTAACGGTGAATTTACTGGTTAAAGTAAGCATAGTTTTAACTTGATAACTTAAATGTCTCTATTACAGAGATTTTCCCTTTTCTAAATTCTCACCCCACCCTCCCATACCCCCCACACCTCCACAACCCATCTAATCTTATGCTTTTGTTTTTGGTGCTATTGAAAAAGAAACAGCATTTCATTTTAACAAAAAGTCCTTTGGCATATGGCATATATATATATGGCATGGTAGGGCTAGATAGAGCTCATGATTCAAACTGAGACACTTTTTCAAAATATCCTTATTAAAATTTAATGAACATATGAATAAACTGCACATATTTCAGTGGTAAAATTTGATACATTCTGACATAGGTATACACCCATGAGACTAGCACCATGATCAAGATAGTGAACATATTAGCCACAAGGCTTTCCTCTTGGGCGCCTGGGTGTCTCAGTCGGTTATGAGCCTACCTTCGGCTCAGGTCATGATCCCAGGGTCCTGGGATCGAGTTCCGCATCAGGCTCCCTGCTCAGCAAGGAGTCTGCTTCTCCCTCTACCCTCCCCCCTGCTTGTGCGAGCTCTCTCTCTCTCTCTCTCTCACGCTCTCTCCCTCAAATAAATAAATAAAATCTAAAACAACAACAACAACAACAAAGCTTTCTTCTTGTACCTTTGTAATCCTTAGCTCCTGCCCTGCCTCCCTCCAACTTCCCTAGGCATCCACGAATTTGTTTCTGTCACTACACATTAGTTTTCATTTTCTAGAGTTTTAAATGAATGGAATAAAAAAGTATGTATTCTTTTTTTGTCTGATTTCTTTGACTCAGCATAATTATTCTGAGAGTCATCCATGCTGTCTTACATATCAGTGGTTTGCTATTTTTATTACTGAGCAATATTCCATTTTATGGATGTACTGCACTTTATCCATTCTCCTATTTATGTTCATTTGTGTTGTTTCTAGTTTTTAGCTACATATGCTGTGAACATTTATGCTGAGTCTTTATATAGACTTAAGCTTTCTTTTTTCTTAATAAATACCTACTATGAGCATGGCTAGATTTGGGGGCACTCCAAGGTGAAAAGAGACAGGATGGGATAACAGGAAAGCAGGAATAAACTGGTTTGTCCTGGGAAAGCCCAGTTCTTAGTCATCCTAAGGGCAGGCTACCAGAAGAGCACTTTCCAAGTTGATAGTAATTGGCCCGGCAAAAAGGCAGTTCTTAGTTCTACTTCCGTACTGTGTTTGGCAATAGCATGGTGTCAGAGACCGTTGGCTGCCTCTCAGTATCTGTTTGCCTCATCTTTTAGAGCGGGGTTGGTAAACTATGGCCCTTGGGTCATATCAACTTGTTTCTATAAATAAAGTTTTATTGGAACATAGCCATGATCACTCATTTACATGTTATCTATGGCTGCATTTGCACTATAACAACAGCACAAGTACTTGAGTAACTACAACAGAGACCATGTGGTCCACAAAGCCTAAAATATTTACTACCTTGCTCTTTACAGGAAAAGCTTTCTGCCTTTTTTTTTAAGATTTATTTATTTGGGGTGCCTGTGTGGTGCAGTTGGTTAAATGTCTGACTCTTGGTTTCAGTTCAGGTCATGATCTCAGGGTCCTGGGATTAGGCCCTGCATCGGGCTCTGTGCTCAGTGCAGAGTCTGCTTGAGATTCTCTCTCCCTCTTCCTGTGCCCCTCCCACTCGTGCTGTCTCTCTCTCTTCCTCTGTCTCTCTAATAAATAAATAAAAGATTTATAAATAAAAGATTTATTTATTAGAGAGAGAGCAAGCACGGTGGGGAGGGACAAAGGGAGAAGGAGATAGAGAATCTCAAGCAGACTCCCTGCTGAGTGTGGAGCCCAGCCCGGCTCAATCTCATGACCTGAGCCAAAATCAAGAGTCAAATGCTTAATCAACTGAGCCACCCAGGCACCCCTATTCTTGTTCTAAAGTACTGGGATACCAGATTCTTAGCTGGGCATATGATCACCTGGAATAGGATTTGTTTTCTTGCTTTTCTTGAAGCTAAGTTCTAGCTAGTGGTTTATAAGGAGAAGTGATATGTGCAAGTTCCAAAGATTACCTTTAAAATGAGGAGGCTAGCCCTTCTCCCCCATCAGCTGGTCCTCCTTTGTACATATTAGAACGCAGACATACTCGCTGGAGATCCTGCAGCATCCTAGACACTGAAGTTTACCTTGAGTATAGAAGATACACATAAGTGAAACCACAGAATAGAAGGAATCTGTCTTCCTAATACCATGGAGGATCATGCCAAATCTGGACTGACTTCAGCCAGGCAGTATACTTGAGAAAGAAAGAAACTTCTGCCTTGTTTACGCCACTTTGTTTGTCTGTTTGATGGGAAGAGGGGTTCCATTACTCATAGCAAATGTAACCTAAAGGATACATAATACCTCCTGTTATAACCACGTTCCATATGTACAACATTCCTGAGATCATCAATATACTAGTAGTTGTGGATCCTTGGGCAGGCCTCTTAATCTCGGGAGCCTCAGTGACCTCATCTTTCAATATAGCCAATAGAGCCAGACCTCCCTGAAGGCTGGGGTAGAACTCAGTTTCCTGTTCAATTTCCTTCCACTATGAATCTGTGAGCCTTCTTCACCATAAGCACCTCCAAGCCTGTGGGTGAGGCATTTTATGAATTGTGTTCAGTTCTCACTGAGGGTGCTGCTACCAGTTCCCTTACATCATTTATTTTTTTGTTATGGGAAGTCAGGTCAGTGCAATATTTTATCTTGATTTCACTGACAAAGATGTTGGTAGATTATGAGACTTTTTTTTTATGGCAGTGGAAACATTGTGAAGAAAAGAAAAATTCAAAACCCTTGATCAAGCTATATACCCATGTTATCTATGATAGGTTAATAAAAATCTAATCATACATGTCTACATAAATACATGTTTATTGAACTAATAATAATGTTTTTTTCTAGATAGGAGTTATTTTATAGAAACATCTTTCTGGTTTTTATATAGCCATAAATTGAAAAATGCCTCTCACCTATTACCACTATTTTTTGTGCCCCACTTCCTTTTCTCTTTACATTGACATGCATATTTGTACCAAAGGAATCAGTGGAAATAGAAACATTAATTTGTTTGAAGAAATTCATGTCTGTATTACTACGAATAGATCAAAGCAGCTGCTACTCTAGCTGCTGAGGGTGTTCTTGTCTGCAGGACCACGGCTGCCACAGCTACCACTAAGGTTCCATCTACCACATCCCGTATATCACAGTCAAATAAGTGAGTATGACTCAGTCTGCCGAAGCAGTCGTGTAAAAAATAAAATCTCTCTTATTTCCATTTTCTGTAAATCAAGGTCTGAGTTCCAGTCTGCCACACTGGCAGGACTTTCAGTGAATTACTTGGGGGGCTCCCTCCTCGCAGGATTGTGCAGACCGTCAAAGCCTGGAGGATCTGTTTGGTCACTGCTGCTCGGGTGTCTGGCCCCTGCCTCTACGACCCACTGGGGCACAGACCCGATTTTTCAGGCTGGGAAACTTGGACCTAGCACCCAGCCTTCCTTGACACACTTGTCAGCCTCTGAAGTTCTGCAAATGCTCTAGGTACCTTGTTGCCAGGGACGTTACAGCTCTGGTCTTTTCAGAAAACCCACTGACTTCCTGGAAAAATCCCTCTCCCTTTCTCTACCCTCTTACAATCCTCTTGTGGAATTCCATTCTCTCTCTGTTTCCTTCTCGTTCTCTCTCTACCTCTCTGTCTCTGTCTGTCTGTCTCTCTTAATGTCAGTTCTTCATTGAGCCCACGTCTTTACAAAGTGGGGAAGAACCCAGTGACTTTGAAACATTTCTGTTTTCAGCTTAGTGAACGTTACTGGGTTAAAAAAAAATACTCAGAACCTAACTCAGAGTTTCTCCACCTCAGCAGTACTGACATTTTAGGCTGAATAATTCCCTGTGAGGGGCTGTCCTGCACACTGCATGTTTGGCAAGCATCCTTGGACTCTACCCATTAGATGTCCATAGCACCCTCCCTTACAAATTGTGACAACCAAAAATGTCTCCAGACATTAACAAATGTTTTCTTGAGGACTAATTTATCCCCTTTGAGAAGTTTCTAATCTAATGGTGGAAGGAGGAAATACAGGCTTAAAAAGGTAGACTGAAATTTAATAAATTGGCCCCAAAGTCACTTGTAAAATGCTTCAAAGATACTAGCCTAAGTGTCTTAACTACATTGCCTCATTTTACCCTCACATGAAACTTATGATCTAATTATTAAAAATTTCCTTATTTTATAGTTGAGAAAAATGATACCGGATCATTTAGGGTCCAGTTAGAAGTCAGAAATCACACTAGTTATGTAAACAAAAGATTTTACGTTAAAGACGTCTCAGCTGAGTATTAAGTTATTAACTTGGTAACTGAAGAGTTAAAAAGGGAAGTCGAGGGTGTAGTGGGCTAGTCACCTGGCCCTGTGCTGTGAGTTGGGGAATGGCCCTGCTTTTTAGTTTTCTGGTATTAATGGTGAACATACTCCCCCGCTGGCTAATGTCAAGCTCCCAACTTGACATCACTGAACACGAAGCTGGGGAAGGCGCATAATCAGCTTCTGTTAGCTGCTGCAAGGAGCTCCCGCACACCGCAGGCACTAAGGTATCACCAAGGTAGCAGCTATAGGAAGAAGTTACCACACCTGGAACTGAGAAAACAAAGAATTAAAGAAATTGTGAAATTCTATAAAACTGTTGGAATTCGGGAAACCTAGAGGATTAGAAGAGGGCCTCAAGCAGTGGAAACCCTGACCTCTGAGGAGGAGGCGCTGCTTCACTGCGCTGGAGTCTTTGGTCTTGGAGGACGGACCCTATGGGACTAGGCCCCAAATATCTGAAGGGTGGGCATGATACCAGTTTATTGATGCCAGTGTCTCTAAGAGGGTGCCGTAAAGCTGGTCCTACAAACATTGGAACAACCACAAATTGGACTTGGCTGCTGCCAGGGGGATGAATTGCTGCTCCTGGAATGAAGAAGCGTTGCTATGGTGACACGGGCAGGAAAGCAGACGGACAGAAAGGAAAGAGCCCCTGCTTCTTCTGGCTTTGCAATCTCCCTGACGTGCAGAGCCCAACAGGGAAACACTGGCAAAGCAGAAATGTGGTTCGTAGAGTCCCAGGCTCCGCATCAGAAAGCAGAATGTAGAAGGGTGGGTTTGGAACTGAGAGATGATGGTACAGTTTCCTAGTGAGGTATAAGGTCACTGATGTAATTAGTAATAAATATCGAATATTTAAGGCACATTAATATCATATAGACTTGAACTCAAATAAAGCGGACTCTATACAGCATGTTCTTAATCACTTCATAAGCACTCCATTATATATTATCAATGACTAAAAAAATTTTTTTTCCTCTCGATGCTGACTTATAACTTGCTTATCAATAGATTACATCATAATATTGATCTATGGTGGCAACACTTTTTATTTTTTCCTAAAATGATCTTTGTTCCTTTGTGGAAGCAAATGCACCAAAAATGAATGCAAATGAGGACTTCATTTGATGAAAATAAATTGAATCTGGGTTCCAAACAAGCATTCTTATCACAAGTCTTCAGTATATTCACCAAACCAACTATAAAGACACAGTAGAGAAAAAAAATCTCATAGAATCCAAGCATTTCAATTTCTGAACAAATTTTGTTTCAGATATCGAGGAGAGAAATATTGTATTAGAATGGCTAAATTGAGCTGAAATATGGAGGAATTCAAAGATTCCCTTCCATTAGACAAATAAATCACAGATGAAATAGAGATGGAGAAAATATAAAATGCTTTGGTCAGGTCTCTACATACACACACACAAAATAGAGAACTTGATAGAATTTAGATGCCAGTGATTATAAGATACTCCATTAATTTATTTACCACTAAGGAGAAAAGGTGCCACTTAAATTATGACACAGTCATACTTGTAAAATACATCACAACTTCAGAGATGTTAAAATGTGAAAAACATTTACTTTAGAATCTATGACATATGGTAGAAACAAAAGATACTATAAATTAAGTATATGGGTTAGTAAGAACAAACTAAGTTACAGAGATTTTGCACTAATGAGAAGAAAAAATTCTTTCAAATATCTTAGTACACAACTCTTCAGTTATAGGAATATTTTATCCTTCCTATGGTTTTTCTCCACGTCCAACAAACAATAAACTGGAGGGGTAAATCTTTCCCCCCCCACCAGTATGTAGAATTATAGTTGAACCTAAGGAAGGTTTTTCTAATAGGAAATTACATTAGTTTGTGTCCTTCAAGAAGCAGACATCAAGATGAGATTAAAAATGACAGAGCAGGGAAGATGACAGAGCAGGGAAGAAGGAGAAAGCCTTCAGACTGTGATGCAGGTGCAGTGCCTATGGAAGGAGAGAGAGAAGGAAAAAGGATTGGGGAAGGGAGAGTCTCTTGACTGCAGCACTGTTCCAACAAAGGTTCGGCAAGGCTAACAGGAAGCCTCAAGCCTAAGTCACCTGTTAGAGGACTAATATGTCTTACGGGACTGAGCTTGCTTTTAGCCCCTGCAATGCTCAGTCATTGCCTGGGGGCAGTCACAGGAAATATGACCGTGGCAAAAATGGCGGATCCAGAGGGATGGCAGCTGGAGCTGTCGGTCAGTTATACTCCCTGAAACATGAGAACTGAACAGAGCATTTTCATATCTGCAGTATAAGGCCCAAAAAGCACTGGGAGAACACTGAGGATTTGTCTCAATAGTATGTGAAAATAAAATGTAATCCAATCTTTTAGAATGAGATTCAGTCTAAAGGCAGGAGACAAACCATATGAACTATGTAAGTCTTTCTCAGAGCTGCAGTTTCATTACTATACAAATCTATATTGTGGTCTACAGTTGATGAAACTTTAGGAGCAAAAATCACAGCTGGAAATGAAAGACATTTAAATTGCAAGAATCTTACTGAGCATATAGCAGATGATGATGTAGAAGCAATATTTAGAAGTCTACAGATGATGCTGAATTAAGTGGAATGGTAATAATGAGCACAATGTATTCATATACGGAATGACTTTAGTCATTTAATTACTGTGCTGGGCTAACATGATAAATGCACCTGGACACAAATTAATGGTAAATAGTTCCCAGAACAAAGCATTCAAGAAAGCCGTGTATCCTAAATAAAATAGTGTTTGCAGTATGAGGCCAGAAATAATTCTGACATTGGAGAACAGAGTTGAGGCAGCAGAATTCTAATTATATATTGAAAGTGGCTCTGGTAGATGAGTGAACTACTGCCTGATTATAAATGTGCTCTTTTAGCAGGTGTGTTTAGGCTCAGAAATACTACTTATTGCACAGAATGGCTCTCTGTGTCCTGGCATAGAAGAACGAATGCCTATTCTTTCCCTCCACTGAAGTCTGAATTCACACTGAACACTAACATTTACTGCAGTTAGAAATCTTAACAGGTAGACCTATGTATCTCTTTTTCTCAAGTTCTTTCACAGAGAGAATATGGATGACACCAGGGGAAGGTCATTCATTAACTGAGGATGCTACACAATGTCCATGTCATTCTCAGTGAGCTTAATCAATGCCAACCTCTCTTTTTTCACTATTTCTAAGATGGAGGCAATGGGTGGGAGCTCATGACCATTTTTGTTTTTTAAACAGTTAAACAAAAAATATCTACAACAGGGTGCTAAGGAGCCTATATGATATCTAATGCTTATGAATATATTACTAGTCAATGTCAATAAAAATTACTTTGTTAAAATACCGGTTTTTTGTAACAGATACTGGTCTTTGGTTCTGAATCTTTTATTCACATCCTTAAAATAATAATTTGTTTTATTTAGGGTCTTATACAAAGATTGAGTTCCCCTCTAAAAAATGGCTATACAGATTTGTGTATAAATTTGCAATTCTAGAAACAATAAATTTTTATTGATTTGTGAGTTTATTCAGTTTCTTCCCTCTGTATGTATAGAGAGAAAGAACCAGTGTACCTGTTGAATGCAGTAAGAAGTCAGTATAATATATATTCATTGTATTTTGAGCTACAAGACATCCCATTACATACTTGGAGAAAGAGTTCCCATGTCTTTTAGGGTTCCCACCCCTTTCCCTTGCTCTCAGGATGTGTAGTTTCTAGGAAGCTGACTCTAACCCAAACTTATTAGTGGAATATGTGAGCAATGCTTATGAACCAATCAGCTCATTCTGTTCCCCAACACTGGATGGTTTGGGGATAGATACATACTTTTACCAGGTCAATCAGAACTCCAAAGCCACAATGCAGGTACTTTTGTTTGAGCCTTCAGAGTAGTGGATTTACTCTCTCCTGCTGAATACGAACGTGTATGGACCAGTTCCCATTATCTTGCTACCAGGTGGGGCTGAGACTGAAGCCAACACAGCAGAAGGCAGAGCCAGGGATAGAGAATAAATTGAACCTTGAAAACATCATCTAATTACCCAGGATGGTAATGCTGGAGCCAGTTCTCTCCCTAGACATTTCAGCTATCTAAGCCAATAAATTCTCTTTTTATTGAGAGAGCTCAGATTGAATCAGATTGTGTCAGATTTGAATCAGATTTTTGTACCCACAACCAGACATGCCCTGACTTTCAGATCACCCAACAGTGGGATATGGGTGTGGAGGGATAGAGTACACTGAAATGACAAAGTAAATGGAAGTGAACCTGAAACTCACTTTAACATATCATGTTATATATGTCACTATTCTTCCTTAATAAGGTAATAATAAGTGAATGAGCTAGAAATGCTGATGGTAATAGGAGTAAGGTGTTTGAGAAGAATTGGGTGTACTATATCACACCACGCTTCCTTTCCTTAATAGTAAGTGTTCTGAGCAAGCTTATTGAGGGACCCACAATTCATGCTATCATTCAGCAACTGTTTACTGAGTGCCTGCTCTTGGCAGGCACTGTGTTGGTGAGAAATGCAGAACTCTCAATGTGTAAAACCTCCTTCCAAACCCCTGTACTAGGAGACTCGACCAAAGTGTAGCATGGTGTGATAGCAATATAAGGTCATGTTCTCCAGAATGACCCTAGCCCCCTATTAAAATGCGTGCCTGAGAAAGCTCAGCACTACCAGGCAAATTTTGTTCTAGCCAATACCTTAGCATAGGCTCCTGACCTCTCTTTCTTAAAGATTTACTAAAAAAGTTCTTACAACTGTGAATATGTATCTCCTACAACTTGGAATGTCTCTCTCAAGTACCCAAGAGCCACTCCTTTGAAATGTAATCATCAGCAAAGATGGGGCCTCTGTCTCCCAGTCTCTGTAGGAAGATGGAATCCTAACTTCAGGAACTGCCAGCTAGCGGACACAGCTGACCTAATCACATTTACAATGACCACCCCTTTGTAGTTTTAACTTCTCTGATTCAACTGAGTCCCCCCACCCCACCAGCCTGCCCCCTCAGTCTCCCTTTAAAGTGCCCAGTCACCTCTGCACAAATCAGAGTGGAGCCCAGCTCTTTCTCCTACTGTCAGTAGTTACTGAATAAGATCTATTTTTATAGCTTTAACTAACATCAGCTCTGTCTTTGTCATTAGCTATCGGTGATACTATAATAAACACACAAAGAATGGCCGCTTTCCTCAGAGACCTTACGTTCTACCACAGTATGGAAACAGAACAGAATTAATTAAACAGAATTATTTTTTAAATGCTTTGAAGTGTTCTATGGAAGATTATAACTACAGACACGACATTATGTGTAGGTTCAGCAAAATACATCCTTCAGGAAGTGGCATTTGAACTGACCTCGTGTAAGAGTTAACCAGGTGAAGAGGAATCAGTAAAAGCTTTGCATCCAGAGGGAATAACACAAGTGAAGTCCTATAGCAGGAGGGGGCTAAGCATGTCTGAGAATCTGAAGAAGGGCCAGTGTGGCTGAACCACGGAGAGCTCACGGAAAGGAGCACAAAGTGAGGAGCAAAAAGGCAGGGGCCAGCTGGAGAGAAGCCTGGCAGGATGTTTCTAAGATTTAGGTCTGGTAGTCTTAGAGCAACAGGAATTTCATTAGAAGTACCACATGATCAGATGTGTAATTTTTAAAATATTCTGATTACCTAATGTAAATTTGGTGAATGGAAAGACATATGTGATGTTGGGAGTTCCATTAGGAAGCTCTCGTAGTAATTCAAATGGGAAAGGATTGGAGCTTATTAAGCTGTAAAACTGGGTAAAGCAAAGTAGTCAGATTCAAGGGGTGTTCTTGAAATAAGTTAGACTTTTGTCATTGATTAGATATGAGTAGATAAGAACTTATCTTAAAGTGAGAATGCTTAAAGTGACCCTTAGCTTCCCGGTTTATACAAGAAGTAGTGGTTTTGTTTCTCAAGACAGGGAGACTAGAGGGGCGCCTGCTGGCTCAGTTGGCAGAGTATGCGACTCTTGATTTCAGGGTTGTAAGTTCAAGCCCTATGTTGGGCACAGAGCCTACTTAAAAAATAAATAAATAAAAGATAAAGAAAGAAGACAGGGAGATGAGAGAATGGACTTGAGAGATGCTGGAAAACATGTT
The DNA here is from genome assembly GCF_964656455.1 of Halichoerus grypus. Lineage (NCBI taxonomy): Eukaryota > Metazoa > Chordata > Mammalia > Carnivora > Phocidae > Halichoerus > Halichoerus grypus. The sequence continues at coordinate 29,372,708 of NC_135724.1, forward strand.
TGCTTTTGTCAGATAGAATCCGAGTTATCTGGAGAAATACATTGGAGAAGTAGAGTCGGCAGAATCTGTACCTCAGAGGACTGACAGGGTTATGTGTGTGTGGCTGTGTATGTATGTATATATTATATGTATATACATATATATGTGTGTATATATATATATATTCAAAACTAATTGGCATATCGAGAGCAATTGAAGAATCGACGGGCATGATGAAGTGGCCTAGGAAGGAAAGAGGATCCTTCTGAAATCCCTGTGGTCTCATTCTCCTTTATCAGACCTTTAAATGTTGAAATCCCTTTAAGGCTCCATCTTAGTGCATAAGAATAGGAAGAAGATGGGGTATCACAGAGAGCAAGAAGAGGGAATATTTCAAGGTGGAAGGAGTACTTACCAGTATCAGCTGTTATCGAGAGGTCAGGTAAGATTTAGACTGATTAATATCCTCTTGATTTCATCTTATGGGGTTCATTGTTTACTACAGTAAGAGCTATGGCAATGAATATCACAAACATCAAAATCAAAGTGGAATCTTGAAAATACACCCAGAATCTTAGTATTAATGCACCCCATTCTGTTTTTCTTTTTAAACTGAAGGCTGAACACATGCAAAGTGATTCATTCTGAGCCCTGATGAAATCTATCCCTTGAGGTACATTTGAAATGTGAATAATTTTTTTCTGTTTTGAAGTGATAGTGGTCTGGAAATAGGATCTGAACAGAAGCTAATTCCAAATGCAGACAGCAACCTGATAATAATATTGTCATTGCCTCTAACATTCACCTAGCAAAAATTTCATTCTAATTAAAGGGTCCTAGCATTTGCAGCTAAAGATAGAGGGGCCTTGCAGCTAAAGTTGGAACTTCCAAATAAAGCAGGTCTACTTCAGCATTTGGACAAAAGGAGTTAGTCTGTGTTCACTGATTCAAAGGAAAACTTAGATCTGTTTCAGTGGAACCTTCTAAAGTAAATGAGAGCTGAAGAACTGGGTTTGGGCTGCCTAGTTATGTTGCCTGTTGAGATAAGTCACAGGTGGGGGCTAGTGGTCTGGGGAAAGGAAGACTCTGTGACCCCTTATCCTAAGCCACTTTCTCAGTCAATAATTCCCTGAAAGTAGTCTGTAAAGAAAATGTAATACTTAGCAAAGTAGAGATGAGATCATTGTCTGGTGAAATGGGACTTACTTCAATGTGAATCTTTGTGAAAGTGAGAAATTAAGCAGGCCAATCCTTTAATATTCCCTGCCAGGTGCAACTGCACCCACATAAGTTGTTCTTGGAGACATCTGCAGGAATAGAGCAAGTGTCACTCTTTAGACCAAGTTTCTGTCTTGAATTTAAGGGACAGCTGCTTCTATTTGGGAAAAGACAAGAGTGTACATTTCAAAACATGTGCTGCATGTGCCCCTTTCAAAGCTCAGCAATTTCAACAGCAGGAAACACTGATCTTTTTCGTACTTTTCTACAGATCCTTGTAACAAGGCGTTCTTTCAAAAACAAGAATGCATGGAGTACCTGTTATTTGTTAAGATAGTGTTAGGTAATGGGATGTAAATTAAGACATGCAATATCCTTTACCTCAAGAAATACACATTGTGTGGGACCAGGCATACCATTATGTATATTACAAATTGAAAATGGTAATTGGTATAACAGAAATATAAGAAAATTAATATGAGAATACTCACCTAGAATGGAGTTAAAAGAGATTGGCTTTATACAGTGTGGGACATATGCAGCTGAACTTGAAGGACAGGCACCTTATTTATAAGGGATAACAATGCATGGCTTATGGTTAGAAGGAATTGCTTGAAAAAAAGAGAAGAATGAAAGGACATTGCTTATTTAAAAAATAGTTGTCTGAGAGGTGCCTGGATGGTGCAGTTGGTTAAGTGTCCGACTCTTGGTTTCAGCTCAGGTTGTGATCTCAGGGTCATGGAATTGAGCCCCACTCTCCACTCAGCGTGCAATCTGCTTAAAATTCTCTCTCCTTCTCCCCACTGCCCCTCCCGCCCTTAAAATAAATAATAAATCTTAAAAAAAAATAGTCTGAGAGCCAAACAAAGGGAAACAGAAAGCAATGATTGTTTCTATTCTACTGAAGGTTAACACATGGCAAAAGACTTACAGATTTGTGTTTAATTCTTTATTGTACATAAAATGCAAGATAAAGGGGAAGGAAAGAGAAATTAGTAAAGAGAGAAGAATACAAAGAAGCATTGTGTTCTGTTATTAGGAGTATGATTCAAGAAGCCAACTCTCTGTTCTAATTGAACACCTGCACTTACAAGCTGTGGACCTTGGGGAAGTTACTCAACAGCCCTGAACCTTGGTTGGCTCATCTATAAAATGAGCATAATAACACTGCTCTTTTATCAGGATATTTGGGTGTATTGATGCAATACATGCAGAACCTTTGGACTTGTGCCTGGTAAATAGAAGTTCCATATAATATTTAGTTCTTATTTTTGTCTAGAAAGCTTCATCTACTAGTTATTGGAAGATTACAGCTCCACCTACTGGTAAATGGGAGTTAGCATTACTGTCTATTTAGACTCAAAAGGAAACTAAAGAATTTCAGACAAATCCAGGTAATTCTACCTCTTCCTCTGTTTTGCTTTCTTTATCTTATAACAGGGAAAAAAAATAGGGTGGGAAGCTAGGACTCACAGGTTTTCAAGGTAGTCTTTAACTCAGTTAAAAGAAACCCAAAGGTTATAGTATCTACCAGAAGCCACCACAAATCTAGGCCAAGTTTGTATACTCATTTGGTCCCCATTATTCGCCTGAGTCTTATTTTGAGACCCTTTCAGATCATCCTCTGCCTTGTTCCTCTGGTGTTCAAGACACCAGTTTTCCTTAAACTACCCACTTCTTAGCAAAACTTGTTCTAAAATTTTCCTTTTCTTAATTTTGATGATAATCCCATGCATTCATTACTACTATCTACCTCATAGAGTTGGTTATCTAATTAAAGTAATTCAGAGGAAGGTTTAAGAGAACATAAATTTCCCACTGGACATTTGCATTTTGTTAACGTGAAGGAAATGCCAGTTATTAGAAAACATGAGGAAAATACATTTAACACAGGACAATAGCTTGGACTCCTGCCTATTTAATACTGAGTTTTCCAGGATTTTATAATATGTGAGCTCAGTGCTGTGGCTCCAAGTAAAAATCTGTTCTATCATCAGAAGTGATGGTAGCCCTCAACAGATACCTTGAAGCTCTTCTGATTAAAAAAAACAACAATTTATTTCAACTGCGTTAGCTCATTTGATCCTCACGATAACCCTTCAAGGTAAGCAGGACTGGCACTGCCATCCTTCAGTGATGTACCAGCTACTCACATCTCTCAGTGTTACACACACAAGCTTTTGCAGAGCTCAAAATTTTCTGGACCTTTTTTTTTTTTCAACTTTTCATAAATGTAATCATAAGTATTAATTTTGAAGAGTTTTTATAATTTTATTCTACAGTGAATATTCAAAGTATGAGACTCATAGGTAAAATTACTATTCCTGTGACTCAAAATAGTAAATGTTTAGAAAAAAAATAGTTTGACTTCAAAGATTCATTAAATTAAAAGTTACTTAGAAGCTTCCACTTCTTGCTGAGTAAAATCCAAGAACTAGCTGCCAGGCTAATGGAAAAACAAACACCGGGCAATCGTCTGCATTTAAATGGCTCCACTCACACTCTTCTTTTAGCTCTTCAGCAACTCAGTGAAACCCCTTGGTCATTGCTGTTCATTTAGAAGGCATTTATCACATTTTAGAATCATAACCACCAAATGCTAAAGCTGAAAGGAACCTTAAAAACAGTTTAGACCAGACCCTGTTTTTCAGATCAGGAGAACAGGAGTCTAAGAGCCATAAAATTAGCAGATTTGCTGCAGGCCCCAGATGTCACAAAATCTCGAATTAGGTCTTGGTTTCCTAATTCATATTCCAAGACTGTTCTATGACCCGGACCCCACACCACAGCCTGTTCTGTGATCTGGTCCACACTTCAAACAGGGAAGTTAAAACCCATATACTGTCTCTTCCCCATAAGCACACATTTTTAAAGCTATTCCTCTGCCTGCACGTTAATATTGATGTCTTTCTTCCCTCTTCCCCATTAATCAATCAAGCCTGTCTATTAGAGAAATCCACTTCCTTCTTTGTAATTCTCCTTCACTCAGATCATTCTGGATAGCGTCATCATACTTAGGTCTATGCCCTAATTCATCCTTCTGACTCTAGGCTTATCTCCTATCCTGCCTACTATAACCTAGACAAATATTCTAAGATGCAAATCTAATCATGTCACTCACCTTATTAAACCCTTTCAATAATGTTAGCCAACACCCATTTAGCGTTTATTAAGTGTAGTATTTACTCATTAGCTCATTCAGTCCTCATAACGTACCGATGAGGACAGTGGCACTGAGAGATGAAAAGCTCGTCCTATCTAGTAAGCAACAGAGGTGGGAGTAAAGCTCCAGAATCCAGGCCCTTAATGCACTGTGCCACCTCCACAGCTCACTGGGGTTCTTACAACAAAGTCTAAACTCCATCCACACCAAGGAGGTTGTTGAATATAGAGAATGCTGAATGACACTGCTCACCCTTCTTGCCATTACTCAGATTCCGTCAGTGTACTTAAGCCAGACTAACTCTTCTAATTCCCCCAATACCCTATGATTTCCCCTTCCTCTAGACCAGGAGGAGAATTTCAGAAATCCTAACTGCCGGGACAGTATGGAATTTTGAAATTTTATGAATTTTATGAAATTTTATGAATTTTATGAAATTTTATGAAATTCAAAATAAACATAATATTAAAACCATTAAGTAAGTGTAAAGAAATACAATGGAATTATTATTTTTTTTTCTGTGATAGAAAAATATTTCAAATACCAAAGTCTTAATACTTTTTCTAATTTTTTTGGAGTTCTTTTCTGGAGCCCTGAGCTTGTGCTTAACCTGCCTATTAGAGAAACCGGCATGGTCTCCTGGGGTTCTCTGACCAGTCATGACTTTTGCCTGACTTAACTAGATTTTTTTGGAATTCCAGAAAAATTACTCCATCTTGGAATGGTCTCCCCTGAGTCTGGGTCAGCCACTCAACTTTCTTCCGTCACAGTACTCTGCACATTTCCTCAAATGCAGCCCTTTGTCATACTGCCCATTTATTGGTCTTACTCCTCAACAGAATCATTGTATAGCCAACACTTGTTACAACCTAGCAGATGACAAGTAACCAGTTCATTTTTTAGATCACATTAATATGCGAATGAGAGTTGAATCCTGTCATTGTGTTGTATGTGTATTATAAATGTAACAAGGTAGGAATTCAGAGAGACCTTGGTTCTAATCTTGGGTCTTTGGTAAAATGTTTTGTAATAATGGGCACCATCTTTCTATTTCATAACAGAATTTTTGAATAAATGTGTTTACCTACATCATAGGGACTTCTTGAAAATTTAAGGAGATAATGTGAATAAAAGCAATTAAAACAGAAAAATTATGGTCAGGGAAACATGGTATTTTCATGATTGTAAACTGTATCAATATCTATGAACATTTGATACCAAACATCAAGTGACAGTCATTAAAAAGGTACCAGGAGTTCAGCTCTTGAGTCTTAAAGCTGGAATATTAACCAAAGCCTTGGCCATATGAAAGGAGGAGGGTAAGACATGTTGAAAGCTCATCATTTAATGAAGTCACAGAGGGTTCAGGGGACCTGGCTGTTGGCTTAATTTGGCTTGCTAAGAAACTAGAATTGGATAAATAAACATGAAATGAAAAAATGAGTGATTTACATAATGAGCTGAATTTCATTCCACCCTTTACTACTGGGGTCAGTTGAGAAATTACTCTAGCTGGAAGGACCTGGGAGAATTTCTTCTGCTGTGGGGTGGAGGTTGGGGCAGCATAAGTCATTATGAGGTAGATGTCCTTCCTGCATGTCCACGAATCTTTTGGTTGAGAGAGCACAAAATACATGGATGTTCTATTTTGTATGTACAGATACTACTTATTTCTAAAATTGAAAGCAATGTTTCATGTGGGAAAAAGGCTTCACTAAGAGGCAAGTGACCTGATGTCTAGATTTGTTCCTTTCACTAGATGCATAGCCTAAGGCAACTCCGTGAACTTCTATCCATCTCAGATTCCTTATCCAAGAAAATTAATAGAAAATATTTGTTGCATCTACCAGGCAGGGTTATTATGTGGATTAAATCCCTAAGAAAGGTAATGAGAATGTTTGGTTTGGAGCATGCAGGACTCTTCAAGGGTTGGAGAATCTAGCTTCTGCAGAAGAATAAAACCATTAATAGACACATTGGGTATTAAAATTAGTCTAGTTCTCACAATTGGAGTGTCTGAGATACATAGACTAGTGACTTTCCTGATAGTACAAGTCTTAGGTAAAGCACAGCCATGACAACAGGGATTCTTTGAATTCCAGGTCTCTAAGAAATGGCGGGGGCTGGGGCAGGAGGCAGTGCTTGTTAAATGTAGATTCTGAGCCTCATCTTTAAGGGTTCTGATTCAGTAATTTTTGGGATGGTCTCAAAGCTGTATTTTTAATGAGCATCCCAAGTAATTCTGTGGTCCAAAGATCACACCTCGAGAAACACCTCTATCCTGTTTGTGCTCTGGATGTATAGTCAACTGTGCTGTCAGCCTTTACAATGATGTTTTATTTATTCATCATCATTACAGAAGGAGAACTACTCGGTGCAGTTATTTTCCAGATAATTGAAGCTTCCTTTAAAAAATGAAACTTGATTTATTTTTTAAAACATTTAGTGAATATTATTTTTTAAAATATAATACAAGTATTTGGCCTTCTTACTGAACTTCCAGATTCAGTATCATTCTATGATTATCAGTTTTACCATGAATTGATACAATAATGTCCCTTGATGTTATTAAGGTACATAGTAAAATGTATCTATACTCTTAAAATGATCTGTGGTGGTTATAAATACAGAGTTTTGAGGTTGGATTATTATGTTATTTTTAATAGTTTATTTTGAAATAATTTAAATCTTAAAAAAGCAAGTTATAATGTTTCATGGTGACACATGGTAACTGCACTTATTGTGGTGAACATAGCATAATACATAGAAAAGTCGAATCACTATGTTGTACACCTGATATTAACATAACATTGTATGGCAACTATACTTCAATAACAACTTTATAAAGCAAGTAGAGTATAGAAAAACCGCCCGTATCCACCCAGACTCTCCAACTGTTAAAATCCCATTCTACTGTGTTTGCTCCATAACCTCTCTTTCTCCACAAGCATGCATGTGCGCGCGCACACACACACACACACACACACACATGCATGTGATCATCAATCCCTCTTGAACTATTTAAGAGCAAGCTGTAGAGAGAATTTTTCCAGTGCCTTTAAATATTCTAGTGTCAGTTCATCCAAATAAGGAAATACTCTCCTTTCTAAACACCATACAGCCTCCAAAATCAGGGAATCAACATGGATGTGATACTGCTGTCCAACTGTCTTTTTTTTGTCATTCTTGTCCAAGTTCTCATTCAGAAACACCCATTAATTTAATTGCTATCTTAAAACAGTTTTCTTCAAACTGCAAATTTTCTCACCCTTTCTTTGTTTTTAATGTCTTAGATTTAATATCTTAGATTCTTCATTCTGTAGGATGACCCTTAACTGGATTGTCCAGTATTACCTCATGATCAGACCCATGTCATGCTTTCTTAACAAAAAAACAAACAAAACGATTCTGTGCCCTTTTAGTCTTCCTACTGTTTCATACCAGAGACATAGAATATCCATCCATCCCATCACTAATGATGTTTAACCATAAGTGCCTGTCTGTTAGTGTCTTCCCCACTGTAAATTCACAATTTTCCCCTTTGTAATCAAAGAGTATCTTCCTAGACTACGCCAGTGTCCTGTTTTTCATTAAAATACCAGCACCTCTACCCAGCAGCTTTAGCCTCCACTGTCAACTCCTACCTGAATCAACTAGCACCATGATGATCGCCAAACAGCAGTTTTCAATTTTCATCTTCTTTTTCTAGTGTTATTCTAGGCAGTCTACTCTAAGGAAAAGCTTTCCATCCCAGCCCTACTTAATAATTTATTCACAAATTTATTTATATCAGTATGAATTCATGAATTTTTATTTTATCCAGTGTGTTGCAATCTGTTGTCATTATTTATTTTGATACTTTAATTGTCCCATATTTGGCCAGCTCTTGTGACTTCTTGACATGTTTACAACATTCATTAAGCATCTACCACAACAAGATGTTCTAGGCTTTTTGTCCTTTCCTTCTCATAGTCCTAGAATTTTATTTTTCTAATATTTCTCTAAAGAGCCCTGATGGTTCTAGAAACCAAGATCTGGGTACTGGATGTGTTCATTTCTACTGGGGTGCTATTACTTTTAGGTCTTTTAGAAGGCAGAGCTATGTAATATGTATATTTATATGGGGTCATACATACATATATATATGCATACATACATACATATATGCATGCTTCGCCTGTGTACTAGCTTACTCATCTGTATTATGAGATGATGATAATGCATAGCCTGGAAAGTTGTTGTGGGGATTGAATGAATTAATACAAAAAAAGTGGGGTGCCTGGTGGCTCAGTAGGTTAAGCATCTGCCTTTGGCTCAGGTCATGATCCTGGGGTCCTGGGAACAAGCCCCACATTGCATCAGGCTTCCTGCTAAGTGGGGAGTCTGCTTCTCCCTCTCCTTCTGCCCCTCTCCCTGCTCATGCTCATGCTTGCTCCCTCTCTCTCATGAATAAATAAAAGATCTTTAAAAAAAAAAAAAAAAACAGGAAAAGTGCTTGGAATAGTATTCCAAGAAGAGTGATCACTGAGTAGACAACAATTATTTCATTCCTGTGTGGGCCAAGTTGTCCTGTTTTCAGTCTTTGGGGCCTCAGCAGTAGGCATCCAGGATGGAGAAGTTCAGATTTCCTTGGCAGGCTATTAGCCCTTGGAAGATCTGACCACAGAAGCAAATTAGCATTTTTAAAAATTTTTGTCCATGAAGAAACAGGCTATACTAGAGACTCTTCAACTACAGTCAGAACAAGATCAGGAAAGTGGTCATGAGAATCATAAATGCTCTTTTATACAAATACACTGTGAAAATGTTCAATGGGCTAAAATGGCTGGAAAAAAATGACTATAGAAGCATAATACTTTAAACTGACCCCTTTCTTGCCCTTCTATTTCCTTTGACGGCCCAGCAAAGGCCTTTAGTGTTATTTGAGGCTCTTTGTTCTGTGTCACCAGTCTTGAAATGTGTTTTATGTATGTCAGCTTGAATTCTTTTTACCACACTGTCATTTTTATTTTTCCATCCCCTAGCCATGGCAAGGTTCTCTGTACAGACTTACTTTGGAGAATGTACTAACTCCTAATCCTTTTGCCATTCTCTGAGTCTGTCTCTGTTTGCAGCAAATATCCCACTGTTGCTTCAGTGGCGTGAAGCCATTAGTTGAAATGGCAAACGATCTGATCCAGGTGTGAAGATGTATAGCAGAAAATGATGCTAAATTGTGGCATTGGTAACCCAGCTCATCCTAAGAAGCAAATGAAATTGATCATTTACCACTGTATCAAGAACTTGGTGCTTGATTTGCCATTGTTCTAGTGAGCATTGCTCACACTACAGATAACCAGAGAAAAGATTCCTTATAAACCTGCACTACTTTCTTTATTGTTATGTCCCTGGTTGTCACCTTATTGTAACAGGATCATTCTTCTTTCTGAGATAGATGACGGAGCATGAGCATCTTCAAATAACATTGACTAACTTCCCCCACAGTCTTTGACCAGGCCATTCATCTTCTGAAATATGTTTTTAACAGTTTTAAAACAAAGAAATCCAGCATATGGTAGTTAATTTGGATCTTAACGACTCTCTACTTTGAAAAGACAAATGATCAGCAAGCTGTTTCAAACTCAAACCTTAACCTGCAATTTAAGATGAATAATTTATTATCCAAACAAAAATAATTAATCAAAACTTATCATTAAAATCAAAATTAAGTTAATGCTCCTAAGACCATCTGTTGCCAGGTACACACACATTCTCTTCTTCTACTGACACAATAGATAGTTTTTCCTATGGAAATTTAAAAATAGGTGTTTTTTTTTTTTCTTTTTTAAAGTTAATTAAACACAGACTATGTTGTTCATTGAATATATTTCAATGGCTTTTAATCAAGTGCTGGCTGGAGTAGAAGGCTGTTAAATATTTCTCTGAAAGAAAGAGGCAGTAGATAGTGAAGAATATAGCAAAAGAAGCACTTACCAATTTGTCAGGCATAGAATGACAGAAAAGTGAGAGTTTACCTTATTAGCAATAATGACAAAATCCATCTAATCTGTCATGAAATCATGATCTAATGGCAAGCTTCCATCTTTGGATTCTAGACTTCCTAAAAAACTGGAATTCAGTTATCTAGCAATTTTGAACACACAGGATACAAACACGTCTGGGAAATAAGTAAAATCTGAAATATTTATGAGTGAACAAAAAATAGAATCCCAAAGCATGTGTCAATAAGCATGCCCTTCATTCGGTGGCTCAAAATTTATTCATGATACCATTTGAACAAAATTATAGCTACTTGCCACTAAATTTGCGAGTCTTTAATAGGTAAAATGCAGCAAATTGGAAAATTCTAAATAGGCTATAAGAACAAAGAACATAGTGTAAAACAAAATCACAACTAATAATAAAAAAGGAGACAGAATGTTAAATATACAGTCAAAAGGGATTTTAAAAATCTGTATATAGCTATTTCCCTCAGGGAGATATAACCTATATATTTCAGAGGTACCTGAAAACATTATTATAGTGCAACTGTAGGTAATAAATAATGACTGAGGAATAATGTCAAAAAGTATGCCTACTTCCTATAAGTCAAGAAAGTAATTAGGTATGCATTACTTCAAATGCCATGCAAATTTAAATTAAAAATAATTTAGGTACATCCAAAAAAACATGTTTAATAGAACAGTTTGTTGCCCTCATAAGCTGGGTTTGGAAATCTACCTTTTGCTTTTCTGGTTAAAAGTGAATTTGACTAAGAATTTTAAAGAACACTCATGGTAAACTATGGACTTAATTTGATAGAGTAGACATATTAGACTATATGTGTGGTCAACTTGGAAGATAATTTTAAGTGAAGGGTTAAACTAGGCTTTCTATAAGTTCTTCATGTAAGTTCTGAATTCACTCAGTACTCATATTAAAATATAAAGACCCAGGAGATAAGTTTTTTAAAGTGTTTTTTTAAACTTTAATCCTAAAGTTTCAACACCTAATTCAATCAAACTTTGGTTTGAAACAAGAAGATTTTTCTTCAGTCCCACCTCCTGACATACTTATTTTCTGGTTCAATGTTAAATTCTTCCCCAAATGACTGGCAGTTGTGTAATGGATTCCTTTGAGAAAATTTCACCCTCATTTTCAGTTGCATGCTCTGACTCTTTGGTGCCAAACAATCCCAGAATATTCAAAGAAGGGTTACAAGTCTGGGTCCGTTTATATTCATGTTAACTATAAATAGGGATGGGCTAATTTACAAGCTTACTGAAACATGCACAGTGATGAAATTACCGGATTTTGTGATATCAGTCATTCATCAACTGGTGGACAGCTGGACCATCTGAGAGCACACGGGCCTGAGAAAGTATGGCTGAGGAAAGGGGCTGTCAGGGATAAGAAGTTCCACACATGCAGCAGGAAGTGAGGGGAGCAAGGGGCTCCCTGGAGGAGGAGGAAGGATGCAGAATTTGTGAGCAACAGAGGGGATAATCATCATATAAAAGTCAGTCCTGGCTGGTTAATGCAGCATGCTCTGCCAGAGTTTCTTTTTTTCTTTTTTTCTTTTTTTTTAAGATTTATTTATTTACTTGAGAGAGAGAGAGATAGCAAGAGATAGAGCACAAGCAGGGGAGAAAGGGAAAAGCAGGCTCCCCACTGAGCAAGAGGCCTGATGCGGGGCTCGATCCCAGGACCCAGGGATCACAACCAGAGCCAAAGGCAGACGCCCAACCCACTGAGCCACCCAGGCACCCCTCTGCCAGAGTTTCTTAATCAAACATGTAGAGAGAGGGGGCAAATTCAATAGCTAATGTAGGATGTCCTAGGTACCTACAGACTGAGTGTCTCCCAGGATAGTGTGTTTCTTTGTGAGGATTCTTAGAGAGAGAGACCTTAAAAATAACTTAAAATCTTAAGGAGTCTTTACATTTATTCATCCTATTGTTCTCATTTAACACACCTGAAACAAAGGCCCATAAAGATAAGGCCCTCAGAGATCAGGTTCCTGATCCGATGATACCAAGTGATTACTTCATAGTCATAAGAACCTTATCATACAGTTTGTCATGCATTGTTTTGTTTTCTCCGTAATCTGTGATTTATGTAGGTGGCTCAAGAAGGAACACAAAAGAGAGAGTTACTGATAGGCTGTGAGTCCTTCTAACTCTTTCATGAATTCTGCTTTTTGTTTTCAAGATTGATTTAAAATCACCAAGCCTCCCCACTCCCTCCCTCACTCCTTTCTTCATCTCCATTCCTTCTGCTCTTTTGTTTTTCTTTTCCTCTTCTCTGGGCCCCCCATCCTCACTCTCCTCCTCCTCCATCTGTATCTTCCTTTTCTGCTTTGTTTTTCTTTTTCTCTTGTTTTCCAATTTCACCTTCTTTTCCACTGAAATGTCTTGGTTGCTTTCCATATAATCTGTTGATGACTGTTACCTGGCTCACTTTCTGTTTACTCAGATCTGCCTTTTATTCAGTAGCATCTGACTGAAGAGGAAAATATTTATTTGGGACAATACAAAGAAAAGATGATGTGGCTCTATAATTATGAAATTCAATGGAAATGATGTCTGTGGGTTAAGATAAAAGCACTAATCTCATTCACTAATGGAATAGTTTAATCCTCATGTAAGATTGCTTGGAAAAATAAGATATCATAGTTCGTATTAATAAGACAAATGAACTTTTCTTTTCATGCTTTAAGCTTATGTTCATTTTTCATTTTCAGTGTTTTAAAAAGTTCTCATTAACCAAATAGCTCTGTTTTCTTTTATTTGGTGAGCTCAAGACTCAATCACTGTAGAGCCCCTTGACATTTCTTACCAGAGATATTTCAGAGCTTCTTTTGAGCATTCTGGAAAGAAGGGGAGATTGTTAGTTAAAGGGAATTTCTGGAGTTCCAGTTTGGTTGCTATAGGATTTGTTAAAGCAAATATCTTGTTCCTTGTTAAATTGGGTTGTAACTGGCAGCCATATTTTAGTGCCTCACTGAATCTACTGCAGATGAGAATGGATCCCTGTTTCTCATGGACACGCACGGAGATTCTAGCTGCAGGCTCCCTTCCCTGCCAACCTCATCCCCAATTATGGAAGTTGCAAGAAAGCACTTAAAAATTTTATTTTAGTATGTTCTATTTTTAGTATATGTTAAATTAAATGCATTGTTGTTAGCAGACTCATTCAAATTCCAGTCTTCTTTATTTACTAGCTGTGTGATATTGGGCATGTTGTTTAAGCTTCCATTTTACCATCCATATTAATGCATAATAACAACACTTTTCTCATACCCCAAATAATTGCTATCTATAAAAAGACAATTAGTGTAAAGTGTTTTGTCTAGTGTTTGTATCAGATAAAACACTTTTTAAATGTTAATTATAATAATAATGTTGATTATAATACTATTAATTATGATATAATCTGTACTTTTCTAAATACTAACATCTAGGTATGTAAGTTCCCTAGGTTTCCTTCTAACTAAATGTTTATATCTTTATCATCGTTCTAAGAGTACGGGAGTATGTTTTAATTGCTCCGTGTTAATACTAGAACACTCTGTGGCCTCAGCACTATTATGCCTTTAGATTCATAGAGTTAGAAGGAAATTTATAGATTACCTACCTATTCCAGACAGTTGGCATTTGCCTTTGCCCTTTTTGCTAAGCCCCCTCCTGATTTTTCACTTTCCTACTTGGAACACTGATGTAATGGTTGGAGCTCCAACAGTGATATTTTACCATGGAGCAATATGAAAATAAAGCCACATACTTTTTTTGTTTTGTTTTGTTTTGTTTTAAAGATTTTATTTATTTATTTATTTGACACAGAGAGACACAGCGAGAGAGGGAACACAGGCGGGGGTAGTGGGAGAGGGAAAAGAAGTCTTCCTGCTGAGCAGGGAGCCCGATGTGGGGCTCGATCCCAGGACCCTGAGATCATGACCTGAGCTTAACGACTGAGCCACCCAGGCGCCCCTAAAGCCACCTGTTAAAGATGGTAGAGAAAAAAATGTAAACAAAACCCATGACATCTCTGACAACATGAAGCTGATATATCCCCCTGTTCTGCCTTCTTCTAGACTTCAATTTTTTAACTTATTGGTATATCCAGTCTCTTAATTACTGAAATCAATTCCTCATAGATGGTAACAGTTAGTAAGAGACTAAGCTGAATTGTACTGAATTACTAGACCTCTTTCTTACACATGTGAAAAGCCAATTAAAAAGGAGAAAGAAGAAAGTTTTTTTATGCATGTGTGTGTCAGTTTTCACCCTTCGACTAAACAGTTTCTGATAAAGGAGAACAGTCTTTCCAAATACACATATGTAGCTTTTAACTAAAAAGAGAAGTGTCTCTAGGACATAACATCAGTCTTCTAAAGTAATGTATAGTTGCTCTCTTTTTGGAGAGTAAACTATTTTCCTCACTTCTTTTTGATTTGTGACCTTCTTCCACTTTTTGCTTTAGCATCAATTATCATGTGCTGGTTGGCAAAAAATTTTAAATGCATTGGATTATCTCTAATACACTCTTACCTCTGTGTCCCCTGATCCTCCAGCCTCCTGAGGCCCCTCAGGTATTCCTCAGAATCCCAGGACTCTGCCAGGCTGAATCTCAGCCAGGCCTGCCTTCCAAAAGTACCCCAGGCTCCATCCTTCTCATGTTCATGTCATCAAAACTCTCTTTGTTCTTTTTTCCCCAGGCTTCTCAGAGGAAAGGAAAACCATCAACTCACTTACCTTGGGGCATTCCTGATAGACTCTAGTTTTGTACCCTCCCTAAAACATTCTTTGGATGACTCTAGTCTTGGTGACTCAATTTGTAATACTCTTGTAATACTTATCTGTAACATCCATACAATTTAGTCCTTAATCACATAATGTCTTGTATTCCCCAAAGATCTTTGCATGTTTTGCCTCTTGTAGATTATATATTTCCTGACAATGAAACATTAAGTATTTATTATATCCTATAACACACATCTCAGCACTAGAATACTATACTTGAATTGATTGTTTAATGTTTTTCAAACCCTATTAGTATAAAACAAACTATTATGGCACGGTTGGTTTGAAGATGATTACTTGAAGATACCAAAACATGAAGCACAGATAAACTGAGGAAAATGGTATAAGAAGAATGAGATGAAATACAAACCAGAATTTCTTAATTGAAACAAACAGAGATGTATTAAAAACTGAAGCTAGTCTGGAGGCATTCTTTGTTCAGATAAGAATATTTGAAATGAGGCACTGTCATGCTAGGTCTTTTGTGAAGATATCTGCAGAACATTGAAAATGACAGAAGTGCTAACATTTTATGGAGAAATATGTTATAAAATTACTTCCACATTAACAACCTCTCTCTAATATATTGAACCCATAGAAACTCTTGTCATGGGGCAAAGTGAGAATGTGAGCCTCAGCATTTCATTTGATTCATTCAGACTTTTTCCCAACATGATGTACCATAAGAAACACATTTAAACATTGTGATTCAGTCCAAATGCATGCATGCACAGAAAGGAAACAAAAAGGTCACACACACCCCTTTCTTAGGTATAGTCTAGTCTAGTCTGCTCCCTCCTTCAGAGGGAAACACCAAATTGATTTCAGAATCCTCTAATCAGTCATAACAAGCAGATTTAAAAATAATACTCTGGCTACACAAATTTCTCAAGGCACCCAAAAGTTGCCCTTTTGTTAACAGTATATATCTGCCCTTGAGAGCCATTGGGATTATAGGAAACAAAAGGTCTTTGCCCTTTAGTAAGAAGCATACTGGGGAAGGAAAGCATACTTGCAGCACCAACCCCTTCACAGAAACTGTCTCGCCAGTGCAGGGAGTTAACTGAGTGCTATCTTTGAGTCTCCTCCTCTTCACTTGCCTACACTTGTGAAATTCCCTTGGACATTTTCCTTGTGAGAATTTAATTGTTCTTGACTTTTGAAAGCATAGATTTTTAGTTCTTTTTCTGCTCTGATAGATTTTCATCATGTCTCAAACCGATTAACTAGATCATTTTTAACTCATCCATATTAATAGATCCTTTATTACAGGTGAAGTCATTATGACTTGACATGGGCCACATGCTTTTATAAAATTTTAATTTGCTATTATTTCTTCTGCAGGTAGAAAGGATGGGTCCCCTTTGAGGAATCTGCATTTTTGGAAAATGCCAGAATAATTTGCTTAAACATAAAATGCATGGGTCTTTATGACCCATACTTGGCCACTTATGTGTATGAACTTTCTGTACCTTGTATAATTTCCTATTATGGCATGTATTATGCTCTCCCTTTTATCTGTTTATATCTCCTTAGCTACCCCTATATAAAAATCCATGCTTCCCTGGATCATACTAGCTGTGGGATACAAATAAGAGTCATGCTAACTTCGATAAATAGCATTTCTTTGAATTGCATTCCATCAGCTAATGCAGCTTCTCTTGACTTTTAAATGCATCCAAGCATTTTGGGGATCTCTGGAGGTTGCTTTTGCCATTGTGCAGCTTTGTGATTTTCTTCCTTTCCTGTTCTGGTCCTTTTTGGTGAACACCTTTGCCTCAGAAGCTGCAAGCTCTTTCCATACCACTGCTTAAGTTCACACAACAAACTGCCCCAGGAACTGCTGCCGAGCAACAGACCCGTTCATCACCCCAGCTCAGGATGGTGCTAATGCCCTGGGGCCTTCGGTGCTCCCCCGAGAACCCCAATGTGCCAAAGACACACTGTGTTTATTTAAGAGTGGGGAAGATGGCGTTTTCTTTCTCTTGTCACAGACACAGCATTTTTGACTTATAATGTCACACAAAATATCTGGAAACATATCAATTAATTTTTCTTAGACCTAGTATTCTCAATAATATGAAATCACTAGACATGGAATACATGTGAAAAGATGGACATGATGCTATAAATGGGAACTGCATTATTCTTGAGCCCAAGTTTTCTCTGACTCCCTCTTCCTTTAGGGTATTTTGTAGCTTTTCACCCAAATTCTTTTCCTTGTTTATTTATTCAGATGACTCCTTGTGGTCTTTTTCACTAGTAGTATGCCCAAATGCCAACAGGAGACACAACTGAGAATCAAGTTGGAATGTCCATATATGTAATGTTTATGTATCTGTCTTCTCAAGAAGAGTGGGGTATCCTATTTATTTTTGTGTTGATAGCAATGTGACTGGCACATGGAAGTAATTTAACTCATATTTGTTTATTTGAGTAAATTTTAGGACCAGAGAGGAGTATTTGTCCACATCAGTTTGTAGGAATGACATTCAGCACTGTTCCTAGTTAATCAAGTACACAGTTTTTTTTTGAGGGGGGGTGACTTCACTAATTGGTTTGCAATATGGAAAAAAAGAGAAGGTTATTGGCCATATGATAAGGGGCCTGGTTTTATTATTTCAGCTACATATTTGCTAAGTGAATTAGGTGCTACATATTTTCCTTTATCTGGACCTGTTTTTTGTTGTTATTGTTAAATGAAGGAGCTGGATCAAATGATTTGTGAAGAGTTTTCCAGCTCATTCTGTGAATCTGTGTTGTTCTTTATCTGGCATGTCCTTTTTTGTAGATTTTCTAGGACTTATTTGACCCATATTTAAAGTCCTTTTTTCCCCTAGAATAAAATTGCCTACAGTTAAAATTTATAGCTCTAGAATATCCAATCCTATAAAATCCACCGTCTGCTGCTATAGAAACCATATGTAATTCACATCGTTTGGGCTCTAAATCTGTGTCTAACCCAATTTGTCTAAATGGACAACGGGTGTGGATGCTAGCAAACCATTCATGAATTCCATTTCTTTCTATTTCAGCAATTACTGAGTTGGTCTGTAGTGGGTGATTGGGGAATGCCTTTTGAAGGGAATTGGTCACGTCAGACTTTGCAGATTCTCCTCTTACAGCTTCTTTTTATGCCTACCCCCATACACAAAGCCTACATTTTATAACTTTTTTTTTTTTTTGAGAGAGAAAGAGCAAGAGAGTGCACATGCAAGGGGGGGGAGGCTGGGAAGGGGCAGAGGGAGAAAGAGAGAGAGAATCTTGAGCAGACTCCGTGCCCAGCACAATGCCCAGCACAATGCCGCACACGGGGCTCAATCTCACAACCCTGAAATCATGACCTGAGCTGAAACCAAGAGTTGAATGCTTAGCCGACTGAGCCACCCAGGCGCCCCACAGAGCCTACATTTTACCTTCTGGTCATCAAAGGTCCTAGACCGTTAGCCCATCAAAAGCTTCTCTTTACTCTTCCAATCCTGCTCCATGTCCACCCTCCTGCACACCCTACATATCTCCATCTGCATCTGTTTTTTATCATCTCCTAACTCAGGGCCAGACTAATGGTCATTTTCTTTATCTTTATCCTAAATTGATTTGATTTATTTATACAGAAATTTAAGTGCATTTATAACTGACTTCACTAAAATGTATGTTCAACGCATTCATTTGTAAACTCAAAAAAAAAAAAAAAAACAAAACCAAATGTGTCATCTGATAATTCTAGAGGTCAGAGGTCTAAAATCAGTCTTGCTGGGCTAACATCAAGGCATCACCAGGGCTGCTTCATTCTGGAGGTTCTGAGGGGAGAATCCATTTGTTTGCCTTTTTGAGCTTCTAGAAGCTGCCTCAATTCCTGCACTCTTGACTCCTCCCTTGCAGCTCTCCATTCTCTTGCTTCCTGGTCTCATCTCCTACTGCTGACTCTGACCCTCCTGCCTCTCTCTTATAAGGTCTCTTGTGATTATATTGCACTCACCCGGACAATCCAGGGTAATCCTTTGATCTCAAGATCCTAACTTAGTCTCATACCTGCAAGGTCCCTTTTGCTTGGTAAGGTCACATATTCAGTTTCCAGGGTTTAGGGTATGGACATCTTGGGGGATACTATTCAACCTCCCACATTTAGTAAGCTCCCATCATCTCTCAATGTCACTCAGTATTTGGTGCAGATTGTCTGAAAGTGCATTCATGCTCTACCTAAAAATGCCAATTCCAGAGTCCTACCTAAGACCTACTGAGGCAGAATCAGGCATGGGGCACAGAAATGTTAAGGTTTTGTTTTTTGTTTTGTTTTGTTTTGTTTTTTTAAATGTATCCCTTAGACTTAAAAGATTTGTCCATCCCTAATTATCAAATGTCCCATTGACTAAACCAGTTCTTTACAAATGTTATTATTTTTGTAAACACCCAAGTTAGTTAACATGTCTAATATTTCAAGACTTGACTTTTTCCTTAACTCATTTAACAAGTGTTTCTGAACTACATATGTATCGTTTTGGAACCTTTCCAGCCATCACTCTGTCTCCTTATGCTCTTGAAACCGTACTCTCAAATCAGCTCTGGGGCCTTGATCCCATCAGTTACACCTCTTTCTCTAGAACCTGTTTTCTCCCTCTGGCCTGCGAAGATGTGCCATTTTAGTTTCTCTAAACTGACATATGGTTATACAAATTGACAAAGGGGAAAAAACAAGATTGAGGGACCATCTCTTCCCTATCCCTCTTCCCCAGAGTACAGGAGTGCATCCTGAGTCCAGCCCCTCATTGTGAAATTCCTACCCCCCCATTGGATCAATTCTCTCTTCTTTCCCACAGGGGCGTATCCTAGAGCCACTGGGACATCCTGCTCAGTCACTTTGATGCACTTGTACCTCGTGTGCCTTACACTCCCTACCCTGAAGTCCTTTTGTGCCCTACCGAGTCCCTCCACCACTCTCTACTCCCATGCCCATCTTACCCACACATACAAATCCCCTACGCCCCCCACAAACACCATACCACACACACAAACCTATCCCCAACAAACACACACTCACATACCTACCTACATGTACAAATTCCCCCCACATAGACAGAAACACAGATACCTTATACACATGAACACCCATGCATACCCCCGTACACCCCACTCATACATGCATACACACACATGCACACCACACCACCCATATACACCAGCCCACCTACCCACACCCACACAGAC
This sequence comes from Halichoerus grypus, assembly GCF_964656455.1. Taxonomy (NCBI): domain Eukaryota; kingdom Metazoa; phylum Chordata; class Mammalia; order Carnivora; family Phocidae; genus Halichoerus; species Halichoerus grypus. The sequence goes on from NC_135724.1 coordinate 29,393,054, forward strand.
ACATACCATACCAAACACACAAACCTATCCCCAATAAAGCACACTTATATACCTACCCACATGTACAAATCCCCCCACAAAGACAGAAACATGCACACTTTACACATACGAACACCCATATACCCGACCCCCACACACAAACACACATACCACACCACCCACATACACTAACCCATCTACTCACACACACAGACATATACCATACCAAATACACAAACCTGTCCCTAATAAGACACACTCACATACCTACCCATATGTATAAACCTCCCACACACTGACAGAAACACACACACTTTACACACAGGAACACCCATACACACCCCCACACACATACCCCACAGATACATGCACACCACATCACCCATATACACCAACCCACCTGCCCACACCCACCCACAAACACACAAACCTATACTTTCAGAACCATATACCCACCCTTACACACACACAGACACACATATGCCTCCCCCAATACAGAAACTCACAACTCTCCCCCATCAGCACACATAAACATGCACACACATGTGCATGCATACAGAAATACACTCAGAGAAACCCCATACACATATATGCTCATCCCACAGAAAACACACATACAAACACAAGGAGAAACAAACACCCAATGAATATATGCACACTGAAACTCAGTCACACATCCCCCACACTCATCCTCTCAAACTTGCTCTCCTATACTCAGACACACTCTCTCACAATTACATACACTGATATGCATACACAGAACCATATGTGCCCCCCTACAAATTGCCACATATGCATATTTGCATATACAGACCCACTCTCACACATATGCCCATATACACATGCATGCACACATGCACACAATCAACACTACCTCTATCTTATATAAAACAAAAAGTAAATGGTCCCACATTATCACATCAAAATGCACATAAACTATAAAAGTGTAACATGTTTGAATAAAAACAGCAATAACAGAACTCCAGTCCTTTTGATGTTAAAAATAAACATTCCCTAAAGTAAACATTCTGTGAAGGGAGTGAGAAGGAAGAGAGTAATAAAGTATTATTATTATTATTATTATTATTATTTTACATAACATATGGTTACATTTATTTATTTTATTTTTATTTATTTATTTTTTATTATTATGTTCAGTTAGCCACTGTATAGTACTCAAAATGGATGAAAGACCTCAATGTGAGACAGGAATCCATCAAAATCCTAGAGGAGAACACAGGCAGTAACTTCTTCGACATCGGCTACGGTAACTTCTTTCAAGACACGTCTCCGAAGGCAAGGGAAACAAAAGAAAAAATGAACTTTTGGGACTTCATCAAGATAAAAACCTTCTGCACAGCAAAGTAATCAGTCAACAAAACTAAGAGGCAACCCACAGAATGGGAGAGGATATTTGCAAATGACTTTATAGATAAAGGGCTGATATCCAAGATCTATAAAGAACTTCTCAAACTCAACACTCAAAAAAACAAATAACCCAGTCAAAAAATGGGCAGAAGACGTGAACAGACACTTCTCCAAAGAAGACACACAAATGGCTAACAGACCATATGAAAAAATGCTCAACATCATTAGCCATCAGGGAAATACAAATCAAAACCACACTGAGATACCACCTTACACCGGTTAGAATGGCAAAAAATAAGACAGGAAACAACAAATGTTGGAGAGGATGTGAAGAAAGGGGAACCCTCTTACACTGTCGGTGGGAATGCAAGCTGGTGCAGCCACTCTGGAAAATAGTATGGAGGTTCCTCAAAAAGTTAAAAATAGAGCTACCCTATGACCCAACAATTGCACTACTAAGTATTTACTCCAAAGATACAAATGTAGTGAAAAGAAGGGGCACATGCACCCCAATGTTCATAGCAGCAATGTCCATAATAAGGAGTTTTTAAAAACATTAAAAGTAAAAGCACCACATATCAAAATCTATGGGATTTTAGTAAAGCAACATCCAGAGGAAAATTGATTGCCGTATAATATACCGTTTTTATAAAATCACATAAAAGGGAAGAATTATTCAACTTAAAATTCAAATACATTAGAAAAAGCATACAGCCCCCCACAAATATACTAGGGAAGAAAAGTAATAAAGATAATAGAAACTAAATACTAAATATTAAAAGACATCTAATTTATAAATTCAATAGCCTATTCCTTAAAAATAGTTAATAAGTCAAGAAAAAATATATTATTTGTAAAACTGCAAGAGAATTTAAAAAACAATCTCATAACCATATGTTAAAAGAATTTTAAATTCTTGGGGTGCCTGGGGGGCTCAGTTGTTAAGTGTCTGCCTTTGGCTCAGGTCATGATCCCAGGGTCCTGGGATTGAGTCCTGCATCGGGCTCCCTGCTCCCTGGGAAGCCTGTTTCTCCCTCTCCCACTCCCCCTGCTTGTGTTCCCTCTCTAGCTGTCTCTCTCTCTCTGTCAAATAAATAAATAAAATCTTTAAAAAAAAAAAAAAATTTTAAATTCTCAATGAAATAGGTGATTTTGAGTAAAATGTTCATTAAATATTAAAAATTAAAATTAAAGATGTCAAAGACAAAAATTAGTGATAAGAAAATTTGAATATTTTTAAAAATCAACTAAAATAAAATCTAATATCAGTTAATTTAACTACTGGAATATTATATAATTCAGTCAAATTTTCAAATTCTGACCTAAATTTTATATCAAAATTAAGTAATTCTACAAATTATTTTGGAAAAAATTAGCACCATTGTAGTATTTATGATTCAATAGCATAAATATTATCTTCTTTTGAAATTCTGCAATCTGTATAAAAACTGTATTGCATAGATATTCTAAAATCTTTTTTTTTTTTTTTTTTTTACATTTTAAAGCTTTGAAATTAGGGTAAATTTTTAGTCAGTAATATCTTACAAGCACATCACATCAATTGTATTACAGTTGTTACCACTTCTGTTTGTGAACACTTGGTAACAGAGCTGTTCATCTGTCATCATTTCACTTGATTCATGTGCAATTTCATACTATAGATGTGAATTTGATTGCCTTTTCAATTTCTTTAAAAAAATGGTTCACTCTGATTCAATACTGAAATGAAAGTTCTATGCAAAAAGGCAGGCAAACAGAGCAGTGACATTCGATAGTACATTCAGTAGTCATGGAGCAAATAAATAAATGTTGTTGGCAACAACCACCACCAGCAGAACCTGCAGAGTTGTCAGCAGCTGAGAAGAAAACCTCGGAGGGAATGTGAGACTTGCCTTTAAGAAATGCTGCACAACCAGTACTCTTGGTGAAGTTTTTTCAGTGCTGAATTGGGAATCTACAGTTGAAATTTCTATATTTCCCCCTTTATTTTCTAGGTTTCTAGGCATTCATTTCAGTCATTAGCTAGTCACATGGTATTTCTTCAAGCCAGCTCTGAAAGTCATGTAACCAAGTACTTTCCAACTACATAAATATAGAAATACTATGTGTAACTTCCAGGAAGTGCCTTAATGAGTGGGCATGTCTCTTCCCATTTTCCTTTTTTGCTGGAATGAAGGCATGATGGCTGGAGCATGAGTAGCCATTTTAGGTCATGAGTAGAAAGAAACCACATGTTAAGAATGGACAAATGACAAGATATAAGGTATAGGAGTGCCTAATAATTAGGGCACCATCAGGGGTGCCTGGGTGGTGCAGTCGTGTAAGTGACCGACTCTTGGTTCCAGCTCAGGTCCTGATCTCAAGGTCCTGAGATCGAACCCTGAATCAGGGTCTGTGCTCAGCACAGAGTCTGCTTGAGATTCTCTCTCCCTCTCCCTCTTCCCCTCTCTCCCCCTCAAATAAATAAATAAAATCTTTTTTAAAAAAATCATGGTGCCATCACACTCTTCTTATACTGTTTCTATAGGATTTTATTTACTTAAGAGTGAACTTAATTTCTATCATGTTTAAGACATTTATTTGCATTTACTGTCAATTGCAAGCCAATATTGACCTTCACTTACACAGTGCCATCATGCATGTGCTTTTTATTATCTCCTTGTATGTTTTAAAACACATATGATCTAGGGCACCTGGGTGACTCAGTGGTTTCAGCTCAGGTCATGATCTCAGCATCCTGGGACTGAGCCCTGCATTCAGCTAGCTCAGCTTGGAGTCTGCTTGTTCCTCTCCCTCTGCTCCTCCTGCTTGCTCTTTCTTTCTCTCTCTCTTAGATAAATAAATAAATAAAATCTTTTAAAAAAATAAAAATAAAGTACATATGGTCAATTTAAACTTCACACACAATGAATATGAAATGCAAAAATAAAAGGATGTGATTTTCTTTAATGATTGTAATTAAGCCGATCCTAATTCACCTTTAATTCCTCTGATGGTAGGATCTCCAGGGTATTAAAATATTTCTTCTGGTTTAAAATGTACCTTTGAGTAAGTATCAAGCCATTTCTCTTTTCTCAGGAGGTTCTTCTTACCCTCCTTTTTCAAACACTCTGCCTGAGGGAAGCTCAGTTTTCTTCACACAACCCTGTGGGTCCTTGCTGGACCCCCTGAAATAAATGACATCCCACCCATCAATTGGCACTGCTTGGGACAATTAAGTCCTTGAGATTATGAAAGACAAAAATACTTTTCATTAAATACCTCAAAAATATTATCTGTATTATACCTACAGTATCATTCGATGTAAATTATTGTTGTTTTGGGGAAATCTAATAGAGGTAACCAGGCAAGCAATAATTTAACTTATCACAGCCATTTGAAGAAATTGCTAGAAAAAAATATCTTGGAGACATAAATTCAGCACAGGAAAAAAAAAATAGAGCAAAGTTTCTCGGTTGTTTTCAATTTGTTCTTGATCTAAAATTGACAGCACCCTTTCCTGTGAGCCTTTTGAAACCTATGAATGGCCATGTATATACAGAATTGAAGTTATCAGACTAGAGACTCTACTGATCTTTCCCTAGTTTTAGATGTGGTTTGAAAGGACATCCTCAATACTGTTTTAGCAAGAGGACTGTAAACTTCTTGCAGGGCATTAAAGATGGGCAATCTTTGAAGCTGTGATTCATGGCCTCTCACTCAGCTTATAAAATGCTAGTTTCTGACTTCAAGTTAATGCTTGTTAACATCACGTAATATGGATTCATGGTCATTCAGTTTTAACCCAAACTTAAACCTAACTGGCTTTCAGTGGAGCTTTATTCAAAACAATGTGCTGATTTTAATAGCAAGTCTGCAGACTCAGCAGGGAAAATGTGCAGATGCATTTCAGGCATTCTTTGAAAAATCAATGTACAATGTACACGATGTCAGGTTTCAGTTGGTCAAATCAATAAGTTCTGGATGTACATGGCTTTGTGATTCTTTTGGTTATCCCCAGGAAGAACATAATAAGATCTGTTTTTTCACATCTATACAAAATGTAAAAAATGTTTACATTAATTTAAAATCCTGTTACTTTAGTTAGTTCTATAATCCCTGGACATTTCCTTTTTTTTTTTTTTTTTTTTAAGTGAATGTGTAATATCATGAGAAGAATTCTGATCATGGAGTCAGAAAATCTTGTTTTCAAACACAGTTCTGCCACCAGCTCTGCCTCTAGCATCTTTTAACTTAGAGAAGTCACATACGACTGCAATATCATACATTGGTTATTTTATTGTCCTAATTTAATTATCGTTAATCAATTTTTGAATGAATAATGCATGCCCGTTACACAAAAGTCAAAATACAGACAGTTACAGGCCAAAATATCAGACTGCTTTGAGTCTGTCAATCAGCCAGTTGTCTTCCACAGAGACAATCATGGTTAGGAGTTTTTTTATGTATTTCTATAAAGGCTTTATATATGCATAAAGCATATGTATAAACTAATATTATTTATTGAAGTGTATAAAGATGATGGCTTACTAAGCACTGTTCACATCTTGATTTTTTACTTAAGCTATCTTGATGATTCCATCTTAGCATTCACATTAATCATAACCCCAATCCTCAAATTGACCCTATTTCATTGTATGGAGTTACTATAATTTATTCAACCAGTTTCTTATTAGTACACATTTATTTAGGTTATTTCTAATTTTTTTTCCTATATTAAGGAATGTTGCAGTGAATAGTCTTATGTATATTGTTTTGGGTTCACTAGTATCATGTTTGGAGCATGAATTCCTAAAAATTGAAGCTTGAGTGGTTATGGCTAATATTGGTTCATAGAATTTGCATCATCTAATACTCCCATCAACAATGTTTGAGAGTGCTAGTCCTCTTTGCCCCATCAAAACACAGTATTATCAAATTATTTTATTGGACATATAAAAATGGTGTCTTGGTAACCTGGTGTCTCAGTTGGTTGAGCATCAGACTCTTGATTTTGGCTCAGCTTATGAGCTTAGGGTCATGAGATTGAGCCCTGTGTTGGGAGCCTGCTTAAAATTCTCTCTCAAAAAAAAAAAAAAGTTTTCTTGTGATTATCTTGTACATTTACCTTATACAGACATTTTTGGTCTTTTTTTTCTATGATTAGAAGTTATTTGAATTATTCTTTTGGTTAAAATAATTGTTCATATCCAGTGTTTTATTAGGCTCTTTGTTTTTTTCTTTCTCATTTTTTATATGAGGTTTTTATATATTGCAGAAATTAGACCTTGTAATATGTCTTGAAAATATTTTCCCAGTTTCTCATTTGTTTTTTTGACTTGGCTTATTGTGATTTTTTTTCCATTCAAATTTTGTAATATAATAGCAGCTATCAGTCATTAATTTATTGTGTTTAGGCAGTTTGTCCAAATTTTAACGTCTTCTCTATTGTAGAATTTATTTTAAAATTAATGTATTCTTCTAAGACTTTTTTTTACTTTTTTTAAAGATTTTATTTATTTATTTGACAGAGAGAGACAGGCTTTATTTATTTGAGAGAGAAGAGAAAGAGAGCACAAGGAGGGGGAGGGGGAGAGGGAGAGGGAGAAGCAGACTCCCCAGTGAGCAGGGAGCCAGACATGGGGCTTGATCCCAGGGTCCTGGGATCATGACCTGACCTGAAGGCAGCTTAACCAACTGAGCCACCCAGTAGGTGCCCCCTTCTAAGACATTTTTATTAATTTGAATTTTGCATTTAAGTCTTGGTTCTATCTAGAATTTATATTGGTGTAAAAAGAAGGTAGTAACCTACTTTTTTATATGATTACCCAATTGCCATAAATTATTTATTAAGATACCTTGGATCTCTCTCAAATATATAATGCTATTTTCCTATTTGATGGGAACTGATGAGCAGATTTAACTGAGCAAGGCTCTGATGAAGATTCCCTGAAGTTTGCTAAAGTTTTGGTAAAGATTTGGTTCAGAAAAAATCCATTGTGTCACAATATGCAGCTTCCAAAAATGCAGATTACATATAGGCAGTTTACAAAGCAAAGGCTATGTCCTGTACTAGTCAGAATTCTTTGCAAGCAATAGCACCCAGTCTAGCTAGTTTAACAGGAAAAAAAAAATTTAGCTACAGTGGAGGCTGAATGAGAGTTTTCTGTCTTCCTCCTTGGGAATGTAGGGAGTTACCAAAATGTAGGGAGAGTATCCAAAAACATCACAAATGTCCATGTCGTATCTTTCAATTAATTTGGTTCTCACTACAACCCTATGAAATAAAAATCAATTATAACACCGTCTCCATTTTACAGATAAGGAAATGAGAGCCCAGAGAGGAAGTAAGAAATTTATATTCATATCATTCACTATACTTGATATTCCATGTTATCCCATTTAATCCTCACTAATGATTAACTCAGTTAATTATCCTTATGTTATAGATAATGTAATTAGATCTTAAAATGGTTATGTGAATTGCTTATGGTCACAGTGCTAGTAAATTACAGAATGAAGATTAAAATCTATGTCACTTGACTCTATAGTCAGTATTCTTTCCAATATACTAGGTTGCCTTTATAAAATTACAAGATCATAAACCAGAAAAGTAAATTATTTCAATGTCAGTTGATATCTGAAAAGCCGTGTTCAGACCTCTTGTATAAATTATTAACTTAGATTATAACATATGTAGGCAAAAGTACTTGTATATTTTGGATAATTAATGGCAAATCAAATGCTTGACTATTTAATGTTAATGCTATTTATAGAATATCAAATTATTGCAATATTAAAACAATATTATCTTCATTTTTATTCTAGTATAAAGAGACTACTGTTTATGAGTTAACAATCTGGAAATGGCTATACTGAATCAGACACTAATCTTCCAGATATTTGGCACTGTGAAACAAAATATATGAATATAAGTTGGATTATTTGGGGATTTTAAGATATAAAATGCCCTTAGTATAAGCTAGAATATTTCATATTTAGGGAAGAAGTTCAGATTTAGAAAGGAGTGTTTCTGAAACACCAGGATATTCTGATGTGCCTCCTAAATTGAGAATCAGATTTTAAAGTTTTCTAAAAATGCTTGCTTGGCTTACTGTGGGCAATTCACTTTGAAAGAAATGCCAATTCAAAGCCTGTCAATGGAAAAAGTATCTTTCCTCCTTCAGCAGCCTGTTTTACCTTCTTCCTTACCACTCTACATTAACTTATATTTAATCTCAATTCTTATGATGACATTTTGTATGTACAAATACCTTTGAAATTATAAAATTCAATGAATGAACGGTCTTTTGGAATTTTTATAAACATTATAACTGTTGTGGTTTTGATTTTTGTTTATGTTTATTTCATCTCTTATCCTAATGGCTACAGCGGACTACCACTTTCCCCAACCATTCATTTTATTTATGGGCATATCCAAGGCATGATTCTCCGAAGTCCTCATCAAATAGTCCAATAACCACTCCATGCTTCTCTCACTTCTCACTTCTCCTTGGTTCCCCTCTGCTGAGGAGGGGTGTTTCTGCTAGAGCAGCCCTATGGTCTTATACTCTGAAATGCCTTCCCTTTTGTCTGGTTCTCCCAAGCTGCTATAGCCACAACAGGGTGGCCTGCTGCTTCTCCTGGAGCCCTCTCTCAGTATCTGCTAGCTTAAATGCCACACCCGGCTCACATGGATATCTTGGTGGAACTGAAGGTTGTGATATTGCAAACTTATTCAGTGTCTGGTAACAAAATATGGAAAATGCTACTCTTTTATTTGTCACGCTGTTTAAAAGGACCACCATAACACTATCACCCTGGACCCTAATCTCATAGATCCTTGCTTAGATCCTGATAATCAGAGACCTTGTGCTGTTCTCTGGAACCCACAGCACCATCAGCCTCACCCGGCCCAACCTACTAACTGAAAGAGAATCTGCATTTTAACAAAATTCTCAGGCGATTTACATTTATCTTAAAGTCTGAAAAGCTCTGAATCAGTAGATTTGATTAAAAAGCAGCTCTTTTAATTGTGACTATGCTTCTCTCTCTCTCACTGTATAGATCACAATGGACCAGGTCAAGAACACATTCCTGGTTTCAGATCTTCTATGTGTGTTCAGAAGGACAGACGTCTTTCTAGGAAGTCAATTTTGTCTTTGCTTTTTTGTTTTTAAGATTTTATTTATTTATTTGAGAGAGAGCACAGAGGGAGAGTGACAGGGAGAAGCAGACTCCACACTGAACAGGGAGCTCGATTCAGGGCTCAATGCCAGGACCCTGGGATCATGACCTGAGCCAAAGGCAGATACTTAACTGACTGAGCCACCCAGGCGCCCCTAGGAAGTCAGTTTTGTTAGAGTCAGGTTTACCATTTCTACATCTCTTTTTCCTGGAAGCTGCTTAGATCCTGATGCAAAGAGATTTCTGCTCCTCCAGATTCTCAAACACACTTGAATCTGACTGTATCTTAGTGGTGAACACTGATCAAAACTGGGACATCCTATTCTATTTGTACCATGTGTCATTTCTGCTCTGGGATCTTTCAACAGTCACTCAACTTCAACAGAGTGAGTCTTTTGCCTCTTATTCAACACTAAGTTTTGTGGAAGAGCTATACCAGCTATGCTGAAACATTTGACAAAAGCAGATGAGAAGTTAAAGGTTAGACAGGAGTGTTTCAGAAATCTACACTAGGACATCATGATGTGCCTCTTAAACTGAGAGTTGCTTTAAGTTTTCTAAAAAGATTGCTTGGCTTACTTCAGGCAAATATAGTTCATGAGCTTAAAAAGTTCTTAGAAACAGAAAGCTTTATTAACTCCAGCTAACTGTCTGACAGGTTAATTTGTTAATATCCCTTATTAAAATTTGCTAAATATATATCAATCTGCTTACACATGACATTTAAAGATTTTCTTAGGATCTTCCTTTAAGTCTGCTATTCATTTTATGTTGTTCTGTACATTAGCAGCTAATAATAAGACCCTTGTATGATAATTGTTTTAATCAATAATACTACTGTGATGGTTTAAATTAAAAATTTTGTTTTTAGAGAAGTTTTAGGTCTATAAAAAAAATTGAGCTGAAAGTACAGAGTGGATTTATTTTTAATTGGTGCCATAATTTTGTTACCTACAGATCCTACTTCTTATTCAACATTTCATTTTTCTATGTGCTAGAACCAGTGTAATTATGCAGATATAACCACAAGTGTGCAGCACTAAACTAAAAAAAACATGGTTCTGTTTTTTCATTGTCAGCATCACCATCATCATCATCAGACTGTCTTCATCCTTTAGCTAATTCTTCAGCAGTCCAGTAGAAGGTCTTTCCCACCTTCCTCTATAAAAGAATAGGCTAGTCAGATACTTTATTTGTGTACCCTAATGTTCATGGTAACTATCTTTGTGACTCAAAGATGCAATATTAAAAAAAATATTAAGGGTCTAACTAATTAAAAAAAAAAGCTAATAGAAACTTTATTTTAGTATCAGTTCAGGCTTCTAAATGCTCACCAGGGAACTGATCAAACAAATGGCCTAACTATAGCTGTCTGAGCAGTGCTGCTGAACACTATGACCATACGGAGGCCATTGCTTCTGAAATCTCCATGTAAACAGCTAGTTAAATAGACTCAATAAACAGAAACCAAAGGACTGGTTAAACAGCTCCTTTTGAAGAAGAAACCCATGACCTTTTCTCATTGTCAGAAGAGAAAATAGGGGTGCCTGGGTGGCTCAGTTGGTTGGGCGACTGCCTTCGGCTCAGGTCATGATCTTGGAGTCCTGGGATCGAGTCCTGCATCGGGCTCCCAACTCAGCGGGGAGTCTGCTTCTCCCTCTTCCACTCTCCCCTCTTGTGCTCTCTCTCTCTTTCATTCTCTCTCTCAAATGAATGAATAAAATCTTTAAAAAAAAGAGAGAGAAAAAATAAAGGACCCACGGATAAAGAGAGGCTATCAACTGACTTAGAATCCTTGTCACCATATAATGGTTTCATTATTAGAAATTGTTTTCTACTTCTGTCTTCTGATGTTGGATTTACCCTTGGCTTCAAATTATCAAGTGCATGTCCAGAATTAATTTGTTTTAAATAGGCCCCACTGAGTTGACAGGCCACTAATTGAAATGAGTTAATTCTGGACACAGTTTCTCATAACTGGAGGGAACAATGCAGGGATAAGGAGCAAAGCTGAATAATGAAGGATTGCATCTCAGTATCACTTCAAAAGTTCAGCTGCAGTGAGGGTTCAGTGATGAAACTAGAACGGAGGGATGGCAACATATTCCTAATGGACACACTGGTCACTAAGTAGAGCCACAAACCCTGATTGAAAATGAAGAGGTATGACTGAAGCAGAAGGACTGTCTAGAGGTTCCCCAAGCTTGATCCTAAGAGTCACATGGACAGATTTGAGGCACTATAGTAGAACATTGTCATTAAATATCATTAGATTTTATCTAACACATTTACAGATTAATCAAGTATTTATCAAGTGCATTTATCTGTAAAGGTACACTGCTTTAAGTAGCTTTGAAGAAAATTTTTTAAATATACTGGGCACAGACACTGACTTCGGAGAATTCCCGATTAGGGAGAGAGTTAACATAGTTACAAATAAAATGAAACCTTAGAATTAGGAAATAATGCTAAGTGAAATCTGTTCTTACTACTGAGTTAATCTCTTCTGCAACATTAATATCTTCTGTAACATTTCCAAAATATTGTTGCACAATTTCTCCTTAATCACAACCAGTGACAGGGAATTCACTGACTCTTAAATTCTGGGGGCAATATATTCTATTTGGACCATTTTAATACTTACAAAGTTCTGCCCCCTATTAAATCTATCTCCATAATTTCTGTTTATTGGCCTGTTCTGTGACTCCTATGACTGTCATAGTTTCATATTATTTATCTAATTCTCTTCTCCAGGGCAGTAATTTTAAAATGTCATGATGCCCATTAGGTCTCTACTAGGTCTTTTCTTCTCTCAGATTTTTCCTTTCAATTGACACTTCCCAGGGGGAAGTCCTATGACATCATCCCAAAGGCTGTTACTATCAGAGTATTTCTTTCCCTGTTGAACTCTCATTCTTCAAGGTTCCATGAGTTTTCTGAGAACAGTAAGGCTGATGCCAAAAATAATGGTTTCTTTCTCTCTTCAGGTTATTACTTCTCAAACCATAGGTAAAATCCTCACTTATCAGCTTTATCCACATAATTATATTAATCTTTTTTCAGCCACACTTTGGTCAGTTTCCCCTACATTGTACTTTTGTTCTGCTTCAAAAATTTTAAGTGTGAGATTTATTCTACTAAATAAGTGATAAGGAAAATCTATGTCCTAAGATGACCAACCGAGCCAGTGAGAGAGTCCCAGGGCTCTTCCGGGTTCTTCTCCCTGCCCTGCTTCGCGCACGCGCCAAAAGTGTCAAGTATGTGGAAGCAGAAGTGTATAAATTGCCCCCTTTGTTTGTGCTCGGGGTTCAGACCTTTGGAGACCACTCTCTTCTGAGCCCGCTGGCCTTAAATAAACCTATCCTCCAAGATCTCCGAGTACCGCTTGGTTCTTCCATCGGGCAATCCAGTCCAGGTTCTGTAACATTTGTTCCCTAATCGGGAAACCCAACCGCACTGGCCCATTGTTGCCACCGGTTTGGGGCAATGGCAGGGCGGTGACGGAACAAGGGATCATAACGGAGAAGGCGCTCCTTGCCTAATTTTTGGCAGTCTCCTGCCCCGGTCGCCTCGGGCCGGCCCCGCTCCGCTGTTCCCGCCAGACTCGAGGAGACTTGGCGGGTGAGGACCTGGTCCTGACATCAGATTCCAGTAAGACCTGGGGCCCCAGGAACCAGAAAGGCCCACCCCCAATGGGGTGGAAGGGGAGCCTGATCACCTCCCAGAGACCTCTTAGAGGTCTCACACATAGGGATTCCCAGGGAGAGAATGTAATAACTTCTACAGTGAATGTGTGATTGAATGTGCAGTCAGGACTGGCTTGCTCAAGCAGACTGATTCTGTGACTCCACAGGCAGGCACCTTTAAGGTCCCCAGAAGCCTATGGAGTTTGAGTGGGCCTCTCTGCGATTCCATGGTGAACGGCATACAGTCTATGGCAGCATCGGAATAGTTTCCAATTGTAAGTCACAACGCTGAGACCGCTACAGTTAAGCCTCACCTAAGTTCCTTCGGGACACGGCCAGATGGGCATCTGATTGGTCTCCTCATCACAGGAGGCACCCCCCATCTTGTCTGTCTTTGTGCCACCACACATGGAGACATCACCATGGGGTCAGGGCAGAGTAAACCTACGGTTCTAGAGACCATGATCAAAAATTTCAAGAAGGGGTTTTCAGGAGACTATGGAGTCAGGATGAACCCCGGCAAGTTGAGAACCCTATGTGAATTGGAATGGCCCACCTTTGATGTCGGGTGGCCTTCAGAAGGGACATTGGATATCCCGATGATTCATCAAGTATGGTGAGTCGTAACAGGAGAACCAGGACACCCTGACCAGTTTCCATACATTGACTCCTGGCTAGGAATTGCTCAGACCCTTCCCCCCTGGGTACGATTTGCTTGCAATAGGCAGGGATAGTCCAGGGTCTTTATGCCTCATCCAGGTGACCTAAAGAAAATCAGCAAAAGCCCCAGTACCAAAATTGAGATCATGAGACAGGCCTGGGGGTCTGGAATTTGCAGAGGTCGGAAGACCTGGGAGTTAAGTCGGCCTTCTCCAATAAGGCAAGATCTCCAGCTGTTTAGGTTCTTTAGCTTCACAGAGCACCTTTCCCTGTCATCTCTGGGTGGTAGGAGGTTGGGGCAAGCATCCCCCAGGGATGGGACAGGTCTCAGGTAGGGAGAGGCAGGGGACACTGGCTCTTCTGGAGAGGACTGGGGCAAGGAAGTCGGGGGAGGAAACCCACTAAAATGAAAACAAAGAAGAGGTCAGATCAAAATCCAGGCTACTACACTGTTCAAAGGCAGATTCCAGTTGTCTGTCTGGGGTAGGGCTGACATTGGTGATTTAAACAAGATACCCCAGGCGATACACATCCTGCTGGTCCACTGGCCACACTCTGAACAGCAAGGCTTAGATATTGTTTCCAAACCTCCTTTATAAGAGTCACCTGGGAGGACCTTGTTAAAAAGGCAACTATTTGGGGGATGGGGTAACCAGGTGATGGGTATTACGGAGGGCACGTGTTGTGATGAGCACTGGATGTAATATTATCCGGCCTATGCAAACCCACTGAATCAAAATGGGTGGGATGGCTAGTGTGTCCAGTGGGCTCAAAGGTTATCTGAGCCCTAAGCTTGGAGAGTATGTCTCGGCCCAGGAGAGGGATGGGGCAATCAGGCAGATAAAGGAATTCACGTCAGACCTTGTGGCCCCCGAGTTCACACTGGTGAGCCTGGCAAAAGGGTTGTGGTATCGCCTGCGTCCCAGTGGCCCCGAGGATGGTCGCAGTCCTTTTGCTGAAAGGGACCACTGGGGAGGTGACAACAGAGTGCTCGGCCCCAGTATCAACCATAAAACTCACTGGTTGGCCCCCCCTTCATTCTGACCGTGGGCTCATGGGGCCCAAGGAGGAAAGAGCATGGTCCCCCTCAGTCTGAGTCCATTCCTGCAAGGCCTATGAGGTCCTCCTCTCGGGGTTCTTCCTTGTAGCAGCTGGGCTTTTGAGCCTTTCCCTGGTTGGGACATTCGTTTTTCCAATGCCCTTTCTCTTTACAGAGAAAAGGCTATGTGAATTGGAATGGCCCACCTTTGATGTCGGGTGGCCTTCAGAAGGGACATTGGATATCCCAATGATTCATCAAGTATGGTGAGTCATAACAGGAGGACCAGGACACCCTGACCAGTTTCCATACATTGACTGCTGGGTGGGATGGGGGGAATATCCCAGAAGCTGCGTATTTAAAAAGCAACACCTGGGGGCACCTAAGTGGCTCAGAAAAAAAATGTGGATGACCTCTTCCTCGCCAGTGACACACAAGAAGACTGCACAAAAGGCACCAAGGCCCTCCTACAGCTCCTGTCAGACTCGGGATAATGAGCTTCATGGAAGAAGGCACAAATCCGCCAACAACAGATCCGATACCTTGGTTTTCTCCTCACCCAGGGGAAAAGAGAACTAGGGCCAGAGAGGAAAAGGATCATCATCTCCCTGCCACAGCCCCAGACAAAAAGGGGCCTACGAGAATTCCTGGGGGCTGCAGGATTCTGCCGCATCTGGATCCCTGGGTTCTCAGCAATAGCAAGACCCTTTATGATCTCTTAGGGGGATCAGATTGAGAACCCCCTGCCTGGACTGAAAAGGAAAAAGTAGCACTTGGGGTACTCACCCAGACTGTTGGGCCCTGGCAACGGCCAGTTGCTTACCTGTCAAAGAAGCTGGACCCCATGACAGCAGGATGACCACCATGCCTCAGGGTGGCAGCCACAGTCCTACTCATCAAGAAGGCGGACAAACTTACCCTGGCGCAGGAACTTACCGTCAAGGGCCCTCATGTAGTTGTGTCCCCCATGAACGCACAGGGACACTGCTTCCTTTCCAACTCTTGGCAAGCACAATACCAAGGACTCCTCTGCGAAAACCCGTGGGTCACCCTCGAAAGAGTAAGGACATTAAATCCAGCAACTTTTCTCCCCATGGAAGAGGGGGAACCAGACCATGACTGCTCCAAGGTGACTGATGAAGTCTACTCGAGCCGTCCAGATCTGCGGGATCAAGCCATAAAGAATCCAGAGCTCACGCTGTTCAGCAATGGCAGCAATTACCTACACTCCATTTGACCCCGAGGCACAGGAAAGCCAACAGATGGTAAACACCTCCTTCGTGGCTCAGGCAACCCCAGACCACCAAAAGGGGGGAAGCCCAGAACCCCCTTGGCAAGGGATCAGTGTGCCTACCGTAAAGAGAAAGGGCATTGGAAAAACGAATGTCCCAACCAGGGAAAGGCTCAAAAGCCCAGCTGCTACAAGGAAGAACCCCGAGAGGAGGACCTCATAGGCCTTGCAGGAATGGACTCAGACTGAGGGGGACCATGCTCTTTCCTCCTTGGGCCCCATGAGCCCACGGTCAGAATGAAGGGGGGGCCAACCAGTGAGTTTTATGGTTGATACTGGGGCCGAGCACTCTGTTGTCACCTCCCCAGTGGTCCCTTTCAGCAAAAGGACTGCGACCATCCTCGGGGCCACTGGGACGCAGGCGATACCACAACCCTTTTGCCAGGCTCACCAGTGTGAACTCGGGCTACAAGGTCCGAAATGAATTCCTTTATCTGCCTGATTGCCCCATCCCTCTCCTGGGCCAAGACATACTCTCCAAGCTTAGGGCTCAGATAACCTTTGAGCCAACTGGACACACTAGCCTCCGACTGAACCCAAGGCAAGAGGAGACAGGGTCTCTGAACAGGTCTGGCCAGGTTGCCTAAGCCCAGTCATGTGTAAAATGCTTCAGAACACTTGATGGAGACAAAGCGGAGCACTCCACAGATCCTAGCTGGAGATCCCGAGGATCCTGCCCCCACCGTACATACCACCAAGACTGTCTATACCTCGCCCTTCAACTCCATCACCATCGGATCCACTGGCGCCCCCAGGTCCAGAAGATCCACCGGCACCCCCAGGCCCAAAGGATCCATTTTCTCCAGGACCAGCAGCCAGGCTGTGCCCCAGGGCAGGCACAAGCGCCCTCTAAATGCCGGTACGAAAAATGTGGGAACCCGAGAGGCATGATGAAGATGGGATGGTCCAACCCAGCCGTTCCATGATATATTATCAGCCCTTTTCCACCACCGACCTCCTCAACTGGAAACATAACACCCCATCCTATTCTGAGAAACCACAGGCCATGGTAGACTTCGTAGAATCCCTCTTCCAGACTCATTGGCCAACCTGGGAAGACTGCCAACAGTTACTCCGCACCCTGTTTAACACAGAGGAAAGGAGGAGAATAATGAAAGGTGCATGGCAGTAGCTGGAAGAGCATGCACCAGCGGGAGTCATCGACCCTGCTGCCTGGGCTAATACAGCCGCACCTGAAGAGTGCCCAGCATGGGACTTCACCACAACTGAGGGACAGGCCCACATCCGCCGATATGAGGAGGCCCTCTTCCAGGGAATCCAGGTAGGAGCTAAGAAACCCATGAACATGACTAAGGCATCCTCGGTCACTCAACAACCAGGGGAATCCCCCGGGGACTACTACGAAAGAGTATGTGAAGCCTACAGGATATACAAGAGGGTGCCCGGAAAGCGCGTTGTGCAGTAACCACAACCACTGAAGTCCCAGAAGCTAAGGCATTACCAGCTGGCTGGTCAGCTCAACGAGCTGAATTATATGCCTTAGTCTAAGCCCTCACCCTCTGTGAAAGCAAGCGAGTCAATATCTATACTGACTCTCGGTACACCTTTGCTACTATACATATACATGGAGCCATCTACAAGGAAAGGGGCCTCCTATCCGCAGCAGGAAAAGCTATCAAGAACAAGGAGGAGGTACTGAGACTCCTTGAAGCCATCTGGCTTCCAAAGGAAGTAGCAATCCTGCACTGTAAAGGACCCCAGAAAGGAGATGACCCCATAGCATGGGGAAATCATCTGGCAGATAAGGCAGCCAAGACCACAGCCAGTGAGGACATAGACAGAGCCCCTTCCCTCACCATGGCCCTAACACCCCCAGAAGAAGTCCCTCTGCCCAGTTACACTAAAAGGAAAAGGAATGGGCCATGGCTGAGGGAGCCACCCTGACTGAAAAGGGATGGTGGATGATGCCAGACGGGCACATCTTTGTTCCAACAGCAACTGGAGGGCATCTAGTCAAGGAACACCACCAACTCACTCATCTGGGAACTGCATCAGTCAGCTGCCAGCACTATGCCGAGCAATGAGTGAATGATGCA
This sequence comes from Halichoerus grypus, assembly GCF_964656455.1. Taxonomy (NCBI): domain Eukaryota; kingdom Metazoa; phylum Chordata; class Mammalia; order Carnivora; family Phocidae; genus Halichoerus; species Halichoerus grypus. Next base: position 29,411,300 of record NC_135724.1, read on the forward strand.
TAACGTGCTAAAAATAATGCTCGGTCTGCACCATGGACCCTGCCAGGTGTCCAGAGGATGGGAGCAACCCCCTTCGAAGATCTAGAGGTAGACTTCACAGATGTGTAGCCGAGCAGGGTGTTCAGATATCTCCTAGTAATAGTATGCATATACTCTGGGTTGGTCAAAGCCTTCCCAACCAGGACAGAGCAAAGCCGGGAAGTAGCTAAAATCCACTTGCAGGAGATCATGCCCTGGTTTGGCCTGCCATTAACAATCCATAGTGACAATGGACCCGCATTTGTGGCAGACATTATACAGGCCTTGGCGAATTCTCTCAACATCACTTGGAGACTCCACACCGTTTACCGGCCCCAAAGTTCAGGGAAAGTAGAGTGAATGAATCGCACCCTCAAGGAACCTTAGCAAAATTTTGTCAGAAGACTAACCTCCCATGGCCGGATCTGCTACCCCTAGCTCTCCTGCGTGCTTGCTACACACCCGGGACATTAGGTTTCTCCCCATTCGAATTAATATATGGATGGCCTCCCCCGTGCTTGGGAAGCCTTCCAGGAAACTTGCATAGGTTGGAGATAAAGGGATAAAGGAACAACTTCAGGCCCTGGGGGCCACCCTAAATAAATTACAAAAGTACACCACTGAGAGGGCCCCAATCTCCTTAAGGTCTCAGGTACACTCCCTCCAGACAGGGGACTCAGTTTGGGTCCAAGATTGGAAGAAAGACCCCCTCAAACCGCAGTGGACTATTGTTCTAAATGCTCCTACTGCCTTTAAGGTCTCAGGTGTCACCCCGTGGGTCCACTACTCAAGAGTGAAGAAAGCTCATCATTCGGATGAGGAGCCGTGCCAGTGGAGAGACCATCTATGGTCCCTGGCTCTCATCAGCGTGATTTCCCTCATCTTAGGAGTCGGACTCTACACTGTTGCCCCTCCTGACTGGACTTTCCCCCAGAGGTTTCTACTTAAGTTCATAGATCCCACTTTTACTGGCCCTCTGCTGTCTACTCCTGAGCGCGTTTCGCCATGGTTTTCCTGGCCCCAGTCAGTCCTGGTCTTCTGCTACCTGGTGTGCTGTTAAGTTAGTGATTAAGTCCATGTTTACCCCAAGCCTTGCAATCAACTCTCAGAGTCAAACAGAATGATACCCTCTAAACTAAGTGTTTAAAGGGGCATCAAAGGGGCGAATAATAAGGAAAATCTGTGTCCTAAGATGACCAACCGAGCCAGTGGGAGAGTCCCAGTCCTTGTCCCAGGGCTCTTCCGGGTTCTTCTCCCTGCCCCGCTTTGCACACCTGCCAGTATGCAGAAGTAGAAGTGTATAAATTGCCCCCTTTGTTTGTGCTCAGGGCTCAGACCTTTGGAGATCACTCTCCCCTGAGCCCACCAGCGTTAAATAAACCTCTTATCCTCCAAGATCTCCGAGTGCCACTTGGTTCTTCCGTTAGGCAATCCAGTCCAGGTTCCTTAACATAAGTATATTGCTGATATGCAGACTCAGTGTTGCTATAGAATCCACTTATTTTACCAGTATTAAACTCTCTTAAAAATAGGAAGATTCATGTGACTGTATAATGTAGATGATAAAATTAGGGAGAAACCATGATAGGTTGAAGTGGGTGGATAAGTTTACTGAAGGGTGAATAGGATTTGCTTTTGCTGAAAGGTTAGAGCACATGAAGAAGGGAATAGGAGGAGAAATATGAGTAAAATGAAAAAGATCTCAGGAGAAATGAGAATTATTAGATAAAATGATAAGAGGGAACTAAATTCTAATGTCACTACTAACTCAAGATTTTTTTTTTCAAAGTTTTAGAAATGATGGAAGGTGTTGTTCCAGGAATGGAGACCACTCAGGAGTGGGGTTATTTGCTAGACAGTCTGGGATTCAGTAGTTCTCAAATTAGAAGGGCAATATACCCATTACTACGATCCTTCTGCTCTTCACATACAGAAACAGAAATGTTCAAGAAGAGGATAGGGCCATAACACTGATGATTGCATTGCTATCTATGCAAGAGCAAATCAATTTGATGTTATTTTTCTTGATTAACTTAATTGGGTTGACCAGTACTCTAGTCTTCATGTAAACTGAGACTGGAAGATGTTGTGGATCCAGCAAGTCACAGTAACAAATAATATCAAGTAACATGCAAGTCACAACAGTGCTTTCTTCTGATTCCCATTGTAAAAAAAACACCAGCCAGTTCACAAGAAGAGGCTACAATCAGCATATTTTTAAATGAATTCACATCTTTATATACATCCAAATAGCAATTTTAAATTCAGGTACTCCAGAAGATATTTCAGTTGACAAATTGTTTATTTCAATAAACTGGAAATTTATTTAATAAATAAATTAGGGGTGTCTGCATGGCTCAGTTGGTTAAGAGTCTGCTTTCCGCTCAGGTCATGATCCCAGGGTCCTGGGATTAAGCTCTGAATCGGGCTCCCTGCTCAGTATAGAGTCTGCTTCTCCTTCTCACTCTGCCTGCTGCTCTGCCTATTTGTGTGCTCTTTCTCTCTCTCTTTTAAAAAAATAAATTAAATCCCACTTAAGAGCTAATAATATTAATCAGTTGCTGGCGATCTATGATAGTTAAGCCCATACCGTTGCTTCTCTGAGGAAGGATTAAACAGTAAGGGCAAGGATAGAAAAGAAGCAAGCAAACAAACAAATTGTGTGGGTGTGGGGGGGTCACTTATAGGAATCCTTGAGTTAAGAACAAATCATAATCTATCTGGGCTTCCACCTTGCAGTATAAGTTCTGACCTTGATGTATCAACCTGTAAACTCATAGTTTGTCCAGAAAAGACTGACAATAGCAGTTCAACAAAAACAGACAACTGAGCATAGGAAAACGCTAACATTTTTTTTTTTTTTAAGATTTTATTTATTTATTTGACAGAGAGAGACACAGTGAGAGAGGGAACGAAAGCAGGGGGAGTGGGAGAGGGAGAAGCGGGCTTCCCACCAAGCAGGGAGCCGGATGTGGTGCTTGATCCCAGGACCCTGGGATTATGACCTGAGCCGAAGGCAGACGCTTAATGACTGAGCCACCCAGGCGCCCAGAAAATGCTATCATTTTGAGAGGTGCTCCAGGAGTTATCTCAGGACTATATTCAAGTTAGCCCAGCACACAATTCTTCTGTTAAAATGTGTGTAAACCAATCTGCTTCATCTATCAATTATCCATTGCCTAAAGTTGAGGACTCTGAATCTGGCTAGTACATGTGCCAGAGGAAATACGTTGCTCTATTCATAAGAGGATTCCTCTATTCACATCCAATGGGGTTTTCAAGCTCTATTGGACTCGCAAAAATTGAGAGAAAAACAAACCTCAAAAATGTTAGGAGTTTCCTGCCTATCCTTGACTAATAAAAGCCATTTGCCCAGTAAGGAACTTCTAGAAATCATAAGACAAAGTTAGTTATAAACCACCCAATGTGATTGCTGTGGGTTACTTGAAAGTTGTCCTTGAAAACTGCCTTTGGATTGCCATATGTCCGGTGAGTCTTTCTTCTAATGCTTCCCTGATTTACCTCTAGAAGTAATCTTATCCATTAGCAAAGGCTTATACTTCTGTCCAAATCCAATAGAATGCACAATAGACAGTACACATTTTTAAATATTTTTACTTTATTATGTTAAACAAAAATTTCTTACTTATTCCTGCCACCATAGAATTTTAATTAGCAGGCAAAATACTTGTTTACAAATGACCTATCATGTCCATTTGTATATATTACATGCAGAGATGGGAAGTTGTATTTTGCTATTTGTTTGCTTTATTTTTTATAGGAACAAAGGTGTACAATCAACTGCCTGCTTGTGTTCTGAAAAAATGTCCTTTGTTCCTTCTAGATTTTACTTCAAGAGTGTTGAGAAACCCAATGAGATAAACCTTTGTTACCAGCATCATAAGAAGAGAACTTCAAAGCCATGGAATCTAGAAATAAAATTTATGAATGATGTGACAGAAGAGGAAGGAGGCATGTACAACTGATAAACCAACCAACCACACAATATAGGTACACTTTTACCTTAATTTATAACCCCATATTTTTCTTGAGCTCCCTTCCTCTAAAAATCACCGGACTGCCTTTAATTCTACCAGATGCTTTTATTGTGTTCCTTTGATAAATGTGCAGTTTTGTAGTTACTGAAAAATTTATTGGAAGTTAATTTTTTGGTGTGTGCTGAGAGATAATCACCTAAGAGTAAAACTTGGGCATCACATTTTAGAAGCCTGGAGAAGAACTATACTCACAGTAGCAGGAGGAGAACCTGAACCATCCTACACCCATATCATAGGTTTTTAATGGGCAGTTTGGATGTCCTTAAGAAAAACTAGAGCATAAGCCATTTTTGTTAACAATGCTACAAGTTTTAACTTATTTTTCTGGATACCATTCCTTTGCTTAAGATGATTTTTGAACACCTGCCATAGGAAATCTGCCTTGTACCTACTCTTCTTGAGAAAGGTTTCTTATTCATAGGTCACCATGCTCTGTACCACGTGACTCCACTCTCCTGACCAGAGCAGGCCAGAACAGTACCCATGGGCTGGCCAGGGTCTGGATAGTGGTTCATACTGAGACTTCTCTGCCAGACTTGTGTTACCATAGGGTGATGACAGCCCAGGCTAGTCTGGTCTGCTCCAGGGAATTATCAAAACCAAAAATAAAAAGAGACTCTAGGGTTAGAAATCAACCAATGTCTTCTTCTGAGGATATGATTAGTAAGAGAATTGCTATTGAAATTTGACAACCTGTATCACAATAGTGAAGCCATTTATGTACCCAAGTTACTGTTTATTTCCCTCTAAGTCTATTCATATTAGTTCTGAGCTCTTTTTTAGTTTCCTTACATTCCCATATATCTGCCCCTATATACCCCACTTACTGAAGCAACTTAAGTGTGCACTTACTTTATACTGGTAAGTCAGCCTACCCAATGTAGTCTTCAGAGGGCAGAGATCAGGAAGCAATAGAGTGATGTTAGCCTGTTGATGGCACTTGCCCTGACCATGCGGAACCTAATAACTAGTATTGTTGACAATCAAGCATGTGGTAGAACAAACATGTTTCACAGTTGCCTTTAGTTCTTCGCTTATGGATTTTGATTCCATTAAGGATGAATTGGAAACAAGGAGATCACTATGTTTGGGAAGCTCTATTCAGGCCCCATCATGATACTTAAGCCAAAATGACAGAATTGGGTATAAAATGCCTGCTAGCATTGTGAGCAGGTCACAAATGACAGAAATCAGAGCCATGAAGAGATTCATCCATATAAGTAGATACATTAGTTCTGTGCACTGTGACATTTCAAAGACAGTATTTTATTTGTTTCTTTTTTTATCTTTTCCACAATGGGCTTGTATTGTTATTTAAAAAGATAATATAATAATATATGGTAATCTTTCCCAACAAGATGTTTCTCAGTAATGCTAAGAGTAATGACTTTTGACTTTGTTGCTATGACCAAAGTTATGAAATCAAACAAATGGCAAATTCAAACAATTTGAAAGGAAGGAAGGAAATACAAAAGGATAGAAGGAAGGAAGAAAACCTGGATTCTTAAATTATTCAGCTAATGAACTCCAACTATGTGTTCAAAATGATCCAGATGTTAAATCTGTATCTGAATATGGACAGTGTCCTTCTTGAAGAGGCTATTACATGTATGTGAGAGAGAAACATGCATGTAAGTTGAAATCAGCTGAACACTGAACCCTGAAACCTTTCTGCTGCTCATGACTGAGGTGTTTTTAAGAAAGTCCAATGGATTCTCAATTTAGATAGATAGATAGATGATTGATAGATATATAGATAGATGATAGATAGATAGATGATAGAGGATAGACAGGAAGTAGAAAGGGAGGGAGGGGAGGAAAGAAAGAAGGAAGGAGGCTCAAGCCTAGTAAAATTATATTCCACAACTATACAGAAATTAGTAAAAATATTAGACATTTATTTTTTAAATTCCTTGAAAAGATAAAAGACTGGGTAGTATTATTGCTTTTTAGACAGAATTTAGGATTATAGAATCAATTTCATTTGGCTAGTGTTCTAGCAAACTTAGCCAATAGGAGAATAAATAGACCTCAGTTGCCAAGACTTACATCAAAGGAGCACAGATGACTGGATCAGGAGGCTTCACACCTGATTTGAATTCCAAATCAGTTCATTAATATAAACTGTAAATCAAAGGCCATAAGCCCTGGGGCTGGTGATAAGGTAGACTGACATATAAGTCAGGAGGTCTGAACAACAAAGAGATCAAAGTTGGAGACTGAGCAAACCATAAAGCCCATGTCACTGGGCACAGACAGCTGGCCTAAGGCCGGAAATCAGGACAAATAGGCACAGAGCCAAAAGTTGATGCCGGAAGTGGGATACAGACTCCTGACTTTGCTCAGTGGTTAATCTACATAGTGCTCAATAAATATTTACCTCCCTGGCTGAATGAGTGAATGTTGATAAGCAGTCATCCATCTGTCCAACCAATGCAATAAGGGGCTTCTGCATTGAAAGACAGGCTTTTCATTTTAAAGTATATTAATTAATGAAGGAGAATAGTCAATTCAATAATAACCAATGATAGTAGTACTTCTACTAATAATAATGGTAATGATGTATAGCTACAATTTATTGAGCACTTATTATACAGCAGATACTACAATGAGTCATTTATATATGTTATCACATCATTTTTATCAAAACCCTCTGAAATCATTGTTAACTATTATCACCCCATTTCTTCAGGCCTGGAGAGATTTAGACATCTCAGAGTCACCAGGCTACCATGTGGCGGGGCCCAAATCACATTGAGGTGTGATTACTTTTAAAATTTAGAGTCTTCATTCACTAACATGACTTCCATTACTATATATTTATTGAACAGCTGTTATAGTTTGGTCAATCCCTAATGCTTTGCAAGAAATTAAAAAAAATAAGACACATTACTGGCTTCAAAGGAGATCATTCTTTGAAGCCAATAGTGTGTCTTACCAAAAGGATGATACTTCATGTGTTAAGGATCAGTAGCAAATGGTTTTTATTTTTCTTTGTGGTTTTTGCCTTTTCTTTCCTTTTTTTTTTTTTTGGTAGAGAGGGGAAGTGCAGTATTAGGCTATAATGTGCTTGTACATACCTGCTTTTCTCCTGATGAAATATTAAAAATTAAAATAAGCATTTTAAAATTGAGATATAATTCATATACTGTAAAATTCACTTTTCAAAGTATATAATTCAGTGGTTTTTAGTATATTACAAAGTTGTGAAACTCTCATTATTCATTAATCTCAAAACATTTCTATCACTCCATCAATCCCTAATGTTAAAGTTTGATTTTGAATTTCATTATTTCTCAATTTTTTTAAGGCAACAAGACAATTTTTAAAAAAAACTTTTTATACAAAAATTCAGAATAAAAGGTACATTAGAACAGAATTGCCGGGCACCTGAGTGGCTCAGTTGGTTAAGCACCTGCCTTCAGCTCAGGTCATGATCCCAGGATCCTGAGATTGAGCCCCACGTCGGGCTCTGTGCTCAGCAGGGAGCCTGCTTCTCCCTCTCCCTCTGCCTGCCACTCCCCCTGCTTGTGCTGTCTCTCTTTCTCTCTCTCTCTCTCTTTCTCTGTCAAATAAATAAAATCTTTAAAAAAAAAAAAGAACAGAATTGCCTTCATGGTATAAGTGAGTGCGAATAGAGCTCTCCCTGTCCCCTTACTACTTAGAATTCAGTTTCAAAAGCAAGGTTTAGCAGAATTTTTAATATGCATTGTAAGCATAAGGTAGAAAGAACTAAGAGTCCTAAGTGGGTGGGTGGGTGGGGACAACAAAGGTGTGGAAAGAGCTCCAAAATATTGTATTATATAAGTGAAACACATGGAAGTACTCTCACATGCTGCTATGGGTTGAACTGTTTCTCCCCAAAATTCATATGACCTAACCCCTATTGCCTTAGAACACCTTATTTGAAAATAGTTTTGCATATGTAGTTAAATCCATTAAAGTGTGTCCTAATCCAATATAACTGATGTCTTTATAAAATGGGGAGGTTTGGACACAGATAACCACACAGTGAAGGCCATAGAAAGGTGAAGGCAGAGATCAAGGTGATTCTTCTACAAGCCAAGAAATGTCAAAGATTGCCAGCAAACCACCAGAAGCTAGGGGAGCAGCATGGAACAGATTCTCCCTCACAGCCCCCGGAAGGAACCAATCCTGTCAACACTTTGATCTTGGATTTCTAGCCTCCAGGACTAGAAGACAATAGATGTCTGTTGTTTAAGCTACCCAGTTTGTGGTGATTTGTTACAGCAACCCTAGCAAGCCAGTACATAGACCTGACATCCATCCTGAGATTCATGTTTTTCGGTGGCTCTTATTCAAAGTTCTCATGAAAGTTGCCAGTGTTCCAGAGAAGTGCTCATTCTTTGTAAGAGGAAATTCCTCAGGCCCAAATCCAATTGTCTGCATGCCTAATTGTTGTGGGAAAATCCTTCATTCATTTCACTCCTTTCTCATCTTTATCTGTCACTGATGAATGAATGTCCTCATCTCCTCCATGGTCACTGCCTTTGATCCTAAGCGCCAAGTCCTATTTGTCTTTTCATCCTAGCATGTGCTATGATCTCAACAGGAATAGCACAAAATCATTGAGATCTGAGCTTGCTGTTAGTAAAACAGGGTGATAAGAGAGAGACTCAGAAAGAGGAAATAAGATTTGTAGAGAAACAAATATCAATGGTTTCATAATTTGACACGTGTTTTTTTTTTTTTTTAAGATTTTATTTATTTATTTGACAGAGAGAGAGATAGCGAGAGCAGGAACACAAGCAGGGGGAGTGGGAGAGGAAGAAGCAGGCTTCCTGCCAAGCAGAGAGCCCGATGTGGGACTCAATCCCAGGACCCTGGGATCATGACCTGAGCCGAAGGCAGACGCTTAACGACTGAGCCACCCAGGGCGCCCGGCATGTGTTTTTTGAAATCCAGGTGAATTAGTTGCCAAGCTAGTAGCTTGTCCTTATGATCTTCCCATTCACACTGCAAAAACCTATGCACAACAGCAGATATCTAGGAAGGAAATTCCATCTGTAAGATATAGTATGTTCTCTGTCTCTTCAGAATAGAGCAAACTCTCTTTCCTTTTAAGGTATTCACTGAGAACTTTTCTAATTGCACCCAAAATATATATTAAAGGGTTCAAACATTGCTCGTAAAAATATAGTGAGTACAATAAAGTAAACTTGAGAAAAGAAAATGTTATTAAGAGAATTATAAGGAAGAGAAAATACATTTACAGTACTGTGCTATATTTATTGAAAAAATTCTGCATATAAGTGGACCTGCACAGTTCAAACTTATGTTCTTTAAGAGTCAACTGTCTATTTTTTGCTTAGAAACATAAGTGTCTGTGTGTATGTTAAAATCACCTTACGTGATGCTAAAGGTAAATTAACTGGGGAAATGATTGCAACATATTTTCCTGAAAAAGGGTCAGCCTCCATAATAATAAATCATTTAAATATTAATAAGGGCAACACCCTAAAATGATCCTATGAGAAAGATCTTTAAGAAGCAATGATAATCCCCAGTGTTGCCATGTAAGAAAGCACTTGACATGAGCTCAGATTGCTGTTGGCAGAAGTTGGTAAAAATATAAAAATAGAAGGGACACCTGGGTGGTTCAGTTGGTTAAACCTCTGCCTTCAGCTCAGGTCATGATCCTGGGGCCCTGGGATCAAGCCCCGCATCAGGCTCCCAGCTCAGCAGGGAGTCTACTTCTCCTTCTCCCTCTCCTGCTCCCCCTGCTTGTGCTCTCTCTCTCTCAGTCAAATAAATAAATAAAATCTTTAAAAAAAATAGAAAACATTTCTGGTTACATGTATCAAAATCCTTAAACTTATGTGTATTTGGCAAAGCAATCCCACTTCTAGGAATTGGTCTTCAGGATGTAGTTGCATATGCACAGAGATCAATATACATGTCTGACCATCATAGTGTGTTTTAAAAGGAAAGGCTTAAAACACCCTAATTAGCCAATAACTTGTAACCTACAGTGGAATGCCATGAAAATATTATATGATATTGTATGATATTTGCTATCATAGAAACATGAAGCCTTATGTTTTAAAAATCAGTTTACAAAAAGAAGATACATATTCTGATTATATTTTTGTTTAAATTACCACACATAAGAATGGTAGGTAACAATATTTTATAGGTGGTTCTTTCTACGTAGTTGACTGTAGGTAACTTTATATTCTTCTATTTACTTAATTTATATAATAAGCATTGAATTACATGTGCAGTAAATGGTTTTTCTTAAAAAATAACTTTTTCTTGGGACGCCTAGGTGGCTCAGTCAGTTAAGCATCTGACTCTTGATTTTGGCTCAGGTAATGATCTCAGGGTCATGAGATTGAGCTCCGCACTGGGCGTGGAGCCTGCTTAAGATTCTCTCTCTCCCACGCCCTCTGCCCCTCCCTCTACCTCCCCTCTTGAAAGCACGTCCTCTCTCTCTCTTAAAAAACAAACCAACCCACAACTTTTTATTAATTTGGCTCATAAACGATTTATAATGCACGCAGACTGATTATAGCCAAATTTGGGATCTTTTATATTCAGCCAAGAATACAAATAGGAATAAATCCCCTAGTATTCCAGTTGTAGCTCTTGTTGAGTTCATCTGAAGTTTAACAGTCATTTAATCTCCAATCTTGACAGGATTCAGTGGGTGGCCAATTTAACATGAATTGACATCAAAATGTCAGCTTTAGAAATTTAAAGAGGATTTTTTTTTTTTCAAAAAAGAATGAAATAAGATAACCTAAGGGGTGAGAATGGAAACAACAGAGCATTTAATTTGGAAAACAAAAACTAAGAACAACAAAAAACCAAGTCTATGTTGGTTTCAGGATTTCCAGGACATTATTGGACTTTCAGAGAGGAAACAGACCTTATGGAATTGGTAGCTGAGCTCCTCTCCTCCAGTTTCCCCTTCATCCCCCTAAATAGTTGGCATTTCTCTAGCAGCTTTAAGAAATCAATTTCCTTATGGAAATAGTACCTGTTCAATTTATAGCTTTAATTTAGTCAGCACCCTTATATATTTTCCAGGAATTTGGTTAGTAAAGACACTTCTAAAAAATCAAGATAGTTTGGGGCTCCTGGGTGGCTCAGTCAGTTAAGCATCTGCCTTCAGCTCAGGTCATGATCCCGGGTTCCTGGGTTCAAGCCCCACGCTGGGCTCTCTGCTCAGCGGGGAGTCTGCTTCTCCCTCTCCCTTTGCCCCTCTTCCCTGCTCATGCTCTCTTTTTGTCTGTCTCAAAGAAATAAAATCTTAAAAAAAACAAAAACAAAATAGGTTACATTAGTATGAAATACAATAGGATAAGCTACTAGTAATAGTTAAATTCATGATGATTTATAAATTGCAAATCATTTTTGAATACATCACTTAAGTTATTTCACATAGCAAAATTATAGAGCTATATTTCTAATCCCACATTTATAGATGAAGGATTTGTCTTGATTACGTAGTCATGTATGTTATCCTGGCAATCATAACAACACAAGAATAACAAACATTTTTTGAGGATGTAATACATGTGCCAGGCACTTTGCTAGTACTTTACATAACTTGTCTCCGGTCTTTACAATGGACATGAAAATTACCTATTTTTATTTCCATACTAAATATTTAGAAATTTATGGCACTCAAATGTTAACTTGCTTGAGATCACCTGAGTAGGTAGTGTTTTCTATTTCCCTGGATTCTATTTCCAGATGAATATTTGCACCAGTTCTTATTTACATATACATTTGCATCCAGTACATGGGAAGAAAATAGATCAAATTAAAATATAGGCTATTTGGAAACATAAGAACCAAGTCAGACAGCCTTTCCAGATGCAGAGTAGGCAGTCAGCTGTCACTTTTGTGATCCAGCTTGGAAAGGCCACTTAGACCTCTTTCCAGTGTTCCTACATTTGGTTTCATAGCCTTGGGGCCTTGAGGAGTGGATGAAACCAGCAAACTCAGAGGAAGTAGAAAACAACACAGAAAGAGGTGGGGGAAAGAGCCAAGAAGTCTAGGTGGGGGGATTTTGGGGAGGTACTTGTGATGGAAAATAAGGTGTGGGGCATGTGGGTAGTACAGTCAGTTAAGCGTCTGTCTCTTGGTTTCAGCTCAGGTCATGATCTCAGGGTCGTGAGATCGAGCCCCACATTGGACTTGCACTGGGCATGGAGTCTGCTTGAGATTCTCTCTCCCTCTGCCCTTCCTGCTTGTGCTCACACACACTCTCTCTCTCAAATAAATAAATAAATCTTTTAAAAAGAAAGAAAGAAAAGAAAATAGGGTGGGATGGCAGGAAAGTTAATTCCTAGATTTTATAGCTTTCTCCCTCCCTGGAAGAAAAGGGGAAAAGAATAGGAGATATCACTGCCTGGAAAATGTCTATGGAACAGGGAAAATATTATGGCGTAAGAGGGCATACCAAAATCACACACCTATCTGAAATTGTTCCCCTAGCTATTTTACCTTGTAACTGTATATAAATTTAGTTATATGAATGCACATGGAAAACATTTAACCATGAGTTATACTTACTATGCTCCTAAGTAGTTTAATTAAAAATGTGTGCTTCCTCAATGAAAAGAAGCTCATTACATTAATTGAAGAAAAGGAACTCAAAGGGCGCCTGGGTGGCTCAGTCAGTTAAGCATCTGACTCTTGGTTTTGGCTCAGGTTATGATCTCATGGTCATGGGATCAGGTCCTGCATCAGGCTCTGCCCTCAGCACAGAGTCTGCTTCAGATTCTCTCTCCCTCTCCCTCCTGCTCTCTTTCCCTCTCTCTCTCTCAAATAAATAAATAAAATCTTAAAAAAAAGAAAAGAAAAGAAAAGAAACATAAAAGAATAACAAGGCTCCTGTTCAGTTTTTGACTTTTTTTTTTTTAAGGAACTATTATGTTCTTATTTGGAATAATTTAAACGTGTTTTAGTTAGGAAGTTTAATTGTCATAAACTCTGAAATAGAATTCTGTTCACCTGGACAATGTATATACTCAATTTAGAACAATACAGAGATTAGATTACACTAGAACAATTTGGAATACTAAAAGCCTATGATTTGCGTACATTATTATGATTGGGAGTTAAGCCTTTCTCTCTCTGGATATTTTAAAAATGTTTTATTTACACATTTATTCACATTGCAAACTCTTTCCGATGGATTAAATAATGCAAAGCTGAGTAGCTTTTCATCTTAAGACTTTCTTAGAGATACACTTGATTAAAGTATATTAAATCATTAAATCATTAGAGCAGTGCTTCCAGCCTTGACTGCACATTGGAATTCCTCAGGAGTTTTAGAAGTCGATGCCTAGCGCTCTCCCCAAGAGCTCCTGATTTAATTGGTCTGGGATATGGCCTAGGCATCAGGAATTTTTAAAAAGCTCCCCAGAAAAATGCTAATCCATAAGAACACTGGTTTCAGAAGCCCCATTATTCCTAAAGGCATTGGTTGTCATAAATTAAGGTCGGCACAGTCCAAGACAGGGCTGGGGAAATGAGACAAAGCAGAGAGTGTTCATCATGTGTTCCCTGGGTATATGGCTGTCTTGTCATTAGTTCTGTGCCCGTACAACAATAAAGAAACAACAACAAAAAATTACCTCATAATTGGTAGATATGTTGGGAAGTGTAGGAGGCCTGGTTAAGGGAAGAACTCCATCATAAAGGAGACATATTTCTGCCTAATTTTCTGTAGGGTCTTTAGGATTCTTTCTGATATAGCTTGCCTACTTTGGCTGTTTTTTCATTCAGTAACTATTCCTGAGTACCAGCAGTGTACTAAGGATTTTAGTGGTAGAAAGAGGAATAGTATATGAGCCTTACACCAAAGGAGCTTCCACATGAGAAGATAAAACTGTACACACAAAGTTACACATGCATACATACACCCATTCACACAACTACAAAGATATATGATAAATACTGTGGCAGAAATACAAGTCAACCAAACACATCATGAGTTTAAAAGAAGAAGATCCATTCTTCCAAAATTGTACATTGCTAATCATGTAGTAAATGACTATAGAAAAAAATTTTTTATCAAAAATAAATTTCTTAATTTCTGTGCATTTTGTTCACAGAAAACTTTTAAACATAAGAATCATATTGTATTTATTTGTATTAGCTCTGAATCCAGCAAAGTTTAAGGCATTGAATATACCTTGGTACATTTTTCTGAACTAATGTAAGTTTGCAGTTAAGACAGGTTGGATACTTGATCAAGGACAGTTTAAAACTTATCTCTATTTAAAAACAGAATAGAGGTGTCTATCTGAGGGTGTTATAAGAGAAAAACTTTCTAGAAAGGATTTTTGTGGGTATGAGTTCTTAACGAGAAATATACTCTACCTAGTTTATAGAGAAAGGGATTTTATAAGTTATATAGATAATTTACAGAAACATTGGAAAAGGCTAAGGAAATTGACTCCAGGCTGAGCTGCCAGGACAATTTCGATTCCACACTCTAGAACTGGCTCAGCAAGGGAATTGCAACCTGTACCATATTCAGGAAGCTTTCAAACCAGGAAGCCACACTACAGTGCTAAGTACAGAACCAGGTTGACTCTGTGGCAATTCATAGAAGCAAAATTGATGTTTAATTCGTATCTCCTCTCTTTTCCGCACATAATTCAACTCTGAATTATTTTTGCATCTCTTATGGATGTATCTGACTAGCTGAACCTAAATCACATGTCTGTATTTTAGAACCAATAATTATTATTATTATTTATCATCATCATCATCATCATCATCATCCTCATCCTCATCCTCATCTCCTGGCATAGCAATGTTCACACTGTTGGGAACAAATAAATGATTTTTCCTGGTCTGAAATGAATAGAAAGAATCCTGGGACACTGAGGGACCACCTTCTCAGACTGGAGACTAGAATCACTCAAGGGGAGCTGCAAATGACCTATCTGCTGTGTACAGTGGGGATTTGTTAGGAATGAGAAGTCAGTTCATTGAATTTTCTAGGTTGCTGAGTCCTTTATTAATTCACAAGAGAGTCCTCTTCTGGGATACAGATGCTGGGAATGATTCAGGTTGCCCAAGAAAAAAGCAATCTCTAAAAGCTGTCACAGCCTACACCTCAGGGAACTATGCCTGGAAGCTGAACTGGGAAGCTGGTTTTTCTGCCAGGTGGGTTCTCTTGCAGCACCCTAACCAAGCCTCAAGTCTGCTATTAGAGATGAAACTTTGAGACTTTCTTGTCCATGGAAACTGCTCATTTTCTGTTCATGTGTGCAGGCCTTGCAGCCTGATAATTCCCAATCCCTTTTCCCCAGTCCTCCCACCCTCCTACCCATAGCTCTCCTGTCCTGGAGTCACCTGTCCTGCTGCAGCTTCTCTCCTGAGCTGTTGATACCAAGTCTAAGGAATGTTGAGATTGTTCTATAGCAATCCCTCTGATCAGTAATTCAGCTGATCAGCATTTAGAGAAATGCTGATGGTCTAAGCATAAATGACTCTGTGCTTTCCATCAGTCTTGACAGATGTGATCAAAGGGAAGTCTTTGCTTCCTCTTAAATGGTCAGGAAAAAATAACAAAATAAAGAGAAAAATACTGTTTTTCATGAAAAATCATGAATGAACCAGAACACGTAAGTTTTTAAGATACAATATACATAAGAGAAAATATAAGACTAAGCAATACACTCAAATGAGAGCAGTTCTAATGTTGTAGTTAGGTTATCAGCTAATAAATTATTTTTCTGCCCAAGACCACATTCTTTCTCCCCAGCTAGGCTAAATCTCTTGAAGGTGGAGAAAAGTCTCATATAGACTGAGTGTGGAGCACATTGTTCATCTCGTACTAAGTGAGCTGTGCTATTCAAGTGGATTTGGAGACCAACCTTCTACTTCTTTGTTTATAATTTTCTTGTGTTATTTCAAAAATATCTGACCATTTCCTTCACACTTTGCAAGATCAGTGCATGTTACCACATGTGATAGTCTACAGTGGTGATTGTTCATGATTCATTTTCCCATGAGTTACCAAGTTGTAAGCTCTTTTGAATTTCTATAGCAATAAAATTTATATTTAAATAATTATCTAGATAAATTCTCAAACTTTTTTGATTGACTTCCCTGCTATATGCTAATCCACTATTCCTGTTAGTATAATTCTGTTGTTTTCTTTACTGCCAGCTTCATTGTTGGAAGTCTTAGCTACCACATTTTCCATGGTTTTCTTTTTCTTCATTTTTACAGACTTCTGGCTTTAACTTTTTCTAAATTACCCCTCATTAACTTGTACATTTCTACTACTCTCAATCTCAGTTTTCAAATTTCTTGTTTTATCTGATTCGTATTCCTAATAAACAGTTTTAAATCATTTATGATTTGAAAACATCATGTAAAAATGTTAAGAACTTACTACTATCAAAGAACCCAAGTGACACTAACTGCAATCCCACTACTGCAAAAAAAAAAAAAAAAAACCAAAAACAAAAGATTTAGTGAATGTGGTCATGTAATTTGTTATTATTGGTGAGAATCAATGATTTTTGTTTAATCAGAGACCAAAAAAATAACCCACTGGCTCTTAATAGGACTTTTTAAAAAAGATTGTATTTAATTATTTGAGAGAGAGGGAGAGAGAGATCACAAGTGGGGGGGGGCAGAAGGAGAGGGAGAAGCAGACTCCCCAGTGAGCAGGGAGCCCAATGCAGGGCTTAATCCCAGGACCCTGGAATCATGACCTGAGCTGAAGGCAGAAGCTTAATTGACTGAGCCACCCAGGTGCTCTCCCCCCCCTTTTTTTTGATATAAACTAACTAGTACAGATACTGTGGAATAGAAGGAACCACTTCCGGCAGTGAAATTGAACAATCAGGTCACTGCACTGGGGTACCCTGATCAATCTGCTGTAACTGTTGTATTAAAATTACCACTTTTCCACACCACAGATTAAAAGAGTAAACTTGTCAATTTGTCAGTAGATGTTTAAAAAGGAAAGCTAATTGTTTTCACAAAAAGAATCAAGCCAACAAATGAGATAGCAAGACCTGCATGATTCAGAGGAGTAGGTCAATTTGTTTAAACCAATTAAATAATCCCTTCCATCACATGAGCATGCAGCATAAAATCAAGCCCCAGTCCTATAGCTGGAATAGTGGAGCAGTGAGAAGAAACTGGATCTTCGATCACTTCCTTGAGGTCATAGATTAGTCATCCTATAACTCATCCCCACTTTGGGCTTCCCAATTGCATCCTGGTTGATGATTCTATTGGTAATAGTAACACATATAGTACCTACAGGAAATGTTCCAAGTGCTTTTCATATTAACTTATTTAATCCCCATTAAAAAATAATAAGAAACCTTGGAGGTTCTTTCTATAAATATTCCATTTTACAGATGAGGAAAATGAGGTACAGAGAGGTTAGCACAGTTAATGTGCAAAGAAATAAGTACTACATCCTGAAGCTTGGTTCTAGAGTCCATGTTCTTGACCACTAACCTATACAGCCTTTCAAAGAGTGGCCTCAAAACAGCTGCTGCTTATTGAGGTGCTTACAGTGTGCTAGACACTGCCTCAGTGCTTCCCATATATGTAATTCTTATACTCCTTTCAATACCCATATCAAGTAGGTGCCTCTGCCAGATTGTGCTGCCCTTGCTTATAAACACTGTAGTGAGATCCATCCGAAAATTAGAAGTTGTGTTTTCAGGTACTCCTTCCAGAAGTTACACTGTGAATCATCACAGTTAAGTAACCACACCCGTCATAAAGGAGAGCTCCCAGGAGAGCTAAAGACCGCAGTCATGCTTATTTCACTGGTTTGTTTCAGGAATCACATGGACTGGCACTTGCAGGACCTCTTGTACTTTATAAAGCTTGCCTTTCCTGTCTCCTTTGGTGCCTGCTCCCCTGCATGATGCCTTCTCTCCAGCTTCGCTCCTACCACTTCTCAAGAGTTGACTTTGCTCAGAATGTTTTCTGACTTTGTGGCTTCTGTATAAAACAGAGCCACTTATCCTCTGAACCTACTCCTGGGTAATTTAATTGCTCTTAATGAGACATCACATTGATATAGCTGAAAGGGTCCAGAATATGCCACTATGGGATAAAAATTATTTTGAGCATAAGGCATTTGAGGTCTTGAAATCTCTTATCTGCCTAGAAGCAAAGCTTCCTTTAAAAACTCAGTTTTCTTAAATCCCCTTCCTGGGAACAACCAGGGAAGATTGACTCATCACCAGAGATGAGAAGTCTCTACACCACACCTAAACAGACATGGTCACAAAATTATCATCTCCCTCATCTATACTCCTAAGGACCCATTCATCTTTCTGTAAAGTCATTTCCTTTCCCTCAAGTGTCCTTTCTTCTTCACATTCCCCTATTAAGATGGTATATAAGCCCCAAATTCTAACCACCTGTTTGAGTCACATTTTTGTGAACTCTCAAACCTATGTGATTAAATTTTGTCTTTTCTCCTGCTAATCTGTCTTTTGTCAGTTTAATTCAAAGGCTCCCAAGCACTGAACATTAAAGAGTAGAGAAAAATGTTTTCCTCCCCAAAACATCCATGTTAGAGTGCTAATGGCTAAGGTTTACTAGTTCAGCACTGCAAGTTTAACAGCAGTTGTTTAATGAAGAGATCTGAGGTAGATTCAGAGGTAAATTTATAACATTTTCCTGCACTTTTTGTAGACATCTATTAATTTTTGCAAGTAGATTTAAAAATGTGCTCCATACAAAGGCATTGTGAAGATGCTGCCCAGCTCCTGACACCACATGTAGTTGTCTACCCTAATCAACCTGGGCACCATGCAAGATATTTAGTATAATGTGACCTTGACTCTTAGTAAGTATAGCTTCAATCAGGATGTGGGTCCCTTATAGAACTGTGGCCAAACACATATCTCTGTAGGAATTTTAGAATTGGGAATGAGAGGGACAAATATTCTCATTTTCTTCAGCTGGAGGTGAAATGTGCATTTGGAAGCTACAGGGAAGGTACTTTTAACCCACCATATGGACCAGAGAAACAGGCAAAATGAATATTGGGAGATGAGCTGGGGAGAGAGTGAGGGAAATAGAATGCAAACCCTTGTAGAGCAAGAAAATATGAGCAATGGAGAAAAGGTTTGGGGAGTTTCTAATCTGATTCTAGTTCCTTCTAGCCCATATCACAATCTCTGTGATAAATTACTGCTTTCTTCTTAAACTGGCCAAAGTCTGTTTCTTATATTTGCAGGCAAAAGAATTAAAAATTATGAAACATTAGTCTGTTTTAAAATACTGTTAATGGCGGGGCGCCTGGGTGGCTCAGTCCTTAAGCGTCTGCCTTCGGCTCAGTTCATGATCCCAGGGGCCTGGGATCGAGCCCTCCTGCTCCACGGGAGGCCTGCTTCTCCCTCTCCCACTCCCCCTGCTTGTGTTCCTGGTCTTGTCTCTCTCTCTGTCAGATAAATAAATAAAATCTTTAAAAAAAATACTGTTAATGGAAGATGATGTGTTTTTATGCATAACATCTCTGAGTAGTCTCTTTGGCAGATGACTGCTAAGAACAATATATCTTAAATCAAAGGACTGAATCACTGTTGTTGATAATTGGACATGTCATGTCAGGACAGTGGGGACTATATTTTATGTATTGGGTGACCTTCCAATATCCTTTCAGATTTCATACTTTATAATGTGTTTTAAGGCAGTAACACTAATGTTGCACCTGGGCAATAATCAATTCATGACTTTTGAGTCACACTTTCTATCTGTCTTCATAATGAAAACACAAGTTAATCCTGAACATCATTGCCTGAAATGTCAACAAGACCAGTCACTATGACTCTGGTTACCCTGGTGACTGGAGGAATGAGTCATTCTCCTCACCCCTTCTCTCTTTTGACTGTCAGCCCCTGCAGGCTCTGCCAGATGTTGCTGTGGTCAGGCCCATACTGATTAAATCTCTGCAACCTGGAGCAGTAAAGACAAAGATATTTCAGGGAATGGTACCCAAAGATTAACTGATGTTGTCAGAGCTGTGATATGAGAACAAATTATAATTTGTGTTTGCAGCAAAAGTCAATTAATTGGATCTTGTCCTACATGTTTGATATGACTTATCAGATATTCATGCTTTAACTTCAGCTGAGAAAATAATGTTGTGTGATTTTTAACACATTTTTCATTTCAAAAAAGTAAAGTGCTTTTATTTTTATGAAAGAACTTTAAGCTCTACAAGGTTACTACATTTCCTGGCTGCAGTAGAAAATTAAAGATATTAGCTACATAGTGTAAATAATACATTGAGCAAATATATTTGTTTCATGCCTACCATGTAATAACCTACTGTTCTAGGTACTAGGGAAGCCACTGTGAAAAAAACAGGTGATGTCATGCCTTTGGGAATCTACATTTTAGACAGTAGATAGTAGAACACAAAACAAAGGAAGGAGGAGGCCAAACAATGGCAAATGACATGGGAAAAAAAAAAAAAAGACATGGAAAGGGCAAGGAGTTTCCATTTAAAGCACAGTTGTCTCATGAAGGCTTTGTTGGGCAAAAGCACAAGATGAGGGAACAATCCACACAGTATCTAGGGAAAAAATGTCCCAGGTGGGAAAAACAGCAAACACATTGTCCCTGAAATGAGTTTGCAGGCATGTTTGAGGACCTGCAAAGCAGTGTGTGTAACTGAGCTAGCAAAGAGAATAGCAGCAGATCATGACAGAGAGGTTAAAATGGAGATCATATTACGGAGGGCCTTATTGATGAATATAGCCATTTGATTTTGCTTCAAGTAAAATGAGAAGTTATTGGAAGATTTTAAGCAAAAATTTAGCGTGATGTGAATTATGTTTTTTAAAAGTGTCATTGAAGTAAATAATACAGCATACAATTCACCCACTTATAATGTACAGTTCAGTGTTTTTTAAATATATTCACAGGGGGGCCTGGGTGGCTCTGTCAGTTAAGCCTCCAACTCTTGATTTTGACTCAGATCATGATCTCAGGGTTATGAGATAGAGCCCCACGTGGGGCTCCGTGATCGGCTTCTCTCCCTCTCCTTGTGCCCCTCCCCCCATGCTCTTTATCTCGCACTCTCTCTCTCTCAAATAAATAAATAAATCTTTAAATAAATTTAAATTCAATCAGAACCACAATGAGATATCACTTCACAACCACTAGGGTAGCTGCAGTAAAAGATTATCAAGTGCTGGCAAAGATATGGAGATTGGGCAAACATCACCGCAATATAATTTTAGAACATTTTTGTTTTCCCCAAAAGAAAACCTGTGTGTATTTGCAGTCACTCCTCATTGTTGCCCTCTCTACTTATCTTTCCCAGCCCTTAAAGGCACAAAAATCATAGTCTGCCTTCTGTTTCTATGGATTTGCTTCTTTCACTTAGCATAATGTTTTCAAAGTTAACACAGATTGTTGTATCAGTATTATTCCTGAATATTATTCCTTTGTATGGATATGCCACATATTTTTTTACCCATTCATCAGTTGATGGACATTTAGACTGTTTTTAATTTTTTGGCTACTATGAAAAATGCTCCTGTGAACATTTGTATACAAATTTTTGCGTGAACATATATTTTTATTTATTTTGGATATATAACTAGGAGTGAGATGGCAGGAGTGGTAACATTACATTTAACATTTTGAACTGTGAAACTGTTTTCCAAAGTGGCTGCACCATTTTAAATTCCCATGAGCAGTGTATAAAGGCTCTCATTTCTCCAAATCTTTGCCAGCACTTGATAATCTTCTGCTGTCGCCACCCTAGTGGTTGTGAAGTGATTATCTCATTGCGGTTTAGATTGAATTTTCCTATGACTAATCATGATGAACAGTTTTTCATGTGCTTATTGGCCATTTGTATATCTTCTTTAGAGAAATGTCTATTCAAATGGTTTGTATATTTTTAAATTGGGTTATTTGTCTTTTTGTTTAAGAGTTATATGTGGGGGTGCCTGGGTGGCTCGGTTGGGTTGGTCCGGCTTTGGTTATGATCTCATGGGTGTGAGATTGAGCCCCATGTTGGGCTCCCTGTTCAGTAGGGAGTCTGCTTGAGTTTCTCTCTCTCTGCCCACCCCCCTCTCCTTGCTTACACACTCTTTCTCTAAAATAAATAAACAAATCTTAAAAAAAAAAAAGTCATGATGCACCTGGGTGGCTCAGTGGGTTAAGTGTCTGCCTTTGGCTGAGGTCATGATCTAAAGGTCCTGGAATCAAGCCCAGCATGGGGCTCCCCACTCAGTGGGGAGTCGTCTTCTCCCTCTCACTATCCCTCTTTGCACTTTCTCTCTCTCTCTCTCAAATAAATAAATAAATAAATAAATAAATAAATAAATAGAGTCATATGTTTTCTTTAAATCTTCTATACCCAACTCTGTTATCAGATAAATGATATTCAAATATCTTCTCCCATTCTATGGGATGTCTTCTCAGTTTACTTAATGGTATCATTTTCGGCAAAATAAATAAATAAATAAATAAAATGTTTTAAACTTTGGTGCAGTACAATTTATCTAATTTTCTTTTGTCACTTGTAGTTTTGATACTGTGTCTAAGATATGACTAACTGAAGGTAATAAAGATTTATGCCCATGTTTTCCTGTAAGAGTTTTACAGTTTTATCTCTTACATACAAGTTTATGATCCATTTTAAGTTAATTTTTTGTGCACGGTGTGAGATAGAAGTTAAGTGTTATTGTTTTGCATGTATACACCCAGTCTTAGCACCATTGTTGAAAAAAAATGTTCTTTCCCCAAATAAACTTTCTTGAAATTCTTGTGAAACTTAACAAACTGTAAATATAAGTGTTTATTTATGGACTCTCAATTCTATTCTCTTATCTGTATGAGATCCATTCATGCCAGTACAACACTGTCTTGATTATTGTAGCTTTGTAGTAAGTTTTAAAATTGAGAAGTTTGTCTGCCAAATCCTAGTTGATTATAGTGTCTAGTCATTTTTATATGTTGTTGTATTAGTTTGCTTGTATTTTGTTGAGGAATTTTGTGTGATTCATAGGAGCTGCTAGACTCAAGTTTTCTTTTGATATCTTTGTCTGGTTTTGATATCAGTAATACTGATTCCATAGAATAAGTTGGGACTTAGAAGAGCTGGTGAAGGATTGGTATTATTCTTTGAAAGTCTGGTAAAATTCAGTAGTGAAAGTCACCGGAACCTGGATTTTTTGCCTTGTGAGAAGTTTCAAATTACTAATTAAATCCATTTACTTGCTGTAGATCTATTTATATTTTCTAATTCTTAAGTAATTTTCAGTAATTCATTTGTTTATAGAATTTGTCCATTTCAACTATTATCTACTCTGTTGGTATACATAACCGTTATTAATAGTATTTTCTTAAAATTACCAATATTTCTGTAAAGTTAGTACCTATCCCCCCAAGTTCATCTTAATTTTAGTAATTTCCCCTTTTCTCTTGCTCCTTTTCTTTTTCTTGGTCAGTCTCCCAGTTTTATTTATCAATATGTATTTCCACTGCATTCTTCCTTATTGTCTTCTTTCTGCTTACTTTGTGTTTAGTTTGCTCTTCTTTTTCTTGTTTTTTAAGGGATTATGTTGATTTGACATCTTTCTTCTTTTTAGATATAGGCAATTACAATTGAAAATATCCCTCTGAATGCTGCTTTAGCTACATCTAATATGCTTTGGTATTTTGTGTTTTGGTAGTTGGTATTTTCCCTTTCATCTCAAAATATTTTTTTATTTTCTTTGTGATTTCTTCTTTGACCTATTAGTTATTTAATAGTGTGTCTTTTAATTTCTACATATTTGTGAATATAGCAAATTTTCTTATGGTCAAGGGGCGTATTTTATACTTCAGTTCTTTTTTCTTTTTTTTTTTTATCATTTTTTTTTTCATCATCAGAATTGCACCATTTAATCCTCATCACCTATTTAACCCATCCTCCCACCCACCTCCCCTCTGGTAATCAACAGTTTGTTCTCTCTAGTTAAGAGGCTGTTTCTTGGTTTGTCCCTCTCTGATTTTTTTTTCCTTTGCTCATTTGTTTGTTTTTTAAATTCTACATGTGAGTGAGATCACATGGTATTTGTCTTTCTCTGACTGACTTATCTCACTTGGCATTATACTCTCTATCTCTATCCATGTTGTTGCAAATGGCTGAATAATATTCCATTGTGTGTGTGTGTGTATATATATATATATACACACACACACACACACACACACACACACAATGGAATATTATTCATATATATATATATATATATATCACATCTTCTTTATCTATTCATCTATTGATCGGCCCCTGGGATGCTTCCATAGTTTGACTATTGTAAATAATACTGCAGTAAACATAGGAATGCATGTATACCTTTGAATTAGTGTTTTTCTAGCATTTGGTTAAATACTCAATAGTGCAATTCCTGGGTCATAGGGTGGTTCTATTTTAAAATTTTGGGGAACCTCCATGCAGTTTTCCACAATGGATGCACTAATTTGCATTCCTACCAACAGTGTACAAGGGTTCCTTTTTCTCCACATCCTTACCAACACTTGTTACTTATGTTTTTTATTTTAGCCATTGTGAAAGAGGTGGGATGATATCTCATTGTAGTTTTGATTTGCATTTCCCTGATGATGAGTGATGTTGAATATCTTGCCTGTTGGCCATCTGGATCTCTTCTTTGGAGAAGTATCTGTTCAAGTCTTCTGCCCATTTTTTAACTGGATTATTTGGTTTTAGGGTATTGAGTTATGTCAGTTATTTTTTTTTTTAAAGATTTTATTTATTTATTTGACAGAGAGAGACACAGCGAGAGAGGGAACACAAGCAGGGGGAATGGGAGAGGGAGAAGCAGGCCTCCCGCCTGGCAGGGAGCCCGATGTGGGGTTCAATCCCAGGACCCTGGGACCATAACCTGAGCTGAAGGCAGACGCTTAATGACTGAGCCACACAGGCGCCCCAAGTTATATCAGTTCTTTATATATTTTAGATATTAACCCTTTATCAGATATATCATTTGCAAATATCTACTCCTATTCAGTAGGTTGCCTTTTACTTTTGTTGATTATTTCTTTCACTATACAGAAACTTTTTATTTTGATGTAGTCCCAATAGTTTGTTTTGCTTTTGTTTCCCTTGCCTCAGTAGACCTATCTAGAAAAATGTTGGTGGCCAATGTCAGAGAAGTAACTTCCTGTGCTCTCTTTAAGGATTTTTATGGTTTCAAGTCTCAGATTTATGTCTTTAATCCATTTTGAGTTTATTTTTGTATATGATGAAAGAAAGTGGTCCAGTTTCATTCTTTTGCGTGTAGCTGTCCAGTTTTCACAATACTATTTGTTAAAGAGATTGTCTTTTTCTCATTGTATATTTATTCCTCTTTTGTCAAAGATTAACTGACCATAGAATTGTGGGTTTATTTCTGGGCTTTCTATTCTATTCCATTGATCTACATTTATTTTTGTGCCAGTAACATACTGTTTTAATTACTAATGCTTTGTAATATAACTTGAAATCTGGAATTGTAATACTTCCAGTTTTGTTTTTCTTTTTCAAGATTGCTTTAGCTATTCAGGGTCTTTTTTGGTTTCATACAAATTTTGGGATTGTTTATTCTAGTTCTGTGAAAAATGCTGTTGGCATTTTGATAGGGATTGCATTAAATGTGTAGATTGCTTCAGGTAGTATAGACATTTTAACAGTATTTGTTCTTCCAACTCATGAGCATGGAATGTCTTCCCATTTCTTTACATCATCTTGAATTTCTTTCATCATTGTTTTATAGCTTTCAGAGTACAGGTCTTTCACCTCTTTGGTTAAGTTTATTCCTAGATATTTTATTGTTTTTGGTACAATTGTAAATGGGATTATTTTCTTAATTTCACTTTCTGTTGTTTTATTATTAGTGTATAAGAATGCAGTATATTTCTGTACATTGATCTTGTATCCTGTGACTTTACTGAATTCATTTATCAGTTCTAGTAATTTTTTGGTGGAGTCTTTCGAGTTTTCTATATATATTATCATCTCATTTGTAAGTTGTGAAAATTTTACTTTTTTCTTACCAATTTAGATGCCTTTTTTTCTTTAAGTTGTCTAACTGCTGACTAGGATTACTAGTACTGTGTTGAATAAAAGTGGTGAGAATGGACATCCCTGTCTTATTCCAGAACTTAGGGGAAGTTTTCAGTTTTTCACCATTGAGTATGATATTGGCTGTGGGCTTTTTATAAGAGAGAGAGAGGCAAAGCATAAAACAGACTCTTGACTATAGAGAACAAACTGAGGGTTGCTAGAGGGGAGGTGGATAGATGGGTTAAATGGGTGATGGGTATTAAGGAGGGTTCTTGTTGTGATGAGCACTGAGTGTTGTATGTAAGTGATGAATTACTAAATTCTACTCCTGAAACTAATAGTACACTACATGTTAACTAACTGGAATTTAATTAAAAACTTGAAATTAAAAAAAATAATAATAAATAAAGCCTCTAGTATGTTGAGGTATATTCCCTCTAGACCTACTTTGTAGAGAGTTTTCATCATGAATGGATGTTGTACTTTGTCAGATGCTTTTTCTGCATCTATTGAAATGACTATTCGTCCTTTCTGTTATTGATGTGACATATCACATTGATTGTTTTGCAAGTATTAAACCATCCTTGCATCCCAGGAATAAATCACACTTGATAGTGGTGTATGATTTTTTTTAATATATTGTTGGATTTGGTTTGCTAATATTTTGTTGAGGATTTTTGCATCTATATTCATGAGAAATATTGGCTTGTAGTTCTCTTTTTTTGTGGTGTCTTTATATTGTTTTGTTATCAGGGTGGTTCTGGCCTCATAGAATGAATTTGGAGGTTTTCCTTCTTTTTTTTTCTGCAATAGTTTGAGAAGAATAGACATTAATTCTTTAAATGTGTGGTAGAATTCACCTGTGAAGCCATCTGGCTCTGGACTTTAGTTTGTTGGGAATTTTTTGATTACTGTTTCAATTTCCTTGCTGGTAATTGGTCTAATTTTTCTGTTTCTTCCTACTTCATTTTTGGTGGGTTATATGTTTCTAGGAATTGATCCATTTCTTCTAAGTTGTCCAGTTTATTGGCATGTAGGTTTTCATAATATTCTGTTACAGTTGTTTGTATTTTTGTGGTGTTGGTTGTTATTTCTCCTCTTTCATTAGTAATTTTGTTTATTTAGGTCTTCTTTCTCTATCTCTCTTTCTCTCTTTAAATGAGTCTTGCTAGATGTTTATCAATTTTGTTGATCTTCTCAAAGAACCAGCTCCTGGTTTCATTGATCTGCTCTATTGTATTTTTAATTTTTATATCATTTACTTTTGCTCTAATCTTTATTATTTCCTTCCTTTTGCTGGGTTTGGGTTTTGTTTGTTCTTCTTTTTCTAGCTCCTTTAGGTATAAGTTTAGGTTATTTGAGATTTTTCATGCTTTTTGAGGTAGGCCTGTGTTGCTATACTTCCCTCTTAGATCTACTTTTGCTGAATCCCAAAGATCTTGGACCATTGTGTTTTCATTTTCATTTGTCTCCATGTAATTTTTTATTTCTTCTTTGATTTCTTGGTTGACCCATTCATTGTTTA
This sequence comes from Halichoerus grypus, assembly GCF_964656455.1. Lineage (NCBI taxonomy): Eukaryota > Metazoa > Chordata > Mammalia > Carnivora > Phocidae > Halichoerus > Halichoerus grypus. The sequence goes on from NC_135724.1 coordinate 29,438,958, forward strand.
ATAGCATTTTATTTAACCTCCATGTACTTGTGCTCTTCCCAGATTTTTTTCCTGTGGTTGATTTCTTGTTTCATAATATGGTCAGAAAAGATGTATGGTATGACTTCAATCATTTTGAATTTGTTGAGGCCTGTTTTGTAGCCCAATACATGATCTATATATTCTGGAGAATGTTCTGTGTGCATTTGAAAAGAATGTATGTTCTTGTGTTTTAGGATGGAATGTTCTGAATATGTTAAATCCATCTGTGTCATTCAAAGTCACTGTTTTCCTTGTTGATTTTCTGTTTGGATGATCTGTCCATTGATGTAAGTGGGGTGGTAAGTCCCCTACTATTTTTTATTACTATCAATTACTTAAGGAGGTAATGTTTGTTATTAACTGTTTTATATATTTAGGTGCTCCCATGTTGGGGGCATACATATTTACAATTGTTTTATTCTCATGCTCGCTTCGGCAGCACATATACAATTGTTTTATTCTCTTGTTGGATTGTCCCTTTCATTATTATAGAGTGTCCTTCTTTGTCTCTTGTTACAATCTTTGTTTTAAAGTCTATTTTGTCCAATATAAGTATTGCCACCCTAGCTTCTTTTTTTCACCCATTTGCATGTTAATTTTTTCTCCATCCCCTTACTTTCAATCTGCAGGTGTCTTTAGGTCTGAAATATATCTCTTGCATGCAGTATATAGATGGATCTTCATTTTTGTTTATTTGTTTTGTTTTGTTTTAATCCATTCTGTCACCTTATGTCTTTTGATTGGAGCGTTTGGGCCATTTAAATTCAAAGTAATTATTGATAGGTATATATTTGTTGCCATTTTGTTACTTGTCTTGTGGTTATTTCTGTAGATTTCCTCTGATATTTCTCTTGCTCTCTTTCATGGTTTGTTGGCTTTCTTTAGTGATATACTTGGATCCCTTTCTCTTTATTGTTTGCATATCTCTTACTGGTTTTTGATTTGTCGTTACCATTAGCTCTCTATATAACATCTTCTGCATATGCAGTTTGTATTAAATTGATGGTCACTTAAGTTTAAACCCATTCTTTACTCCTCTCTCTCCCACATTTTAGGTATATGGTGTCATATTTTACAGCCTTTTATTTTATAAATCCCTTGACTGATTTTTACAGAAATAACTGTTTTGGCTGCTTTTATGTTTTTTACTTTTTCATACTCTCACTTATGGTCCTTCTTTCCACTTGAAGAGTCCTCTTTAATATTTTTTGTAGGGCTGGTTTAGTGGTCATGAACTTCTTTAGTTTTTGTTTATCTGAGAAACCCATTTTTTTTTAAAGATTTTATTTATTTATTTGAGAGAGAGAGAAAGCACACAAACTGGGGGAGGGGCAGATGGACAAGCAGACTCCCCACTGAGCAGGGAGCCTGTTGCGGATCAGGATCCACAGATCATAACTTGAGCTGAAGTCAGACACTTAATTGACTGAGCCACTCAGTCACCCCAGTGTGAGAAACTATTTATCTCTCCTTCTATTCTGAATTATAGCCTTGCTGAATACAGTATTCTTGGCTGCAAATTTTTCCCTTTCAGTACTTTGAATATATCATGCCAGTCCCTCTGGTCTGTTAAAGTTTTGCTGAAAAATCCACTGATAGCCTTATGAGGTTTCCTTTGTATATAACTATCTTCTTTTCTCTTGCTGCTTTAAGTTTGTTTATTTTTCTTTAGTGCTACTTTTTGCCATTTTAGTTACTATACGTCTTGGTGTGGATCTCCCTGGGTTGAATTTGGGGGTGGGGGGATTTCTGTGGCACCTGGATCTGGATAACTGTTTATTTCTCCAAATTAGGAAAGTTTTCAGCTATTATTTCTTCAAATAAATTTTCTACCCCTTATCTCCTCTTCTTCGGAGATCCCTATAATTTGGATGTTATTATACTTGATGGAGTCACTGAGTTACCGGAGTCTATTCTCAATTTGCATAATTTTCCTTCCTTTTTTTGCTCAGCTTGGTTACTTTCCATTATTCTCTCTTCCTGATCATTAATTCATTCCTCAGCATCTAGCCTGCTATTTATACCATCAAGTGTATTTTTAATTTTATTTGTTATGTTCTTGAACTCTGATTGGTTCTTTTTTCTCTCTGTGTTAAGGGTCTAACTGATGTCCTCCATTATTTTCTCCAGTCCAGTGAGTATATTTGTGATCATTACTTTAAATTCTCTATCAGGCATGTTACTTATATCTGTTTTTGCTTTGGTCTCTTGGTGTGCTTTGGTCCTGTTCTTTCATTTGGTTTCTTTGTCTCCTCATTTTGTCTGACTTTCTGTATCTGTTTCTCTGTGTTAAGAAAGTCAGCTACTTCTCTTGCTCTTAATGATAATAGCCTTATGAAGAAGAGGTCCTGTAGTACCCTGCAGTTCAGTGTCCCCTGTACCCCAGGGTCTGTTGCTTCAGGGAGGTCTCCTATGTGTGTTGCTTTGAGTCTTGGCCTCTTTTTCCTCCAGTTCAGTTGTTCACAGAGGCTCTCTTTGCTTATCATGGGCAGCAAGGTGTGTGGTGGTCTGCTTGTGAAAGGAGACCTGCCCCTACCACTGCCAGAACTGAGGTCCCACAAATGCGCAGGTCAGGAAATATGGTGTTGTCAGGGTTTGTGGTGGGTCTTCTGGGGTGGGGGGCACAGTACTAGGACTCAGGGACCATGACTGGGAAGGGCAGAACCTCCAAAGTGTGGGGAAGGGGAGCTTGGTACAAGCAACTTAGGTAAGGAGTATGAATGCTATACTGGTTCCTGCAAGTGGCCATTATTTATGCTGGGGGACAGGATAAGGAAATGGCATCTGCCAGCTCCTTTGTTCCTAGAGGGGTCTCCCCATGAATCCTATCTCTCTAGGCACACTCTGAGATGAGCAAATAACTCCTTCCCATTTACCCACAGTATTTTTCAAATTACTGGTTCTACACCATATCTGCACAGGCTGTTTGTCATGCTTGTCTCTTTAAGGGCAAGGTCTCTGCTTCTTAATGCCTTCCAGGCTCTCCCAGAGGTGAACCCACTGATTTTTAAAATTCTAGGCTTTAAGTCCTGATGGTTTTAAGAACTCAGGGAATTCCACCCTCTCACTTTCAAAGGCAAATATTACAGAGATTTGTCCTTCCTGTTCCAGGGCTCCCCAATGTGAAAGTCTGTTTTCTGCTTTTCTTTGCACCATGGATGGCCATGGTCCGTTTCACTCCCAGATGGCGTCTTCACTTTCCCTCCCTTCTTGGATGTGACCTCTTCCCTGCCATTAGTTGTGGAGTTTGTTCTGCTAGTCTTTGGGTCATTTCCTGAGTTATTTATGCTGATGTGAGTGTTATCTAGTATCGTGGTTAGAGGCAAGCTTAGGGTCCTCCTACTCTGCCATCTTCCCAGCTGACTGTACTTCAGTTCTTCAGAATTTATTGGTGATTGTTTTATGGCCTAGCATATAGTCTGTCCTGGAGAAGGTCCATGTGTGCTTGAGAAGAATATATATTCTGCTGCTGCTGGATGGAATATTTTATAGATGTCTGCTAGGTCTAGTTCTTTATGGTATTACTCAAGTCTAATACTTTTTTGTTGATCTACTGCCTAGTTGTTCTTTCCATTATTGAGAGAGAAGTGTTAAAGTCTCTATCATTGTTGAATTGTCTATTTCACTCTTCAGTTATATCAGGGTTTTTTTCATGTAATTTAGAGCTTTTTTTTAGGCATATATATGTTTATTGTTGTATCTTCCTGATGCATTGACCCTTTTATCATTGAGAGATAATGACCCTTCATCTTTTTTTTTTTTTTGCCTCTTCATCTGTTGTAACATTTTTTGCTTTAAAATCTATTTTATCTAATACTAGCATAGCCATTTCAGCTTACGGTTACTGTTTTTATGGTATACTTTTCCCTATGCTTTTGCCTACAACCTATTTGAATTTTTTTTTTTAAAGATTTTATTTATTTGACAGAGAGAGACACAGTGAGAGAGGGAACACAGGCAGGGGAAGTGGGAGAGGGAGAGAAGCAGGCTTCCTGCCAAGCAGGGAGCCCGATGTGGGGCTCAATCCCAGGACCCCGGGATCATGACCTGAGCTGAAGGCAGACGCTTAACGACTGAGCCACCCAGGCGCCCCTAACCTATTTGAACTTTTAACATAAAGTGTGTCTCTTATAGATAGCACAAGGTTGAATCTTTTTTTTTTTTTAATGTGGGGCAGTTATACAATCTGACTTCTAATTAGATTATTTACTTTATTATTAATATTTAATATTATTGATCAGGTTGGATATAGATCAACAGTTTTTGTTCATTTTTTTTCCACATGTCTCATGACATTTTTGTTTCTCTGTTTATCTTCTATTGCCATCTTTTTATTAAATGTGTATTTCCTAGTGTAACATATTAATTCTTCAATGATTTTTTTTTTTTAATTATTTTCTTAACTTTTCTTTTTCCCTACTGGTTGTTCTGTGGTTTACAGTGTATCTTAACTAATCAAAATCTACTTCAGATTTACCCTGAATAGGTTCCCATAAAATATAGGATTCTAATTTCATATAACCCATTCCCTCTTCCCTCTTTTGGTACTATTTAGTACTATAGTATATTAAATAGATATCAAAGTAAGTTTTGCATATATTACATGAATAATATGTATATATAATGTGTATATGTGTGTATATGTATGTATGTATAATTTAAACCCAATAATACATGTTACAATTATTACTTTCTATACTGGCCATGGACTGAATGTTTGTGTCTCCTCGGAATTCATATGTTGAAATCTTAATCCCTAGTATGATGGTATTTGGAGATGAGTCCTTTGGTAATTAGTCATGAACTTAGAGTACTCATGATAGGATTAGTATCATAAGATGAGACACAAAAGAGCTTGCTTCCTATCTCCTTTCTGCCCTGTGAAGACACAATGAGAACATGGCCATCTGCAAACCAGGAAGCAGGATCTCACCAAACACCAGCTCTGCCAGCACCTTGATCTTGAACTTCTTAATCTACAGAACTGTGAGAAATAAGTGTTTGTCATTTAAGCCTCTCCATCTAAGGTAATCGTTATAGCAGCCCAAACTGACTAAGATAGTAATCATTTATCTTTTAATGATGCTGAGAGAATAAATGAAGGCACCCTTTCTGGTTCTCTTCATTATTCTTCTGGATATGTGCTACCATCTGTTGTCATTTCCTTATTCCCATACACCTTTTCCCGCAAACTCTTCTTCTGTGTTGTTATTGTCAAGTACATTATAGGATCATTAATGCAGTTATATACATATCATTTTATGCAAATTATTTTTTAAATCAGTTAGGAGGAGTAAGAAGAAATATGCAATTATGTTGTCTTTTGTAATTACCTACATATTTAACGGCTCTCTTTGTTTTCTTGTGTGGCTTTGAATTACCATCTAGTGTCACTTGCTTTCAGACTGGAGAATTTCCTTTAACATTTCTTGTAAGACAACTCTGCTAACAATGAATTTTGTTTTTTTGTTTGTTTTGTAATTTGGGAATATATTTATCTCTCCTTTACTTTTGAGAGATAGTTTTGCTAGATTTAAGATTCTTGGTTGAGAGTTTTTTAAGCTCTGTGAGTATGTGTGTGGCTACACTGCCGTCTGGCCTCCGTTGTCTAATGAGACGTCAACTGTTCATCTTAATGGGGGTCCCTGTATGCAATTAATCATTTTTTTCTTACTGCTTTCAAGATATTCTCTTTATTTTTGACTTTAAACATTTTAATTAATATTTGTTTGGGTATGTATCACTTTTTGTTTATCTTACTTAAGAGTTTCCTGAGCTTCTTGACCATGTAGGTTAATGTTTTCATCAAACTTGGGAAACATTCAGACATTATTTCACATTTTTTTCTACTCCCTTCTTTCTCTCCTCTCCTCTGGTATTCCTATTATAACATATGTTGGTGTGATTAATGGTGTCCTAGCTTTCTCTGATGCTCTGTTCATTTTTGTCTTTTTTTTTCTGTTTTGTCAGAGTTGGCAAAAAAAAACAAAACAACCATTGCTACCTAAGTTGGAAAGTAAATAGAGAAGTGTAGTTAAAGGAGAGAATGGATATTTTTTAATATTATGGAAATGAAGTCCAAAGGGTGGGTAAACAACACTTTTGTCAAAGCCAAACTGTGATGTGTGGTCTCTGAGAGGTAAAGGAAGATGTAGCACATCTTGAAGTAGTTAGGGGTGAGTGTACATGATGGAAGGTGTGCTTTAGGAATACAAATTCAACTGTAAGCTGCAAATAGGTCAGAAGTAGATTAGAACGTGGGGGGCAAATAGTATGAAAAAAAGAAAGTGTTTATGTGTTGGGGGTGGTATTACTGGATAAATATCTGAAGAGAAAATGGGTCTGATCTGGTAAAAAAAAAAAATCATCCTCATTTATTTGTGCTAGTTCAGAACCAAATAAAGATTATTACAATATTCTCATCTCTAATTATTCTCATCTCTAATTATTTTGTAGTGATCTGTCTTTAGTTGTACTTCTAAAGAGCTAGCTAGGTAAAATGCTTTTTACATTTATTTTTCTATCCAATGTAAGAGTCTTAATTGGTTATTCCTTCTAAACTAACTTCTTACTAATATTCCCAGACAATCTCTGGAGAAATAAAATTTTCATCACATATTTCTCATTATAGAAAACTAATTAGAGTTCTAATTAGTATATAAATGGTTTTCAAAATAATCTTTATAATACAAAATAATTTACTTTTCCAATTAAATTTTGTGTTTGGAAAAATATTGAATTGATTAGATTTCTGAAAGACTTGGATATTGTGGCAGAGTCCCCATTTTCCTTTTCTTCATGGGAGACAAGGGAAAGAAAAAAGAAAGAATGGACATCATAGTTTGTTACTTGTATACTTGTATACTTGTATACTCTTGAGAATGTGGCTATCAGTTCCTTTTCCTAAGTCTTGTCTTGTCTCCTCTCCCCCCCTTCTTTATTGATTGATTGATTCTTCAGTATGTTTTTCCAGAAGGCAGTAAGTAAACAAATGACCATTTAGCCTTAGGAGAAGAGCCTACAAAATAAGTTCAGTATAAATTTTTAGTGAAAATCAATTTTTTTTCATTTTTTTAATTAAAGTAAATTAGCATAAATAAAATTTACCCTTTTTCGTGTACAGTTTTGAAAGTTTTGATAAATGTATTTGGTCATAAAACATACCAAAATTAAGACAGAATAGTTCTATCCCCCAAAAAGTTCACCTGGCTCACGTTTTAGCCAAATTCTCTCTGCTCCCTTCACTCCCATACTATCTAGCCCCCTAGAAACCACTGATCTGCTTTTTGTCTCCTTTGCCTTTTCCTGAATGTTATATAACTGGATTAATACAATGTACATCCTTTTTATTCTGGCTTCTTTCACTTAGCTTATGTACTTAAGATTCATCTATGTTGTTGCGTGTATCAGTAGTTTGATCCTTTTTATTACTGAGTAGTATTATATTTAATAATGTACCACTCTATCAATTCCACAGTTGAGGGAAATTTGGGTTCTTTCTTGTTTGAGGCAATTATGAATAAAACCTCTAAAATATTTGCATAGAGATTTTTGTGTGAAGATGAGATTTTATTTCATTTTGATAAATGTAAGTTGGATTGCTAGGCCATATTGCTTAAGTTGTAGGTATAACTTTGTAAGAAACTGCCGAACTGTTTTCCAAAGTGACTCTACCATTTTGCATTCCCATTAACAATATATAAGAGTTCCAATTGCTCTGCAACCTTACCAGCATTTAGTATTATTCATCTTTAATCCATTCTAATGGGTGTATAATGGCATTTCATTAATGTTTTAATTTTCATTTTTATAATGACTAATGAGTCTGAATACATATTCTGGTGCTTATTTGCACAGATATATCCTTTTTTATTAAGTATCTTTTTAAATATTTTGCCCATTGATTAAAACTAGTTTTTAAATAATACATTATATGTTAATAAAAAAAGATTTCTAAAATAGAGGTTAATATTATTGTGAATAAATTGATGTTATTCTGAAAAATGTTTTTAATTATTGTATTTTAAGAGCTTTTTTAAAAAAAAATATAGGTCCTTAGCTGAATATGTAATTTGCAAAAATTTTCTTTGATTTCAGGGTTTTTTTTTAGTTTTCAGCATATAAATTTTATACCTGTTTTAGATTTCTTGTGTTATTGTTTTACACCTGTTTTAAATTTTTTGTCCTGTTATTATAAATGGCACTTTTTTGTTGTTTTCTTTCATTTTGGTCTCCAATAGTTCATTTCTGGTAGATAGAGTTAGAATTGATTTTTATGTGTTGATCTTGCAATCTGTGAGAGAAGCATTCATTCTTTCACCATTAAGTATCATTAACATCTGTGGGGTCTGTAGTGCTATTCCCTCTATCATTCCTGATATTGATAATGTTTCTCTCTCAGTAGTTTCTTAATTTTGACAAATGAACCATGATAATGCAAATAGTTAATATTAGGGGAAGATGAGTGAGGCACATAAAGAAAATCTTTGTACTATCTTTATAATTTTGCTATAAATTCCAAATTATTTCAAAATTAAAAAAAGCTTATTAAAGCAACTCATTAGATTTATTAGCCTGAATATAACTAGAAAAAGAACAAAGGTTGATGAATTTTTAATGTTGGTGAGTGTCATATTCTGAGAACATGCACTTTCCTTACTGGTCTCAATAATCTAAATTTTCTATAATACTTAAATAAACCATTCAGCATAGTATAAGCATGGGCTTTGAAGCCAAAACTTACTTAACTTTGAATCATAGGTCTATTGCTTATAGGGTGGGGAAAGTTAGCTGAGTAACTTAACCTTCATAAGCTTGTTTCTCCATTTATACAACAAGATTAATAGTCTTTGTTATATAAGGTTAAGAAAATTAAATAAAATATAATTAATATGTCTATAACAGTCCCTGGCACATTTTTGATGCTAAGGAACATTCATCTTCTTCCCCTTTGGACATCCTAATTGCTTACATTTGCTTAGATGCCAGTGTTATTTCTGTTTTCTTTTTCTTTAGTTTCCTTTTTTGTTTATAAATTATTATTTATTAATGTTTTAAGTGAATTCTATAAATTGGAAACAAATTAATACAATAGATTTAATCTGTCAAAGCAGCTTATGCACTTAATGACTGAAAAAGTGAAAACCTTATTCTAGGGATAGTACCATTGTTAGAGACATGGTTAGAAATGTCTCTGATACTCCTCTTTGAGAAAAGCTTTCAGAAACCAAGACACATAGGGATCTTGTGATATTATTTATACTCATATGCCTTAAATGGGAAATGCTGGGGACTCATCGACAGCTGTAGATGGATTAGAATCTAATTCTTCTTTTCCAAATTCTTCTTGTCTGATGTTTATTTCAGAGACGTAGAATAAATTGAAAATTCTTTCTTCTTATTTGTTTCCCTGGAATATTTTCAATGTTTTACATGATATATTCCTTGAAAATTTAAACCATCTGAAAACTATTATTTTATTACTTTTTGAAGGGAGAGAGATTTTAAACTACCTACTCAATTTCTTAAATGATTGTAGATCTAATTATACTATCTGCTTTGTCTTGGATAATTTTTGATAAGCTGTATTTTTCTTGAAATTTATCCATTATGTATAATTTTTCAATTCTTTTGCCATAAAAATTATTCAAAAATTTCTATTTCCCTAATCTCTGCTATATCTATAGTTATGTCCTATTTTTCAGTCCTATTTCTTTTTTTTCCTTGACCAACCTCATCAGAATTTTAATCTATGTTATTACCATTTCAAAGCCAACTTTGAATTTATTGATCCTCTCTATGCTATTTTTTGTTTTAACTTTTCATCCTTACTTTTTGTTTTGTTTTGTTTTCTTCTACTTTGGGGAGGAATTTGATCAGTTTTTATTTTTCAATGTCTTAAGTTGACTGTTTTACTTGTTAATTTTAAGCTTCACTGATTTCCTTTTATGAACATTTAATGTGATGATTCCGTTTAAGTGCTGTACTTGCCATATCTCACGAGTTTTGAAACCTATTTTTTTATTATCATTTGGTTCTAAGGACTTTTATATTTCCATTGTGATATTAAGACATAAGTTATAGTATTTCCAAATATATGCGTATTTAACAGATTTATATACATGAAGCATTAAAAGAAATGAAGAACTGTAGGTAGTTTATAACCATATGATAAATAAAGCATTATAAATTCATGTCTTTGCATTTACTCTTCTAAACAATACAGAATCCTCTGAGAATTGTTCTTTTAGGTTTCCTTTCAAAATGGTCTTATGTACAGAGCATGACAATGAAAAAGAAATTAAGTTGCTGATCATTCTCCCTTCTCGGGCTTTTTAATACAGTGCAATTCCCAGATGTTAATCATAATTAAGTGTCATCACTTAGCTTTATCTGTCAAAAGAATCAACTGGTTTCTCTCTTCTCCATTTCCTTTCTCAGATATATATAAAACAAGGTCACTAGTCATGACAAGGACAAAAATCCAGTGATTAATATATGGAAACTTTTAAACTATTATTTATTATTATTAATATTTGTATTCCTCTGAATAAAACTATCACTGAAGTTACATATAAAGAGAGTTTATTATGACTTCCCCTTTACAATCTCTGTAATAGAGTAAACAAACAAAAATGGAGGGAAAAGTAATATTCAAGAGTTGTGTTTTTTTTTTTTCTGGACATTGTTAACCAGAAGTATCTAAAATGGTGTTTGGCCAGTTGAACATCATTCTGGTGACTGATTAAACATGATTTCCAGAGTCAGAGTGTTTCTGCTAAAAGAATCCATCTCTTTCATATCATAAGAAGTAAATGGTGTAAAAATACTTAATCAGATGATTAAATATTTAGTCACTCAATCAGTGCCTTTGTCTGAACAGCTTCAAATAATCATTTTGATGGATATACCTATAAATTCACTGGCATTTTAATTAATTTGATTGCTCAGTTAAATAGTATTTTAAGCACCTAGTGTGAGTTTCAAAATATCCCAGAAGCCATGGGGTACTCAAGAAATATAAAGGTAACTTATTTCCACAAAGAGATAAAATATACATGAGAAAAAAAGAGAGGAAAATCGAAAAAATTCTAAATGTTGTGTAGTTAGATAGAATAAGCATCCTGTACAAAACCACCAAATATTTGGGGTGCCTGGGTGGCTCAGTTGGCTAAGCATCTGTCTCGGCTCAGCTCATGATCCTGTGGTCCTGGAATCAAGCCCAGCATTAGGTTCCCTGCTTGGTGAGGAGCCTGCTTCTCCCTTTCCCTCCCTCTCTGCCCCTTCTCCTCTCCCCCTCCCCTTCATGTGTACTTACGTGCTCTCTCTCTCTCAAATAAATAAGTAAAATCTTTTTAAAAAATCAAATACTCAGTTAACACTTACTTTGTACTAAGTAGTCATTCAACAAAAAATTGTTTAAAAAAATACTATGTGTAAAAGGCACTGAAAAACAACTATGAATAAGAAAGAATCTCTTGCAAATAGATCATAGTAAAATTTTTAAAAAGAATTTTTTAAAATGAATTAAACATGATGCGGTAATTTGGGGTATCAGGTTGGAGGGCACACATCTGGTCTTTGTAGGCCAGGGAAGGTTGAACCACATCAGGCAAGGAAACATCAAGGAGGATAGGGAGTAAGCATAAATATTCCAGAATCAGGAGAGTATTGTATGCAAAGGATAAAAGAAAGAATAACATATTTGAAAAATTACAACTAATATAAATAGTTGACGATAGCTGAAAAAATGGCCAAGACATGAGGCTGATAAACTGGGAGATATAAGCAGACACTAGAACATGAAAGAATTTATAAGCAATAGTAAAAAACTGAACTATAGTCTGAAGGCAGTGGCCTCAGGTTGATAAGCAGGTGTGATCAAGTTCATCTTTTCAGAAAGCATTCTTCCTTTATCATGGAAAATGGATTGGAGAGAAGAAAGACTAGATGCTTGGATCAGAGCTGTTCCAATAATCCAAGAAAGGTGATGAGACCTGAACTCAAGTCGTCACAGATGGATGCAGAGAGGTCCTTGATTCAAAAGCTATTACATAAAGTGGAAAGACCTGGGCATGTTTTATGTGAAGCAACAGGAAGAATAGAAGTCAATGACAAAGGTTCAATTGATGACTTCTACTGATGGTGGCATTCACTAAGTTAGGGAACACTGGAGGAGTTTTGGGAGAATGAGACAGTTTTTAATAAATTGAGTTGGATGTGCTTTGAGATACCCAAGTGGATAAAGCCATTCCTGTGAAGATTATATAATGGCTGTTGAGCTCAGGAGAGGCTCTGGATGAGACTTGAAAATATGGGGACATCATTATATACATGATTCTATAAACCTCACAACTGTCTAATGAGACAAGCATTATCTCTAACTTGTAGATAAAAACTCTAAGGTTCAGAGTTGTTAAAAGAACTGCCAGATTGTCATGTCTGGTAAAAAGTAGCACCAGGATAAAATCCACATTGGTCTTGCTCCAAAGTCAGTGTTTTCCAAAATTTATTTGGGTATTAATTATCTTAAAGAAAAATAATTATCATAAACCCATAGTTTATTTAAATTACTTTTTATTATAAAACTAAATATGCACTAGAATGAGTTGCAGTATTATTTACTTAAACTTATAACAACCAAAATCAAATTTACAAATCAAATGCAAAAAAACCCACATATCCCACAAAAATCAATGAAATTCGTTTTAAGGACATTAATGAAATAGATGGTATTTAGCTGACACTAAATCTCTTTGCATATGGGCTGATTGCTGCCTTTACTGTTATGCTGGGTGGTAACTCAAGTTTTCCTATTTCTCCTATTATGTTTCTGTCTTCTAATTACTTATAAACTTTTATATTGATGCACTTTTGGACTTTCTTCCAGAGAGAGCCCAAAACTATTCATTAGCTCTTTTTTCCTAAGTCAGGTCAACTCAAGTAATATACTTGGTATGATCGCCATTGTAATCACAAATCAAAAACAGGCACAAATCCCAGATGTTGGTGTTCACCCAGTTAATGCATAATATGCTTGTGTTTCTTTTGTAAGGAAATACTATTATCAAAATAGAGACCAAACCTTTAAAATATTGACATACAAAATTCATAAACATTTGAAGACATTTGTGTAGCTGCCACAAGGAAAATTGTTACCCTGTGCTAATGGACCTCCCCCCTGTATCTTGGTGTGGACTTTTTCTAATCATACATACCATTTAAGGTAGCGTCTTTGTGTTTGTTGCCCAGAGTCCTTAGAAAATATTTTCGGCTATCTGATTTGAAATATCTGATTTGTTTATTTCTCTAGGCTGTTATCTAAGCTAGGGTTAGATTTTACATAGAGTGGTTAATGATCTATGCAACTTGATTTGAAAAGGGAACTCTGTGAGAAAATGAACAATTAAGTTTTGAAGACGCGGAGAAGGAAATCCTGGGTTATCTGAGGAAGAGGATTCCAAAATGGACAGGGATGATTCACGAGGAATGCAGAACCTCCACAAACAGCTTTGGTCTGTTTTACCATAACAGCCTGTGGGTGGTCCTGTGCTGACCGGTTCTGTGAATATTTCTGCTAGTTGTGTTGCACATGCAGCTCAGCAAAGACAGCATTCACTGATTCTGCACAGATCGACTGTACCAAGTGTTAAAGTAATTTAACATGGAGACCAGTAGACTGGGGTGGCTCTAATGTCTTGGTAGCCTATGTAAGCAAACCAAAACCTGAACCGGAGTCAATGCACTTGAATCCAAGAAAATGAAACTTAAGAACAACCAGTCACAAACAGCCAACTAGGCTTTCCCAAATAAGGCACCACTTAAGTTATAACCAATTCAATAATTGCTTTGCTTTGCTTCTATATCAAAACCTCTCCATAGTGCATGCTCCAAATAGCAGTGAGAGTGTTTTGTAAACTCCTGCCTTATTGTTTAGAAACTTCTGGTGACTTCAACCATACTTAATCCTTGTCACCAGGAACAGGACACTTGACATCCTTCTTCCCCAGATTTTTATGTGACTGCCTGCTTCTCATCCCTCAGGTCAGCTTAAATGACTCAGCTTCTCATTGCTCAGCTTAGCTCTCCCCTTGACCTGTGATGAAGCTCTCTCTTGACACTCTGCATCTTATTATCCCATTTTATTTTCTCCCTAACACTTAACAATATCAGAATTGAATAAATATTATTGTTTAAAGACTAAAGTGTTTATTATCATTCTCTCCTATTTAAATATCACTTTCTCAGGGTGGCTGGGTGGCTCAGTCAGTTAAGAGTCTGCCTTCAGCTCAGGTCATGATCCCAGGGTCCTGGGATTGAGCCCCACATCAGGCTCCCCATTCAGCGGGGAGTCTGCTTCTCCCTCTCCCTCTGCCCCTCCCCCTGCTCATTCTCTTTCTGTCTCTTTCTCAAATAAATAAATAAAATCTTTAAAAAAAATAAAATATCATTTTCTCAAAGGCAGACATTTTATCTCTTGTTCACTGCAATATTTTCAGTCCATAGAACAGTGTCTGGTACATATATAATATGCAATGAAAATTTGTTTAATGACTGCTATGAATTTTTTTTATTTGATTCATGCCCCACCCACCTCCCCTCTGGCAATCATCAGTTTGTTCTCTGTATTTAAGAGTGTGTTCTTTTGTCTTCTTTTTTCCTGTTTGTTTTGTTTCTTAAATTCCACATATGAGTGAAATCATATGGTATTTGTCTTTCTCTGACCTATTTCACTGAACATTATAATATCCAGGTCCACCCATGTTGTTGCAAATGGCAAGATCTCATTCTTTTATGGCTGTGTAAATGTAATATACACATACACATTTACATACCACATCTTCTTTATCTATTCATTTATTGATGGACACTTCAGTTGCTTCTGTATCTTGGCCATTGTAAATAATGCTGCAGTAAACATAAGGGTGCATATATTTTTTCAAATGAGTGTTTTTGTTTCGTTGGGTAAATACCCAGTAGGGGAAGTACTGGATCATACAGTAATTCTATTTTTAGTTTTTTGAGGAACTTCCATATTGTTTTCCACAGTGGCTGCACCAATTTGCATTTCTAATAATAGGGCACAAGGGTTCCTTTTTCTCCACATTTTTGCCAACGTTTGGTATTTCTTATCATTTTGATATTAGCCATTCTGACGGGTATGAGGTGATATCTCATTGTGATTTTTTTTTTTATTATGTTAATCACCATACATTACATCATTAGTTTTTGATGTAGTGTTCCATGATTCATTGTTTGCGTATAACACCCAGTGCTCCATTCAGTACATGCCCTCTTTAATACCCATCACCAGGCTAACCCATCCCCCCAACCCCCTCCCGTCTAGAACCCTCAGTTTGTTTCTCAGAGTCCATAGTCTCTCATGGTTCGTCTCCCCCTCCGATTTCCCCCCCTTCATTTTTCCCTTCCTGCTATCTTCTTCTTCTTCTTTTTTTTTTTAACATATAATGTATTATTTGTTTCAGAGGTACAGGTCTGTGATTCAACAGTCTTACACAATTCACAGCACTCACCATAGCACATACCCTCCCAATCTCATTGTGATTTTGACTTGCATTTCCTTTGTGATTAGAGATGTTGAGCATCTTTTCAGGTGTCTATTGACCATCTGCATGTCTTCTTTGGAAACATGTCTATTCAGGCCCTCTGTTGTGACTTTTTGATGAAACTAAATACAAGTCTACTGATATTACCATGAGTAGGAAATGATGGATATTATAGCTAGAATAAGGAAACTCTAAGATCAATTAGGACAAAGATTACAGCTGACTAAGCTGAAATTCTGAGGGATAAACTAGAATTCAGGACAGCTGAATGTAACTCTAGTATTATCTATTTTTTTGTTTGTATTATTTTTACTACTGGTCAGTATGAATGTAGGCAGAAAAAGGGATTTATCATTAGCCATAAACCACTTATGTAACCATGTATGTGTTTGTGTCCAGGACATGTGTGGGAGGCAGAAGAACTTTGAGATACAAACACTGCCCACAAGTGATGTAGGAAAGATGTTGGGGTTCAGAGCCAATGGCCAGGAAAGAATTCTTGAGATGTCTTTGGTGCAAAAAGATTGTTTTATTAAAGCAAGAAGACAGGACCCCGTGGGCAGAAAGAGCTGCCCTGGTGTCATGAGGGTTAGGGAGGGGGTTAGGGATAGTGCAAGTCCCTAAGGAATTTTGGAATCAAGGTTTCCAGAACCCTGAAGGGGCTAGCTATTGTTAGGAAAAGGTCATTTATTACTGTCTAATAAAACTTTAGTCAAGGGGCGCCTGGGTGGCTCAGTCGGTTAAGCGGCTGCCTTCGGCTCAGGTCATGATCCCAGGGTCCTGGGATCGAGCCCCACGTCCGGCTCCCTGCTCAGTGGAGAGCCTGCTTCTGCCTCTCTCTCTGCCTGCCTCTCTGCCTACTTGTGTTTTCTCTCTTTGTGTCAAATAAATAAATAAAATCTTTAAAAAAAAAAAAAAACTTTAGTCATGAGACCCTTCAGAGTTTTATCAGTAGGTCATATGCTTGGGGGATGATTGCCAACTATATATTGGGGGTAGAGGTAAAGGAAGTTTCCAAAATAATTTTAATACATTCAAGTAGACTTATAGGATCCTGGGGGTCCAGCTAATACTGCCTTTTGCCCTTAGCAAAGTATTAACATGGAGGCAGCTCAGTTCCTAGAGGAATGTCTCTCTGCCTGTTTCAAGGACTTGTCAATGGGCTGGAAGTAGCAAGGAAATTTCATTTTTCTTTTGCTTTTGTTTCCCACATCATAAAGAGGCTAATGTCTACATGGAGGGAGAAAGATTTTTTCTTTAGTCATTTATTTCAGAAAATTAAAAAAAAATGTCTTAAACATCCAAGTAGGATCAAGAAAGATAGGCATGGAGTCTGCAAATATAGAGAACTGAAGTTTGTGGATTAATGACTATACGGAAGGGAAGTGTTGGAAAAGGGACGGTTCTTGAGCTCTCATCGGAGGAAAAGACGATTTCCACCCAGCGAGAGAAAGGGCAGAAAGAAGAAAAGCAAAAAGGGACAGAACACAACAGAGGATCCTACAGCATTAATATAATGGATTGTTTGTTTTTAGGTGGAATTGAGAAACAAAATTAAAAATAACAGTGACCCATCCATTTGTTTTAATTGGAAAACTCCAGGGAGGGAAATACAAAAGTTTGGAATAAGATGAAAGGATTGGAGGAAGGTTAAGAAGCAAACACAGTATCTTACCTTTGGGAATTTCAAGGAAGGTTTCAAGTGAATTGACTTTGGAAAACATGATCAATACAGGGGGAGGGATTTAAAAAGATAAGAGAGGGAATTAGGAAGAGCAAAAGAAGACAGGAAGTCATACTTAAATTTAGACATAAGAATAATGAGGAGAGGGGCACCTGGGTGGCTCAGTAGTTAAGCGACTGCCTTTGGATCAGGTCATGATTCCAGGGTCCCAGGATAGAGCCTGGCATCGGGCTCCCTGCTCAGTGGGAAGCCTGTTTCTCCCTCTCCCACTCCCCCTGTTTGTGTTCCCTCTCTCGCTGTCTCTCTGTCAAATAAATAAATAAAATCTTTAAAAAAAAATAAAAAAAAAGAAGAATGAAGAGAGGGGCACCTGGGTAGCTCAGTCAGTTGAGCAGCCCACTCTTGATTTCAGCTCAGGTCATGATCTTGGGGTCTTGGGATTGATCCCCCTGTGGGGCTCCATGCTCAGTGGGGAATCTGCTTAAGGATTGTCTCTTTCTCTCTCTCTCTCTCTCTCTCTGCCCCTCCCCCAGCTCATGCTCTCTCTCTCTCTTTCTCTAAAATAAATAAATCTTTAAAGAAAGAAAAAAGAATAATGAGAAATGAGAAACCTGTACTGTAAAGAAAGCCACATTTCATAACTGAAATGTGTACAAGCAGGTGGTGGGGTCAAATGCCCTGTAGCAGAACCACATTTGCAGGGTAGTAGATAGGGTGTGTGTGTAATGGGGTTTTCTTCAACTACAGAAAGAGAAAGGAAGCAAGAGGAGCGGAGTGAGGCACAGAAAATCACAGAATTAATAAAAAGACAGAAGGAAGAAAAGAGAGGAGGTGGTAAAAAAGAAAAAGAGGATGACATTATGAAAGAGTACAGGAGACAGGTTTAATTTCTATTACCTGGTATAAAAAGTTAGCCCATGTGCACTGATTCCTTGGAGGAGCCTGGCTTCATCAGTTACCATGTAGACAATTCTATTGATGGCTGCTTTATTTTCCAAATCTAATAATGAAGTCAATAGCCTTCAAAGCCTGGAAGTAAGTGTCTCTGTGCCTCCTCAGGAATCACTTTGATTGGCAAATAGCTGTAACTGCATCATTACCATTTAATGTCTCGGGCAGTTCCAGTGGTACCTGGAAGATAATAAAGAGGTGTCAGTATTATTCATATCTTTTAATTGTTCCTATTTGCATTTCTTTTGTTATCCTGTGGGCAAAATTGTAACACTTGGCTAGGCATACAGTGGATAAGGAGACATAACAGTCCAGACTAAAATACTCTCCTAAGTACCCATTACATTGGATAGCTATGAGCAACAATATAACTTTGCAATAAAACCTATTTACTGCTAAAAATTAAAATTGCTTTTAACAGCTTTATTGCATGCAAACAATTAAAATAATTATATCAAGTTGCAGCTGCCGTCTGGCTAAGAAATTAAGTAAAAGGAAAAAAACTAAAAGGAAGTAAAAGGGAAAGAAAAACAAAAGAAAGTGTAAACCCCAAGAGCGAATGCAAGAACTTTGTGAAATCAAAGAATTTAGGCTCTCTTTCCTCCAAGTCATTCACTATTTATATAGTTGTAGAAATTTTCTTATATACACTTCAGTGTTTTTAAGAGAAATAAAATAAAATAAAATAAGGCTTCAGGCAACATTTTGAACATTTGGTTTTTGTAAGATGTGAGAAATACCTCTTTACAGAACTCCTAAGTAGTCTCTTCACTTTGATTTAGAACATTTTGTCAACTTGGACATCCCATGCCATGGTGGGTAAAATCATTTTGAAGGAATCCAGGAAATTGGAAATCTCAAGTATCTACAATATTTTATTTAACCACATACTTTTGGGCATTAGTTTCAGGTAAACAAATGTGTATCCTGAGAATTCAGTAAGAAATTGCAAATGACTTCTGTGTGCCCAAGATATGTACACATGTATCAGGCAAGTAAAACCATATGAGTTCCAGTTCAGTCCATATTCCATTCTTTCTCCATTTTTATTAACATGCATGGCTTAATAACCTGAGAGACAAGAATAACCTGAGAAGACAAGACTGACACAAAAATCAAATGTTATTCCCAAACTAGTACTGGGTAGCTCGTTCTATAATCCTTGATTATTTATTTATTCATCACACATCTACCAAGTATCTGTTATATGCTGGCTTTCTGTTACTCATGTAGAATGGAAAAGTGAATAAGGCACAACCTCTGACCTTGAGAAGCCCACAGTATATAGTGGGAAAAATTGACACATAAAGAAGTTACTGCAATGTTATCAGTCCTCAAAGAAAGATGTGAGCAAAATATATAGTGTTTCCTTAATTATATCAGGTAAGAAATTTTTCTTCCCAACTATATAATTTAAAACTATGTTTCTTAGCTATAAAAATGAACAATAGTATACATTTTGAAGGGTTGTTTGCAAAATGATAGTAAATGTCATTTATTGTGTCTGCTGTTTCAGTATCCATGTGTATTACCAAAAAAAAAAAATTATTTACAGAGATGTGAAGGCAGATTAGGACATGGTCAGATCACCTGGGTTTGAATCTTGTCTCTACCACTTACTGGCTGTGTGACCTCAGTCAAGCCAGTTTCCACATTTGAAAAACATGAATAACATTAGCACTTATTTCATAGCATTATTGTAGAGACTAAGTTCATTAATACAGATGCAGTTCCTGGCACAGAGAAAATACTCTATGTGTGTGTCAGCTCTATAATTACCTCAGTCAGTTTCACAGAAAGCCTATACAGTAAGGGATATCCTTTCTATTTGGCTGATTGACAGCTATGGTTTAAAGAGTTAAGGAATGTTGTGTTGATTGTCCTGTGAGCAGACCTAAGAGCAGAAATTCAAATTCAAGTCCATCTAACTCTAAAGATATTGTAATAAGCCTGGATTTCTCTTCCAAACTTTTCATCTGTCCCTCTACCCTTACTTAGTATAACCATCCAGGCTCTACGTTGATACAATTCCCATTTGGCTTTGAAAAGCATTTGGTTATTTCTCCAGTGCCCAGTATTATGCCAGACTTTGGTGTCTGCCTTTTGATGAACAGAATTTTTAAATTTTAATTTAGATGAGTTTAATATGTCTTTCCTTTATGGCTTGTGCATTTTGTGGCTTGTTTCAGGAATCATTCCCCAATCAAAATTGTAATAATCTTCTCCTATATCATCTTTCAAAAGAGTTGCCTTTTATTTTTTTTTTCTTTAAAGCAACTGGACATGTTTTTTATGTATGGTTTTAGATAGGGTACAATTTCATTGTTTTTCATATAACAATCAATAGTCATTGTCTCAGGACCATTTGTTCAAGTAAAGAACTGATGTGCCATTTTCTTACTCATCTACAGTAACAATTATCATAAATCCAATTTCCAAAAGTGTATGGACTGAATTTATCATATCGCCCAGCTCTGTACCAATATCACCCTGTCATGATTGCTTATGAGGCATTTCCACCACCATCCCTTTTTTTTTTAAAGGATAGCCTTGGCTCTTCATGGATTTTTTTTTTTCTCTTCCATACAAATTACAGAATTAGTTTGTCAAGTTCCAATAAAATAAGACATGATTTTTCTGTTTGGAACTTCATTAAATCTAAATATGAATGTGTGAGAATTGATGTTCCCAATGTATGGACATAGTGATTTCCTAAATATATGTAAGTATTATTAACAAATATCTGTAAACAAGATTTTAGTTTTCTCTTTAAAGTATTACACATTATTTTAAATTAATTCTTAACTAGTTTATAATTTAATTATATACATTATATTTTTGAAAATGATTTATTGTGTTGTCATATATGTGTGTATAGTGGATATATAGAGACATATATATATATATATATATATATACACACATACATATACAGTTGATAAATGAATAAATATTTTATATCCAACAACATGCTAAGCTCATTAATTCTAATGATTTGTCAATAGATTTTGTTTGTACATATTTCATTCAGACAAATATATTAAACTTTTGTTTCTTTGTTTCAAACTTTATACTTTTTTTTCTTGCCTTATTGTGTTCACTAGGACTTTCAGTACAATGTTGAATTGAATGATGGTAATGGGAAAGGCTACCCTACCTTTATCATTTGAAAAGAATGTGTCAGTATTTTATGATATAGCAGGCTATTTGCTATAAGATACTTTTTTGGTAGTTTTAAAATATGTTTTTCCCATTTTTTTTTCAAAGATTTTATTTATTTATTTGAGAGAGAGAGAATGAGAGAGACAGCACATGAGAGGGGGGAGGGTCAGAGGGAGAAGCAGACTCCCTGCTGAGCAGGGAGCCCGATGCGGGACTCGATCCAGGGACTCCAGGATCATGACCTGAGCCGAAGGCAGTCGCTCAACCAACTGAGCCACCCAGGCACCCTGTTTTTCCCATTTTTTATTTAAAATTTTTTTATGGAGAAAATTTATCAAATCCATTTTAATCTCTGTTGATTGAAAAGATCATAATGCTTTTCTCCTTTAATCTGTTAATGTGGTTTTATTACCAATATTAATACTTGGTGAAATTTGACGTATCAATATTTTGCTGAAAATTTTTCACTCTAATTTATTGAGTGAGATAGGAGTGTGGTTTTCCTTTCTTGTACTTCCTTGTCAGATTTTGGTATCCCTGTTAGACTGACCTCATAAAAATTGAGACAGGGAAGTGTTCCCTCTACTTTTTTAATCCAGGCTAGTTGGTGGAAGATTTATAATTTGTTCCTTGCATAGTCACTATAATTTAGCAGAATAACTCTTTGTGTCTAGTATTTTACTTAGAGGAAATTTTAAGCTTCTCTTTCAATTTTTAAAAGATTACATGACTCTTTTTAATTTCATTTTGGTTTCATTTTTGAGAAGTGAAGCTTCCAGAAATTTGATAATTTTGTAGCAACTTACTAACCTCTGGCTACAATATTTCATAATATCCTTTTAGTATCTTTTTATCACCTATGCCATATAATGTCACCATTATTCCGTATATGCATGTTTGTGTGATCCTTCTTACCTACTTTACCAATATTACTGGAGTTTTGTCAATGTTATTATTCTTTTTTTTTTTTTTAATGTTATTATTCTTTAAGAGGACCAGCTTTTGAATTTTTCAATATCCACTATTGATATTCAAGCAGTCTTGCTTTACACTGTTCTGATATCCATAAATTAAAATTCTTACAGTTTAGTTAGGAAATACAAGTTTCCCAGCAACACAGTTAAAGTTTCAGTCATCACAGTATATTAACTGTGAATAATTTCATAATTGTGTCACTTTTTTTTAATCTATTAGTGATTAGTCACTGAGCATCTGTTATTCAGTTCGTGAACAGACAGCAAAGTGTGTAGTTGTGTTACCTTCTGCCTCCATGGTAAGCATGATATTTTCAGATACAGATAATCAAAGAATTGACCAATAGAGATGAAAGTGGAGTGAAAAACAAGCAAACAAATCACTGCAAGTGATACTGGAAGTGGTTAGAAGATTTGAAAATGACAAAAGCAAAGATAGAACCAAATCTAGGCCTGCAACTGAAA
The DNA here is from genome assembly GCF_964656455.1 of Halichoerus grypus. NCBI lineage: Eukaryota > Metazoa > Chordata > Mammalia > Carnivora > Phocidae > Halichoerus > Halichoerus grypus. The sequence continues at coordinate 29,461,781 of NC_135724.1, forward strand.
AAGTTTGGTGAATTTTTTTTTCATTTTTTTAAAAGATTTTATTTATTCATTTATTTATTTGAGAGAGAGAGAGTGAGTGCACATGAGCAAGCATGGGGAGGGGAAAAGAGGTAGGGAGAGGGACAAGCATACTCCGCTGTGAGCTCAGAGCCCACATGGGGCTCAATCTCACTATCCAGATATCAAGACCTGAGCCAAAATCAAGAGTTAGAGACTTAACTGACTGAGCCACCCAGGAACCCCTGGTGAATTTTAAAAACCAGAGAAGGTCATTTCAACATTGTTTAGCTTAAATTTTACTAAAAACCGAAAGGTATTCATGATTGAAATAGAGCATTTCCTTCTACTTTGGACAGAAGGCTTAATAAACAAAAATCTCAATCAGGGATCCCATTCAGGCTAAAGAATTGAAGGTACCTGCTACATTGTAAGAAAATAGTAATTACAAAGAAACTAGAGATCGTGCAATTGTTTAGCTGAATTTTGGAAGAAATATGACAAAAGCATGCAACTGAAAACACTCAAACCTCAGGGCAGGAATAACCAATTATGCAATATGGCAAAAAGTTTTATCATACTATGCAAATAATTTTGCAGAACTCAAATAGAATATAAAGGGAGTTATCGAAGAAATAGCTGGTAGTGCAAATGTCATTTTCACTGACACCTTTTGAGAGCCTAGATATACAGCCAGAGGAACTTAATGAGGTGTTCATTGTTCTCTGTTGCCTTTTTTGTCAGTTTATCCTATTTAGTTTATCCTATTTAGTTTTTCTTACCCCCTAATTTCTTAGATTGAATGCCTAACTCATTATATACAGCCATTGCTACTACTAGTATGTGCATTTAAGGTAATCTTGTCTAATCCCTTTTGTGATTATTTTCTTTTACACAGGAGTTCATTGGAAGATTATTGCTTAATTTCAAAATATATATTAGGCTGGTTATCTTTGCTATTAACACCTAACTAAATTGTATAGTGAAAAGACTACATAATCTATGTGCTATCAATCCTCCGAGATTTATTGGTACTTCCTTTATGGTATTTGGCCAAATGTATAGCCAACTTTTTAAAATATCATTTTTTAATCATGTTTTGAGATTATTTGGACTTTCTGAATCTACTGTTTGTTTTTATTTGTCATGTCTGAAAACTCAGCCATTAAATACTCAGTTATTCTTCTATATCATTCCCCTCCTTCTAGATATACATTAAATGTTCTTGTATACTCTGTGTGTCTTGGTTGTTCATCTTTTTCATTTATGTTATACTCTCTATGTTGCATTCTGGATGACTTCTTTAATTTTATATCCCAAATTATTCCCTTATTAAATGGGTTTATTTTTTTAAGATTTTATTTATTTATTTGAGAGAGAGGGAGAGAGCACAGGAGCAGGGGCAAAGGAAGAGGGGTGGGAGAAGCAGACTCCCTTGCTGAGCAGGGAGCCCGACGTGGGGCTCGATCCCAGGACCCTGGGATCATGACCTGAGCTGAAGGCAGACATATTAAATGGGTTTAAACTGTTATTGTCAATCTACTATGTTTTAAATTTGTATTATTATGTGCTTTTTATAAGTTTTATGAATTTTTTGTAAGTTCCTTTTAATTTTAAAAAAGTTACCTCTAGTCATCTTGTATAGTTTCTTACCTTTAATCATATTTGCAGTTGCTTCTTTTTAAAATATATATTAAAAATAATTATTTTGTTTTTTGAGTCTGCAATGTTAATATCTAAGTAATTTCTAGGTTTGGTTCTGTGTGTGTGTATGTGTGTGTGTGTCTTACCTTTATCTATAAAGCATCACTTCCTCAGTTTTTGGGTTTTTTGTTTTTGTTTTTTATTTACTGTAGTTTCACTGTTCTTGGCACTCTTAAGTATGAAAACTCTTTAAGACTGAATTCAAAGTGGACCCTTTATGAGAGGATTTGCTTCTGCCTATTTCCAGGGGTCACTTATCACATATCAGGGATCACTTAATGACAAATTATTGGCTTGATTTTTTTTTTTTTTTTTCTAGGCCATTCAGGTAGCATGGGTTTGGGCTTCAGAGCCATAGAGGAGCCTGGTTATATTTATAAATTCTCAGAAAAGATTTTTCCCTTTTTATTCAGCAGCCAGAGTCATCACTGAAAATTCTCTTTGGGATTTTAGGGATGGAAGTTTTATTTATGGTACCTACTCACTAAAAGTTAGCCTTTGGGGTTTATGTGGAGCGGTCTCCTTTTAGCCTCTCCCTCTTGCCCAAACCTGACTTTTTTTCTTCTTCCATATGTCCAGTTAGGCAATGAAAAACAGAAGTTCATATTCACTGGGTTTGACAAATATCCTCAAGACAGAAGCCAAACTCTGTGTTCTTTATAACTTTCTGCTCTCCTTAATTTTTGCTTTGTGAAATTCTTTTCTTTTTCTAGTACATTGGAATATTTTAAAATATGCTTTAGAAATATTTTTACATTTTTTTCCAACACAATTGAAATATTGTTCAGCATTTCAAATCTGCCATGTTACTGGCAATGATGCCCTCACCCAGTCCTCTCTGGCACTGTACCATGCTTGTGCTTTATTGCTGTTTTAACCATCTGAGGTGATCTCTTTGTATCTTTTCCTTTCTTTAGGAATTAGCATGTGAGCTCCATAAGAGGGGGTACTTTTTTTGTTGCTGTTATTTTAGTTTTTCACTGCTCTAATCCTAGTGCCTAGAATAGTACTTAGCACATAGGAGCTTAATTTTTTTGAACAGAATAATGATGAATTCCAGGTGGTTAAAGTGATCAGAGCTTGGGGTAGTCTGGTTTCCTTTCTCTCTTCAAATCTTCTCATATTCTTTAGTTTTACAGTGGTTCCAAAGTTATTCCATTGACATGGGAAGCGTTAGTTTTGCATCTCATTGAAGCCACAGATTCCAAAATTCAGATTGAAGACTGAGAGGACCAAAGCCACTTGGATCTGCAGTGCTGGCAAAAGCAGGGCCCCTTTGGTCCAGCACAACTTATTAGCTTTCTGAATGGCAAAACCCTGATTAATAAGAGAGCAGTCTTGTACTTAATGAGCACCAAGGCAGTATTTGGCATTTATTGTTCCCTTGCCTAAAACCATCTTAATAGCACTCCAGACTCACTCTACTTGTTAATAGTGCCCATTTGGAATTTTATCACCTGTCCCAAGCAACAACATCATTTCTCCATAGATTATTCTCTTGGCCTAAATTTGTTTTGTTATTGTTGTTTTGTTGTTTGCTTACTTGCTAGCTGGCTACTGGACAAACCCATGCTGCCAAGTATTCTGACTACAAACCTATGTTTAGATCTCTAGACACATAGAGATTTGTCCCACATAATACAAGTTCCTATTATGAAACCAAGTTATTTAAAGTTTCTTGCAAGAAGGGAGAGAGTGTTAATCACTCTTCCTAGAAGAAAAGTCCTAGGGCGCCTGGGTGGCTCAGTTGGTTGAGCGACTGCCTTCGGCTCAGGTCATGATCCTGGAGTCCCGGGATCGAGTCCCACATCAGGCTCCCTGGTCAGCGGGGAGTCTGCTTCTCCCTCTGACCCTCTTCCCTCTCATGCTCTCTCTCATTCTCTCTCTCTCAAATAAATAAATAAAATCTTTAAAAAAAAAAAAAAAGAAAAGTTCTAAATTTAAGTGTGTGTGTGTGTGTGTGTGTGTGTGTGTGTACATAGATGTTTGCACTCATTCAAAGGGCTCAACATTTTAGAACAAAACTAGATACATAACTCATTCCCCACCTAAACCCAATTTATTCATTTATTCATTTCATAAATCAATATTTATCTTTTTCTAGATCCAGCTAGACCCAATTAATGTCTACATTTAGGATCTGTGGTTTTAAGTATGTGGCTGTGACTATTTGCTTTAAAGAAAGCCATTTATTTCAAAAGTTTGACTTCAAAAAAGTGTGTTCTCATCTAAATGTTTTGATATCTCCCTTGAAAAAAAATGCATCTGATAAATTAAAGCTATAATTTCCTAACTTTGATTTATCACTAGAAACCTTCCTTCCCTATGCCGTCCCATTCTGTTCAGTTTCATTTGCAAAATGTACTTCTGCTGGCTTTCATATTATAATCTTCATTCTGTATTAAACCTACCTCCTTTAAAAGATTGTTCTAAGATGAAGCTGAATCGGATGTTTTATTGATGAGTCCCAAGAGAAAGGCTCTTTCAAAATCCATCCAGATTGGAGAAAACTATTGGCTATGTACCTGCAGCATTATCTTAAAGAATATCACTAATCTTTACAGAGCAGGAGAAGCCATTCCTTCCATTGTTAAGTCTTAGCACTGGGTTTCACAACTATCAAAACCCGAAGGCGATGCCCCAGGCATTTACATTGCTAGTCATTAATATAAAAGTGAGAAGGGCAATACTAGCTGTTGTTATCACACACTGAATTTACTTTTATTTCTGAGGAGAGAGAGAAAAAAAAAAAAGCATATTGATGCTCTTGTGTCTCTTGGCTTTTTCCCCCTGCTGATAATTAGAGTGCTTAGAAAATAAAATAGCTACAGATTCTTATCAGGCACATGGAAGGTATTAAAAATGATTGCATGTATCTTTCTTCCATTTGTAGGAAGCAGACAAGTTATTATTTGATTATTATGCATTTACCTGAGGCAATCTCAAAGAGTCTACTGCCAAGTTTCTTGTCAAGCATTTTCAAAATCTCACTTTTTAAGAATACTTGTAGGGTAATTCTCTTGGAATTACAAGAACGTTATTTTTACTAGAAAACGTTTATAAGCTGAGCACTAGAAACAAAAGGTAATTTATGAATTAAGGAACTAATAGAATGAATGTATACAAAAGGATAATTTATGAATTGAAGAATTAATAGAATGTACGCAAGCGTGTCTGCATTTTTTTAATATTTGAGTGGAAAATGAGAATTGCCAAAAATAGAATGAAATGTAGCTCAGCCTTCACTTAATTTGCAGGTGTAGATACAGTCTGAGAGGATTAAGTTTCTGATTCCAATTGAACAGATAATGGAAATATGAAGGGCAGTCTTTTTTTGTTTTTAATTTTAGACAACTAAAGCATGGGGTTGTTTAATTATGTCTCTCATGATAAAATGCTTTCTAATCCCATTGTTCTACTTTTGCTAACACTGATCTCACAGCCAACTCCCACTGGGAACACTGGATAATGTCATCAATGATCTTATAAATCCAAAAACTTTATTTGAGGTCTCTGACTCCAAAATATATGACACAATATCCAAATAGCTATTATCTAGTTCCTGTGTATTTTCCATATATCAAATCTGCATTTCCAAACTGATGCCCCAAGCCCCCACAAACATAATCCGAACAAAATTAGTAAATACATTATTCATCCCCCCAGTGCCCACCCTCAACACACAATCTGTTTACTCTCAGTTTGTATTTCCTGTTTTAAGTACTGCTCATCATTCATCAGAACTCATAAACTAGTAACATTTAATCCCTCTTTCTGCCTGCACATCTACTTGATTACCAGATCTCACAACAAATTTTCTCTTGAAAGTGTCTCTTGCTGTATGTATGACTCACTTCTCCATCCCCTTTGGAATGTCTTAGTTCAGTCTCATCGGATTCCTCTTCTGAAGTATTGCACACTTTTCTAACTCACTGCCAACACATCTCTTCCTTCAAGTATACTTCCCACATTACTACTAGAACTATCAGTTAAAAATGTCAAATCATATTAATTCTCTGCTCTAAAAAAGTATCTTGGGTGCCTAAAAGAGCAAAGATCATGTTCCAAGCATGAAGCTCTGACTTCTAAAATCCTGACCCAGGCTTTAGTGCGGAGGAATCTTTTTCCATATCACAGTTTTTATCATTCCTCAAGTCTGTCAGATCCTTAATATTCCAGCACCTTTGCAGATATTATCCTTCTGTAAGGACTGCCCTTTCTCTCTTGTCCACTCAGCAAGCACCAACCCATCATTAGAAAGCCCTGCATATCCCATTTCTGTGAAGCCCATTCCATCTGTTTTGGTTAGCAGTTGTAGTCTTCCCCTTTGTATTTTACAGAAATTTGTTCAAACTTCTATTAAAATAATTATTTCATTCATACACACACACACACACACACACACACACACATATATATATATGAGTTCCCTGTTTTGTTTTTTTTTTTTTTAATTTTGTCTACCTTCCTATCTGCCCTATGAACTTCTTGGTAAATACAACTGTGACCATTTTATCACCCAGGCTAAAGATGTTATCTTTACTTTGTAAGTGTTCAATGTGTATTTGAAAAAAAAATTAGTCTTACCTCCTCTTAAAATATTGCTCTATTTTTTCAGCTTATGCTGATCATCCCATCCTTAGAACTCCACATTATACCTTAATCAGATAATTTGACAGTAATTCCATGTTAGTAAATCTTGCTTCATAATCCAAGTTTTGAAATGTAGCTAGGCAATTAAGAGGCAGCTAGATAAGCCTGATAAAGAGATGGGGAGGGGAGGGAAGGGAGGGGAAGTGAAAGGGAAGGAATAGTCCAGGGCTAAATGACAACAGCCAAATCCGATTTGACAAGAACTCTGACCCATGATGTCTTCAGCAACCAGCTCATGGAACCAAACCCAATCTCTGCATCATTTGGCCCAGAATAGTCAGGACTTGGTAAAGGACTCTGAGCTTTCCCATTTTTTGTCCCCTCTTCCAATATCTGGCCAAACAGAGGAAGATAAACATGCTTCCCAAACCAATCACATAAGATGTTCTGTCTAGTCAGCCTGCTTCCAGCTTCACCCAGCAAACAACCTCTAATAAGAGCATATCTGAAGCCTCCCTTTTTGCCACTGTTAAGCTTCCCCACTCCCCTTTCTGCTTTTGAATCTCTGCTAAATGCAAATGATGGTGGTTGACTTCTTGCTATAACAAGCTCTGAATAAAAAACCTGGGTTTGTTCTCATTTGTTTGGTCTCTGTTTTAATTCTACAGGGCTCTCTGTAGCCCTGTCTTTGTCAGTGATCATTTGAAGAAATATAATTCTAACAGAAAAACCATTTTATCACCCAGGTCTATAATTCTAACAGAAAAATAATAATGAAGTAAAAACCAGTTTTTAAACCCAGACTCCTAATGTAACACAGAAGAGAGAGTACTATAAGTATCTTTGAAATCTTTACTGTCCATTGCTATTATTCTCAGTGTTCTTCACAAGATAGCACACATAGTCCTAAAACTCCCTTCCTCACTTTCTGCCCACAGCTAAAAGATTATTTCAAACTAACAGGTTCTTTCTCTCTTTAATTTTTCTAACTTGTGAAATATCAGCTTTGATGCAAATCCTCTGTGATAGGTTCTCCTTTGTTTCCTTTTTCATCTTTTGCTCAGATTTTGCATCACAAGATACCTTTTAAGTAAAACTGGAGAATTCTGAATGAGATTGATGGATTTTATCAATGTCAATATCCTGGCTATATTATATTTTGATTTTTAAATAGACTTTATTTTTTAGAGCAGATTAGGTTCACAGCAAAACTGAGAAGAAGGTATAGAAATTTTTCACACAGGCATAGCCTCCTACATTATCAACAGCCCCCCACCAGAGGGCACATTTGCTACAACTGATGAACCTACATTGACACATTATCAACCAGAGTCCATGGTTTACAGTAGATTTCATTCTTGGTGTTATATATTCTAAGAGTTTGGACAAATTTATAATGACATGTGTCATACCTGTAGTTTCATTATAATATCATAGAGTAGCTTTATATCCTAAGAATGCTCTGTATTCCACCTATTCATCCCTCTCTCCCCTTAACCCTGGACAGCCACTTATCTTTTACTGTCTCCAGAGTTTTGCCTTTTCCAGAATGTCATAAAGTTGTAGCCTTTTCAGATTGGCATCTTTTACTTAGTAATATGCATTTAGGATTCCTCCATGCCTTTTCATGGCTTGATAGTTCATATCTTATTAGTGCTGAATAGTATCCCATTGTCTGGATATACCACAGTTTTTTTTATCTGTTCACCTACTGAAGGACATCTTGGTTGCTTTCAAGTTTCTTCAATTATGAATAAAGTTGCTATAAACATCTGCTTACAAGTTTTTGTGTGGACATGTTTTCACCTCCTTCGAGTAAATACCAAGGAGTTTATGGTAGATTATCCGGTAAACGTCTGTTAGTTTTGTAAGAAATAGCCAATTTGTCTTCCAAAGTGGCTGTACCACTTTGCATTTCACCAGCAGTGTATGAAATTTTTTTTTACCCCACATTCTTATCAGCATTTGGTGTTGTCAGTATTCTGGATTTTGACACTCTATTAAGTGTGTAGTGGTATTTCATTGGTGTTTTAATTTGCATTTCCATGATGGCATATAAGGTGGAATATCTTTTCATGTGCTTATTTTCCACTTGCATATCTTTTTTGGTGAGGTGTCTGTTAAGGTCTTTAGCCCATTTTTTAATTAGGTTGTTTGTTTTTCTGTTGTTGAGATTTAAGAGTTATTTGTATATTTTAGATACCAGTCTTTTATCAGATATCTTTTATAAATGTTTTCTTTCAGTTTATGGCTTTGTTTGTCATTCTTTTAACAGTGTCTTTCACAGAACAAACAATTTAATTAAGTGATGTTTATGAATTATTTCTTTCATGGACCTTTGGCTTTCAATTCACTCAACTATATTTATATGGGTCTATTTCTGGGCTGTCTAGTTTGTTCTATTGATCTGTTTGTCTGCCCTTTTGCTATTATCACACTGTCTTGATTATTGTAACTTTAGAGCCTTAAAATCTTGAAGTTGAGTGATGTCATTCCTCCAAATTTGTGCTTCTCCATCAGTAGTGTGTTGGCTATTCTGGGTCTTTTACCTCTTCATATAAACTTTAGAATCAGTTTGTCAGTATCCACAAAATAACTTGCCAGGATTTTGATTAGGATTGTATTGAATCTGTAGACTAAATTGGAAAGAACTGGCATCTTAACAATATTGAGTTATTATAGTTTGGCAGAATGTTAATGTTTAGGGAAACTGGTCAAATTGTACTAGATATCTCTGTATTATTTCTTACAACTGCATGCAAATCTACAATTACCTCAACAAAAATTTTAATAAAAAAAATAAGACACCTAGAACTAAGATGGTCAACAAAATTCTTAGCGGGTGAGGTAGGAACTAAAGTAAAAAGCAAAGACAAATATTACTTTGCATTCAGGAAAAAAAAGCGGAAAGCTATGAATACTCATATATTACTAATATTTTACAGTCACTTGTGTGTCTGTATATGTGGTACATGACATGGCACTTTTTTAAGATTTTTTTTTTTTTTTTAAGTAATCTCTACATCCAACATGGGGGTCAAATTTATAATCCTGAGGTCAAGGGTCTTATGTTCTACTGACTGAACCAGAGAGGTGCCCCATAGAGCACATTTTTGAACATTAATTTACTCCATGTCTCATAGATTTCCTTTTGAAATATAATGGCATTGAATTCAGGCTAAATATTCTCTGTTTTTGGAGTCTCTTTTTCTAAAAAAAATTGGCTACCATGTTAAGATGAGAAACTTTCTTTAGCTTTTTTTTATTATGGTCACCTTACCAAACAGTCCATGTTACTTAGAATGAGTTAGCATTAGAGTAAGAATTCCCCTAATCACTTGTAGCCACAGCGATGTTTGACTTTGGCATTAAAATGATTCCTGGCTTTTCCACATAAAGTATAATGTCATCTGTGAAGAGAGAGTTTGACTTCTTCTTTGCCAATTTGAATACATTTTATTTCTTTTTGTTGTCTGATTGGTGTTGCTAGGACTTCTAGTACTATGCTGAAAAATAGTGGGAAGAGTGGACATTCCTGTGTTCCTGATCTTAAGGGAAAGGCTCTTATCTTTTCCCCATTGAGGATGATATTCACTGTGGGTTTTTCATAGGTGGATTTTATGAAATTGAGGAATGTTCCCTCTATCCCTATACTCTGAAGAGTTTTAATCAGGAAAGGATGCTATATTTTGTCAAATGCTTTTTCTGCATCAATTGAGAGGACCATATGGTTCTTCTCTCTCCTCTTATTAATGTGTTCTATCACATTGATTGATTTGCAAATGTTGAACCACTCTCACATCCTGGGGATAAATCCCACTTAGTTGTGGTGGATGATCCTTTTAACCTTTTAATGTATTGTTGGATCCTATTAGCTAGGATTTTGTTGAGAATTTTGGAATCCATATTCATCAGGGATATCGGTCTGAAATTCTCCTTTTTGATGGGGTCTTTGCCTGGTTTGGGGATTAAGGTAATGCTGGCCTCATAGAATGAGTCTGGAAGCTTTCCTTCTGTTTCTATCTTTTTTTTTTTTTTTTTTTTTTAATTTTTTTTTTTTTTAAAGATTTTTTATTTATTTATTTGAGAGAGACAGAATGAGAGAGAGCAAGCACATGAGAGGGGGGAGGGTCAGAGGGAGAAGCAGACTCCCTGCCAAGCAGGGAGCCTGATGCGGGACTCGATCCAGGGACTCCAGGATCATGACCTGAGCCGAAGGCAGTCACTTAACCAACTGAGCCACCCAGGCGCCCTGTTTCTATCTTTTGAAACGGCTTCAGGAGAAGAGGTATTATTTCTTCTTTGAATGTTTGGTAGAATTCCCCAGGGAATCCATCAGGCCCTGGACTCTTGTTTTTTGGGAGGTTTTTGATCACTGCTTCAATCTCGTTACTGGTTATTGGCCTATTCAGGTTGTCACTTTCTTCCTGTTTCAGTCTTGGTAGTTTATAGGTTTCCAGGAAGATATCCATTTCTTCCAGGTTGCTTAATCTATTGGCATATAGTTGTTGATAATAATTTCTAATAACTGTTTCTATTTCCTTGGTGTTAGTTGTGATCTCTCCCCTTTCATTCATAATTTTATTAATTTGGGTCCTTTCTCTTTTCTTTTGGATAAGTCTGGTCAGTGGTTTATCAATCTTATTAATTCTTTCAAAGAACCAGCTTCTAGTTTTGTTGATCTGATCTACTGTGTTTCTGCTTTCTAATTCATTGATCTGTGCTCTAATCTTAATTATTTCTCTTCTAATGCATGGCTTAGGCATTGTTCGTTGCTTTTTCTCTAGTTCTTTAAGGTGTAAAGTTCTTTAAAGTTCTTTAAGGTGTTTTTTCTCTAGTTCTTTTAGTTGGTAAATTCGGGATTTTTCTGTTTTTTTGAGTGAGGCTTGGATGGCTATGTATTTCCCCCTTAGGACCGCCTTTGCAGTATCCCCTACGTTTTGGACCAATGTGTTTTCATTCTTATTGGTTTCCATGAATTGTTTAAGTTCTTCTTTGATTTCCTGGTTGACCCAAACATTCTTTTTTTTTTTTTTTTTATTGTTATGTTAATCCCCATACATTACATCATTAGTTTTAGATATAGTGTTCCATGATTCATTGTTTGTGCATAACACCCAGTACTCCATGCAGAACTGACCCAAACATTCTTGAGCAGAGTGGACTTTAGCTTCCAAGTGTTTGAATTTCTGCCAAATTTTTTCTTGTGATTGAGTTCCAGTTTTAAAGCATTATGGTCTGAGAATATGCAGTGAATAATCTCAGTCTTTTGGTATCGGTTGAGACCTGATTTGTGACACAGTATGTGGTCTGTTCTGGAGAAAGTTCCATGTGCACTTGAGAAGAATGAGTATTCTGTCGTTTTAGGGTGGAATGTCCTGTATATATCTATGAGGTCCATCTGGTCCAGTGTGTCATTCAAAGCTCTTGTTTCTTTGTTGATTTTCTGCTTAGATGATCTGTCCATTTCTGAGAGTGGAGTACTGAGGTCTCCTACAATTAACGTATTATATTATCAATATGACTCTTTATTTTGGTTAACAGTTGGCTTATGTAGATGGCTGCTCCCATGTTGGGGGAGTAGATATTTACAATTGTTTGATCTTCTTGTTGGATAGACCCTTTAAGAATGATATAGTGTCCTTCTGTGTCTCTAACTACAGTCTTTAGCTTAAAATCCAAAAGACTCCACCCCCAGATTACTAGAACTCATACAGCAATTCAGTAATGTGGCAGGATACAAAATCAATGCACAGAAATCAGTTGCTTTCTTATACACTAACAATACAACTGTAGAAAGAGAATTTAGAGAATTCATTCCATTTATAGTAGCACCAAAATCCATAAGATACCTCAGAATAAACCTAACCAAAGAGGTAAAGGATCTATACTCTACAAACTACAGAACTCTCATGAAAGAAATTGAAGAAGACACAAAAAGATGGAAAAACATTCCATGCTCATGGATTGGAAGAATAAACAATTGTTAAAATGTCTATGCTGCCCAGAGCAATCTATACCTTAAGCACCATCCCGATCAAAATTCCAATGACATTTTTCAAAGTGCTGGAACAAACAATCCTGAAATTTGTATGGAAACAGAAAAGAACCCGAATCACCAAGGAAATGTTGAAAAAGAAAAACAAAGCTGGGGGCATCACGCTGCCTGATTTCAAGCTAAATTACAAAGCTGTGATCACCAAGACAGCATGGTACTGGCACAAAAACAGACATATAGACCAATGGAACAGAATAGAGAGTCTAGATATGGACCCTCAACTCTATGGTCAAATAATCTTCGACAAAGCAGGAAAAAATATGCAATGGAAAAAAGACAGTCTCTTCAATAAATGGTGCTGGGAAAATTGGACAGCTATATACAGAAGAATGAAACTCGACCATTCTCTAACACCATACACAAAGATAAACTCAAAATGGATGAAAGACCTCAATGTGAGACAGGAATCCATCAAAATCCTAGAGGAGAACACAGGCAGTAACCTCTTCAACATCGGCCACAGCAACTTCTTTCAAGATACATCTCCAAAGGCGAGTGAAACAAAAGGGAAAATGAACTTTTGGGACTTCATCAAGATAAAAAACTTCTGCACAACAAAGGAAACAGTCAACAAAACAAAGAGGCAACCTATGGAATGGGAGAAGATATTTGCAAATGACACTACAGACAAAGAGCTGATATCCAAGATCTATAAAGAACTTCTCAAACTCAACACCCAAAAAACAAACAGTCAAGTCAAAAAATGGGCAGAAGAGATGAACAGACACTTCTCTGAAGAAGACATACAAATGGCTAACAGACACATGAAAAAATGTTCATCATCATTAGTCATCAGGGAAATTCAAATCAAAACCACACTGAGATATCACCTAACACCAGTTAGAATGGCAAAAATTGACAAGGCAAGAAACAACAAATGTTGGAGAGGTTGTGGAGAAAGGGGAACCCTCTTACACTGTTGGTGGGAATGCAAGTTGGTACAGCTGTTATGGAACCTGGACTGGATCGCCCAATGGAAGAACCAAGTGGCACTGGGAGATCTTAGAGGATAAGAGGTTTATTTAACGGTGGTGGGCTCAGAGGAGAGTGATCTCCAAAGGTCTGAGCCCCAAGCACAAACAGAGGGGGTAATTTATACACTTCTCCTTCCACATACTTGGCACTTTTGGTGCATACGTGAAGTGGGGCAGGGAGAAGAACCTAGATTGGTGCGCTCGGGAAGCAGAGCAGGGAGAAGAACCCGGAAGAGCCCGAGGGCAAGGACTGGGACTCTCCCGCTGGCTCGGTCGGTCATCTTAGGACACAGATTTTCCTTATCATTCCCCCCTTTGATGCCCCTTTAAACACCTAGTTTAGAGGGCATCATTTTCATCTTTTAAGGGGCAATAGTGAGTAAGGGGCAACTAGAGTCTGATTTTAGCAATTTGAGTAGTGATAAGCCTAGTAAGGGCATTAAGCATACAAGGACCAAATGCTGCTGTGAGGAGAAGCAATAGGAGGGGGCCAATGAGGGGGGCGAACCAAGGGAACCATTGTGAGAGGGTATCCCACCAAGTTGTCCACTGGAGTGTTTCCCACGAGTGATGTACTTGTTCCTGTAATTGGGTCAGAGTTTCTTGGACCACCCCCGACTTATTAGCTTAGAAACAACATTCCTCCTGTAAGAAGAGGTAGAGCCCCCCCTTGCATGGCCGTAAGCAAGTCGAGCCCACGCCTGTTTTGGAGGACCACTAAGGCCAGTGAATTGAGTTGGTGCTGCAGGGCCAGGGCCAACTAAGTGAGGGCAGAAAAATCCGCTGTCAGTTGTTGAGTTAGCCCCTGGTATTAAACCTGAGACATCCCAACGCCAGTGGCACCAAGGGCAACAGCTGACACGGCCAGCAGGCTCGTGATAAGAGGGATGGCTGTGGGGGAGTGTTGAAGGCGGCTAGGAGGTCTCCATATGAGTGGGGCATCACTTCCAGGGAGGACTGAAAGATTGGGTAAGAGACTGACAAGCATGCATGATTGATCACGCGGGGTGATGCAGATGTATACACCTTTATCACAAGCCAGAAAAGTGTTAGGCACGCAGACCTGACTGTGGCCTGTGATGGGAGAGGAAGAATTGCCATACAGCAGTACTGGAACCAGAAAGGGATAATCTGAGGTCCCTGGTGCCGAGGTGGGAGGTGACACAGTGGATTGGTTCAAGATGACACTTAGGTATTGGACGGGACTGGGCTTTATACAGATCCAGCAGTCAGATGCTAGGGGTGGATATGAGTGTTTAAGCACTTGGTGGGAGACGTTAATCATACCTAACAGTTGCGCTATAGATGCTTGCTGCGTGTGGATGGGGGACCCAGGGATGCGCCAGGGCGAGTTATTTTCTGACTCTGGGGGTTGACTGTAAGGCTTGGAGTGAACGTGGACTTAATCATAAATTTGGCCATGGGGTTGGTCCCCATGGGGTGATATTGGCTCAACAGGAGAATGATTGCTGTAGTCCATGATGTGGCATTGGGTTCTAAGACTGAGAGAGTGAGCAGTATACAGTGATTGTTAGGGCAAGAAGATGGGGTGGCGTTGCGTGACAAGGAAATTGGAATGTCACTGCGCTGTTTGAGGTGCCACCTGGTGGACCATCATTTCATTCCAGGCCAAGTCGCTGCTCATGACTTACATCCCCAGGCTTGTGAGCAGAACTGAGGGCAGGTGTTTGGCTGTTGAGGCGTAGGGCCCCCACAGATGTAGATATCTACCAGCCGGTAACTTGCGTGAGGGCCATGGTAGGAACACCATCTATGAAGTTCCCAGGAGGTATCAAGAAGTTGGCATCCATCAAAATGGAGGTCAACCTTTGGTATGTGCCCATCCCAGGTGGAAGAAGTCAGTGGGGGCACTGTTGCAGGATTGAAGGGGATAAGCTGGAAAGTCCATTTGCCAGTAACAGTGATACGAGAGTTTGCCCCCCTTGCCAGGCTGGGCAAGCTAGAGGCAGTGAGGAGGAACAGCACACCAGGTAGCAGAAGACCAGGATGGGCTGGGGCCAGGAAAACCATGGTGAAATGCACTCAGGAGTAGACAGCAGAGGGCCAGTAAAAGTAGGGGTCTATGACCTTAGGTAGAGGGAGCCTTTGTGGCTAACCCGATAGCAGATTAAACCTGTGGACAAGTAAATGCAGTAATACACCCTAGGGTCACCCAATAAGCAATGACAATAGTAAGCCCCTCGGGGAAAGTCCAGTCAGGAGGGGAACAGTGTAGAGTCCGACTCCCAGGATGAGGGAAATTATGCCGATGAGAGCCAGGGACCACGGTGAGCAGGCGTCCATCAGTCGGTGGGTTCTCGTCGAAGGTGAATCTGGAGCAGTTTCGTGAAGTCTGGCTGGACTCTCCACTGGCATGGCTCCTCATCTGAATGATGAGCTTTCTTCACTCTTGAGTGGTGGACCCACGGGGTGGCACCTGAGACCTTGAGGGCAGTAGGGGTGTTTAGAACAACAGTGTGGGGCCCTGTCCACTGCGGTGTGAGGGGGTCTTTCTTCCAATCTTGGACCCAAACTGAGTCCCCTGTCTGGAAGGAGTGTACCTGAGACCCTAAGGAGATTGGGGCTCTCTCAGTGGTGTATTTTTGTAATTTATTTAGGGTGGCCCCCAGGGCCTGAATCTGCTCCTTTATCCCTTTATCTCCAACCTTTGCAAGATTCCTGGAAGGCTCCCCAAGCATGGGGGAGGCCATCCATATATTAATTCGGATGGGGAGAAACCTAATGTCTGGGGCGTGCAGTGAGCACGCAGGAGAGCTAGGGGTAGCAGATCCGGCCATGGGAGGTTAGTCTCCTGACAAAACTTTGCTAAGGTTCCCTTGAGGGTGTGATTCATTCGCTCTACTTTCCCTGAACTTTGGGGCTGATAAATGGTGTGGAGTCTCCAGGTGATGTTGAGAGATTTGGTCAAGACCTGTACAATGTCTGCCACAAATGCGGGTCCATTGTCACTATGGATTGTTAATGGCAGGCCAAACCAGGGCATGATCTCCTGCAAGAGGATTTTAGCTACTTCCTGGCTTTGCTCCCTCCTGGTTGGGAAGGCTTTGACCCACCCAGAGTATGTGCATACTATTACTAGGAGATATCTGAACACCCTGCTCGGCTACACATCTGTGAAGTCTACCTCTAGATCTTCGAAGGGGGTTGCTCCCATCCTCTGGACACCTGGCGGAGGCCATGGTACAGACCGAGCATTATTTTTAGCTATATTATGCATCATTCACTCATTGCTCGGCATAGTGCTGGCAGCTGACCGATGTAGTTCCCAGATGAGTGAGTTGGTGTTCCTTGACTAGATGCCCTCCAGTTGCTGTTGGAACAAAGATGTGCCCATCTGGCATCATCCACCATCCCTTTTCAGTCAGGGTGGCTCCCTCACCATGGCCCATTCCTTTTCCTTTTTAGTGTAACTGGGCGGAGGGACTTCTTCCAGGGGTGTTAGGGCCATGGTGAGGGAAGGGGCTCTGTCCATGTCCTCACTGGCTGCAGTCTTGGCTGCCTTATCTGCCAGATGATTTCCCCATGCTATGGGGTCATCTCCTTTCTGGTGTCCCTTACAGTGCAGGATTGCTACTTCCTTTGGAAGCCAGACTGCTTCAAGGAGTCTCAGTATCTCTCCTTGTTCTTGATAGCTTTTCCTGCTGTGGTTAGGAGGCCCCTTTCCTTGTAGATGGCTCCATGTATATGTACAGTAGCAAAGGCGTACCGAGAGTCAGTATAGATGTTGACTCGTTTGCCTTCACCGAGGGTGAGGGCTCGGACTTTTCATGCACAAAGAGATTGAAGGGTTTTTCTACATCTGGTAGGCCCAGGGCTGGAACCCGCCCCAGGGTGGTCTTTATCTCTATGAAAGCAGCTTCTGCTTCGTCAGTCCAAGCAGGGGGTTCTTGATCTGGTCCCCCTAAGAGATCGTAGAGGGGTCTTGCTATTGCCAAGAACCCAGGGATCCAGATGCAGCAGAATCCTGCGGCCCCCAGGAATTCTTGTAGGCCCCTTTTTGTCTGGGGCTGTGGCAGGGAGATGATGATCCTTTTCCTCTCTGGCCCTAGTTCTCTCTTCCCCTGGGTGAGGAGAAAACCAAGGTATCGGACCTGTTATTGGCAGATTTGTGCCTTCTTCCATGAGGCTCAGTATCCCGAGTCTGACAGGAGCTGTAGGAGGGCCTTGGTGCCTTTTGTGCAGTCTTCTTGTGTGTCACTGGTGAGGAGGAGGTCATCCACAAACTGGAGGAGGGTGCATCGTGTGGCCTCTCTTGGGAAGCTGGCAAGGTCCACACCAGTGCTTCCCCAAAGAGGGTTGGTAAGGTTTTAAACCCCTGTGGGCGGCACGTCCAAGTCAGTTTTTTATCTGGCGCCCTGTATCAGGTTCAGACCATTCAAAGGCAAATAGTGGCTGGCTCTGGGGAGCTAAGCAGAGGCAGAAAAAGGCATCCTTCAAATCTAGGCAAGTGAACCATCTGGCCGACCCTGGGATTAGGCCGAGGAGGGTGTATGGATTCGGGACCACTAGGTGCAAAGAGATGTTTATGGCCGCAGGTCTTGAACTGGTCAGTATCCCCCTCCTGGATTCTTGACTGGCAGGAGTGGGGTATTGCAGGCCAACTGGCACGCAACTAGAATACCTGCTTCTTTGAATTTGGTCAGATGTTCTTGGATGCCGATCTTAGCTTCTTGTGGAAGGGGGTATTGCCTTTGCCTCTGAGGTTGGGCTCCTGGGATCAGTTCAACAATGATAGGGGCCTGATTCCAGGCTAGTCCAGGTGGGTTGTTTACGGCCCATACTGAAGGGAAGGCGAGTCTGAACTCCAGCAGGCTGCTCGATTGGGCTTGGGCACAGAATGGCCTCCATTCTTCTTCCCTTGACGTGGTAATTGGTAATATTAGAGACCCATCTCCTCTTGCCTTGGGTTCAGTCGGAGGCTAGTGTGTTCAGTGAGCTCAAAGATTATCTGAGCCCTAAGCTTGGAGAGTATGTCTCGGCCCAGGAGAGGGACAGGGCAATCAGGCAGATAAAGGAATTCGTGTCAGACCTTGTGGCCCCTGAGTTCACACTGGTGAGCCTGGCAAAAGGGCTGTTGTATCACCTGCATCCCGGTGGCCCCGAGGATGGTCACAGTCCTTTTGCTGAAAGATGCCACTGGGGAGGTGACAACAGAGTGCTCGGCCCCAGTATCAACCATAAAAGTCACTCATTGGCCCCCCCTTCATTCTGACCGTGGGCTCATGGGGCCCAAGGAGGAAAGAGCGTGGTCCCCCTCAGTCTGAGTCCATTCACGCAAGGCCTATGAGTCCTCCTCTCGGGGTTCTTTCTTGTAGTGGCTGGGCTTTTGAGCCTTTCCCCAGTTGGGACATTCATTTTTCCTATGCCCTTTCTCTTTACAGTAGGCACATTGACCCCTTGCCAAGGGGGTTCTGGGTTTCCCCCCTTTCGGTGGTCGGTGTCTCCCCGCCTTTGTGTTGTCCATTTTTTAGGGCGGCGGCAAAGAGGCTGACTTTCTTTTTCATCTTTTTGTCTACTTCCCGTTTGGATGTGACCTCCCTGTTCATGTAGACCTTATTGGCAATCTCTGTTAGCTGGGTGATGTTCATCCTGGTGAAACCCTCTAGTTTCTGAAGTTTTTTTCTGATGTCTGGGGCGGCCTGAGCCACGAAGGAGGTGTTTACCATCTGTTGGCTTTCCTGTGCCTCGGGGTCAAATGGAGTGTATATCCTGTAGGCTTCACATAGTCTTTTGTAGTAGTCCCGGGGGGACTCCCCTGGTTGTTGAGTGACAGAGGATACCTTAGTCATGTTCATGGGTTTCTTAGCTCCTGCCCGGATTCCCCAGAGGAGGGCCTCCTGGCACCGGCGGATGTGGGCCTGTCCCTCGGTTGTGGTGAAGTCCCATGCTGGGCGCTGGGGAAAATGAAGGGGGCAGAATCGGAGGGGGAAGACTAACCATGAGAGACTATGGAATCCGAGAAACAAACTGAGGGTTCTAGAGGGGAGGGGGTGGGGGGATGGGTTAGCCCGGTGATGGGTATTAAAGAGGGCACGTTCTGCATGGAGCACTGGGTGTTATACAAAAACAATGAATCATGGAACACTACATCAAAAACTAATGATGTAATGTATGGGGATTAACATAACAATAAAAAAAATTAAAAAAAAAAACTAATGATGTACTGTATGGTGACTAACATAACATAATAAATTAAATTTTAAAAAAAAAGATTCCTGGATTACTCAGGTCTTTATTCTCTCACTTTATATGCCCTGCTGGCTTCTCTGTTCTGTCATTGGCTGGGGCAAATGTTGCATGTCAAGGTTTCTTGAACTCAACTCCTCAAACAAACGAAAAGTCTACCAGATACTGAAAGCACATTGTTCATGGATTTATAATCAAGAGAAAGGGGAAAGCAATGTAATAGAAGAGTAAAATAGAATAGGGTTTTACCTTTCTGCAATTAAATATACTTAATTATGCTTGAAGGTGAGCGGCTGACCTAAGAAACCTTTTATAATCTATTTCTAGTTTCCTACTTCAGCAAAGAAAGCTCAAAAATATTTTCATTTAATAGAAGCCAATTGAGTGCCTACAACTTACAGGATATAGACTCATTTAAATTTGAGATTTCCTACCTTGAAATTTGCATCAAACTGTCATAGTATTAAGATGGCTTTACCTTAATAAAATGACAGCCTGATAGTATAGTAATTGTTTCTTAAATGCAATAATGTTAAAGTATCTGAATCAAGTGAAATATACATTGGGCTGTAAAAGCAATAACCCATTCTCATTCCTCGCTTTATTGCTATGTAAAAATTATTATCATTATACTTACTAACCTGAACAAATAATATTCATTGAATGATCACATTTCCCTTTTATTAGGATTTTCATAACAATAAAGACATCTAAATCTCCCTTTTACATTATGTTCATATTAAACATCTCCAATGAAAATGAGATGAACAATGTGATCAGAGTAGTGAGAATAAAACTGTTTAAAAGGAAATAACATATTTTTGGAAAAGGGCCATCTCTTTTCCGAGATCTTCTGAGTTCTTTTTCCCTTTTATTTTTATTTCCTTTCCTATGCCCCCCCATGTGTCTATCTCTGTCTCCTTCCCCTCACTCCCTCCTTTCTTCTTTCCTTCCTTTCTTCTTTTTCTCTTCTTTTCTTTTTCTTCTTTCTTGTTGTCTTTCTCCCATTCATCAAGTATGTATTGAGGATTGTACATGTGTCATACACTAGAATCTGGAGATATCACAGTCAACAAGATAATGTCACCAATCTCATGAAGTTTACAAGTTAAGTAGTCTCTTCATACAATCAGATTGTGTACACAACCCCTATTTGCAAACTATCACCTTGATGTCCTTCTACAATTGTGTAAAACATAACCTTTCTATAAAGTTTAACTCACTCCAAAATTTCTAAGCCCTTATGGACTCCTGTGACTTCTTTGTTCATGTTTAGTTACCAAAACAAATGTATTTTACCTCTGTAGTTCTTAAACTTACATACCTGCTTTTTATTACTTCTCTCCCTGTCTGAATTGAGCTAGTCTCCAAATTCTTCTTTATCCAGTCACTAAGTAAACTCTGTATAATCTAAAGTATATTGTATCAGGATACTTAATGAAGATGTGAAAATCTCTACAATGAAATCTGAAAAATATTTTGGGGGAGAAATAAGAGAAAGTCTATAGGGTGTATCATACTCAATATCATAATAC
Organism: Halichoerus grypus; assembly: GCF_964656455.1. Classification (NCBI taxonomy): domain Eukaryota; kingdom Metazoa; phylum Chordata; class Mammalia; order Carnivora; family Phocidae; genus Halichoerus; species Halichoerus grypus. The sequence continues at coordinate 29,482,849 of NC_135724.1, forward strand.
TTAATATTCTAATGATGTCAATTTTCCCAAAATTAATCTATAAATTTAACAAATCCTAATCAAAATTTAAGTGTTTCCTATTTTTTTTTCAAATTTAACTAGTTAATTCTACAATTCTTCTGGAAAAGCAAAAGGTCAAGAATATCCTAGGCAATTTTGAAGAACAAATTTAAGGACATGTAACATTAAATATAAGACCTATTGTAAAGCTGTATTAAATAAGGTCATGTAGTATGGGGGCCAGATTGACAACCTGACCAATAAAACTGAGTAGATAGTTCAGAAGCAGACCAGCATGTATGTGACTACCTTATTTATAACAATAATGGTGTTATTACAGAGCAGTGAGGAAAGAAATTTTTTTCCCATAAACAATCAGCTATATCTTCTCCATATATCCCAATATCAGTGTGAATAAATTTGGAATCCTACTAGTTATTCTAAGAAAAATTTTCACTTGATCCGTTTTGGAAATTTAAGACTAAAAGGATTTACTAAGAACTCCATGCTTTCTTTTAAGCCTAGATGATTAATAATGGTAAAAGTTATTGACACAGACAAGGAAATAGGAGAGTAGCAGGTTTGAGATAGGGGTTCATTGGTTAGGTTTTGGTTATTAGATAAACTCATCATCAGCAATGAGTGTTTTGCTATTCATGGTACACTACGTGGATGAATTCCAGGAGAAGTTTACCATCTGGAAACCCTTGCTTATTTCATTGACCTATAGAATATATTTATTTTTCTATGTTCTTTAATATGGATGTGCCTAAAACTGCAAGAAACACCCATTTTAATTGGAATCAGTAAGCTGCTAATTGTGTATAAAGGGACACAAAGGATGGACTAGTAAGGGCAAAGTTCTTTACTGCCTTTCAAAATTTCCTTTGTTTGGTCCTTCTTTTTCAACACTTGACAATCCATGAAATTGTGTCATTTAGGTTTTGTACTCAGCCTAGGGATGCTCATGCTGCTTAGAACATCACAGACCTTTAAGGATCAATAAGAATAATAAACTTAAGTTCATGTGAGATGCTGAAGAAATGAAACAACAACAACAAAACCGACAACCTGGTGCAAGCACTTGCATCCATTTTCTGCCTAAGGGCAAAACCAGATGAGGCCGGCCATGCTTCTGAGGTCTCTGTGTCTCTAAGAGTTGTTCAGAGAACAAAGAATATTATTTATCCCTATGATGACGCTTCAGAGCCTTTAAGGCAACACAGGAATCACGTTATTTTACAAATATAGCAAGATTCTTTTTTAAAATATTTTTTAAAGATTTTATTTGTTTATTTTTGAGAGAGACAGATAGTGACAGAGATAGCAAGAGAGAGCACAAGCAGGGAGAAGCAGGATCCCTTTGAGCATGGAGCTGGACATGGGGCTTGATCCCAAGACCCCAGGATCATGACCTGAGCCGAGGGCAGACATTTAAGGGACTGAGCTACCCAGGCACCCCAAATATAGCAAGATTCTATGACAAGAAGATGACAAACAGGAATAGTTCTATCTCCTTGGCACCTTGTACCAAATTTCTGCTAACTCAAATTAATGTTACCTGTTTGCTTCCCAAGTGATGTCAAGAAGCACAAATATTTTAGTAGGAACACACTCATAAGTGTATTTTTAAATAAATAAGATTTTAGAGTTTACCTATCATATATTCAGCAAGCCCATAGATAATTTAATACATTTTATTAACGCTCACCATACATCAGTGCTTTGTGTGACACTGCGGGAGCTGCATCCACTGCAGGAAAATAATCTGTTGATGTGCTGTGTTCTCATAGTTTATGTTTATTTATTTTTTATTGAAGTATAATTGACATGCAAAATCCTATTAGTTTCAGGTGTACATCATAGTGATTCAATATTTTTGTACATTACAAAACAATCCCCATGGTAAGTCTAGTTACCATCTGTCACCATACAAAATTATTTCGATATTATTGACTATATCCCCTATGCTATACATTACATCCCCATGATTTATTATAAATGGAATTTTGTACCTCTTAATCCCTTTTATCGCTTTCACCCACCCCCTCAACTCCTCCTCCTACTGGTAACCAACAGTTGGTTTCCTGTGTCTATGAGTCTGTTTCTATCTTGTTTTGTTTGTTTGTTTGTTCTTTTAGATTCCACATATAAGTGAAAACTTGCGGTATTTTCTTTCTCTGACTTATTTCACTTAGCATAATACCCTCTAGGTCTATCTATCCTGTCACAAATGGCAAGGTTTCAGTCTTTTTTATAGTTGAGTAATATTCCAGTGTGTGTATGTGTGTCTGTGTCTGTGTGTGTGACTGTATGTATGTATATCGCATGTTGTTTATCCATTCATCTGTTGATGGATACTTAGGTTGCTTTCACATCTTGGCTATTGTAAACAATGCTGCAATGAACATAGGGGTACATATATCTCTTCAAATTGGTGTTTTTGTTTTCTTTGAATAAATACACAGAAGTAGAATTGCTGGATTGTATGGTCATTCTATTTTTAATTTTTTGAGGAACTTCCACATTATTTTCCATAGTAGCTGCACCAATTTCCACTCTCACCAACAGCATTTCCTTTATCTCCACCTTTTTGCCAACACTTACTCTTTTTTGCATTTTATACTAGCCAATCTGAGAGGTGTGAGGTGATTTCTCATTGTGGTCTGGATTTGCATTTTTCTGATCATTAGTGATGGGCATCTTTTCATGTGCCTGTTGGTGTTGCTATATTTTAAATTCTTAAGAAGCCTCCAAATCCAGGAGGCTGTCTGAAAAGAGATGGCCTGAATTTTCTTGCTCTTCTTAATGTCATCCTCACATACTCATCAATACAAACCAACTAAATTTTACATGGAAGAAAAATTACCTTCTTCATGAACTTGACAATTGATAAAACCATGAAGTGTCAGAAATGGAAAGGGTGTTAGAAGTCTTTTTCTTCAGCCTTATTATTTGATATTTGGAAGGCAGCATAGTGTAGGAGAGAAAGGGTTTGTAGCTAAGTCTCATGGGTATAGTTATTATCTGAGCGACCTTGGACTGGTAATAAAACACATCTCGATTCATTGGCATCATCTCTATGTTATAATTATCCACAGCTTAGTATCCTGGATGTATAAAGAATGCTTATAAATCAGTAAGAAAAATCAAATGTTCTAAATATATACATGTATATTTATGTAAATACGTATTTATATGTATATTTATGAAACTGGCAATTCACAGAAGAAAGAATCTAAAATGCTAATATACATTTGAAAAGATGTTCAATCTCACAAGTAATACAAGAAATAAAAATAAAATGACAATGAGATATGCTTCATACTATCAGATTAGCAAAAAAAAAAAAAAATAGAGCCAATCAATTCTAAACATTGGGCAAAATATACTACAAAACAGGGGGTTCTCCCAATCTTTGAGCTCCCCCAATTATTCCACAGAGTAATCCAGCCGTATCTAGTGAATGTCCATGAAAATGCTCTATAGCTGAAAATTTTTACTTCTCGGTTTATACCCTAAAGCAATTCTTGCAGTGGTGTAAAAATAGTTATATAACTGCTGTATTGTAGCATTGTTTGCAGCAGCAAAACTCAGCATTTTGGCTATGTTCAGCCATGGACTGTTCTACATCAGGTAAAATGAAAGAACTAGATTTATTTGTGTGGACATGGATAAACCTAAAAGTAAATTATTTATAGGAAAAGGTAAGTTGCATACAGTAACATATAACATTATGTTAAACATTAAAGTTTTATACTTTATTTTTATTTTTATTTTTTTTAAGATTTTATTTATTTGACAGAGAGAGACACAGCGAGAGAGGGAACACAAACAGGGGGAGGGGGAGAGGGAGAAGCAGGCTTCCTCCGGAGCAGGGAGCCCGATGCGGGGCTTGATCCCAGGACCCTGGGATCATGACCTGAGCCGAAGGCAGACGCTTAACGACTGAGCCACCCAGGCACCCCTAAAGTTTTATACTTTAAAATATAGAAAGTAATAAACTATTTATAGATAGGTATGTATATAATAAACCTAAAAAATATATGGACTGAAATAAAACCAAAATCCTATTTGTGCAACTGAGAAGGAAGACGGGACTATGGAGCAAAATGAGTGGGCTTTAACATTATTTGTCATATATTTTTCCCCAAAATTATACACGGTTCAGTTTAATGGGACTATTATTAAGAGGGCATTAGGGTAGATTTATTAGGAAGAGCAAAAACATGAAGCTATTTGCATAAGATTTTTTAAAAGCTTTTGTTATGAAAAATACAAACATACACCAAAGTACACAGAATAGTCATGTATCCCACACTCCAGATACAAAGATATGAAATCCCATCAATTTGTTACATCTATACTCCCACTCGCTTCCCTTTCGGCGTTATTTGCATATTTGAAGCAAATCTCAGACATCATCTCAAATAATATGTTATTTTATATAAAATATGAAACATTTTATAAGATTTAACATCTGATAGTTCTGAGTACATGAACATATTTTGTATCAGCCTTTGGACATTTCTGTAATTAACTTTTAATTTTAAAAAGGAAATAATAAAATGGCCAAGAGGAGTGAAAGAGGGAACTCAAACAGAAATAAAAGAAACAATAGCCTCTGACGTTTCTAATCATTTTCTCCCAGTCCATCTCCCACTTCCACCAAGAGACTGAATTCTACATTATTGTTTTCATCTTTCACCCAATAGAATTTACCTTCCTCTACACAAAGAAGCAGAATTCCAAAAGATGTCATCAGAGGACATCATTTTTTTTTAACAGAAGAGACAAATGTGAAGTATTTATTGCATTAGAATGAGTTCCTTTCAGCAAAATTATCTACAGTTAGGAACTTCCTGTGCAGGAACCATTATGCACTTTAAGCAAAGCAAAGCACTTGTTCCACAAACCAAAGGTCCATGTGTGGTTTGTAGTCTTGTCTTTAGACATTAGCTTAGAAAGAAGATTCTCAGAAATATTTTCATCAGGTTCACCAAAGGACTCCTCAAACAGCCCCTGGCTTCAACAATCTAGAAAGGGAAGGTTTTCACAAGTATTTTTGATTTAAATAAATGGGAAAAGATTCACACTCAAGAGTTCCCAAGGCATGAGTCAGCACCTATTTTTGACTGGGAAAAATCCTCCAAGTATTATGCAAAGTAGAAATTTAAACTACCGCATACCAGCGGGATCGATCAATGACAAGAGACATAAATTAGAAACTGGTGAAAAGAAATTTATTATCTTCCTTTCTTTTACACAGTGCACACATCATTTGAATGTAGGTGTCCAGGACAATTAATTTCATTCAGGTGAGAGAGAAGAGAAGATAATTAGGTATCAGGAGGAAGCATGGCTATACAGAACCATTTCCTCTTAAAATGTGAAAATTTAATCCACATGTCAACAATTAATTTAAAATCTCTTCTTAGAACATATCAATGGAATTTAAGGTGGGAAAATGTTGTATGTCAAGAACTACTTGCTTAGATTCAGAAATGGCATAATTTAATTAACATTCTCTTGGTTAAATATAATCTTTAAAAAATAAACCATAGAGATGTTTGATAAATAGCTCAGGAAAAACTATAGCCATAAAATATGCCCAATAATTTCAGTAAATGCAAAAATAGAAAGTATTTTTATATACTTAAAATTAATTATAAACAATATTTTTGTCGATTATATTTTAGGAAAATTTGGGATCCTTAGGAAACTAGAAATGTGTGGGGAGCCTGGGTGGCTCATTTGGTTAAGCATTTGACTCTTGGTTTTGGCTCCGGTCATGATCTCATGGGTTGTGAGATGGAGCCCTTAGCCCTTGGGCTCCATATTCAGTGGGGAGTCTGCTTGAAGATTCTCTGCCCCTCCCCCAACTCTCTCTCTCTCTTAAATTAAATCTTAAAAAAATCTTTAAAAATCTTAAAATCTTAAAAAAAAAAGAATTAAAAATGTGAATGGGTCCACTTTGGAAACTAGGAAAATAATATGTATATGATTTTTTAAAACTGATGACTTCTAATTTTAAAATTGCAGTTCCTTTTATATTCTACCAGACTTTTAATTTTTTCCTCTTCACACACTCATCCCCTAAGTCAGGTGGCTCCTTCAGTTAACTACAGATCTTAGTGGGAAAAGCACAGATGCATGCACTCCTTACTCATTAGTTGTTCGAATTTGAAAAAGCAACATAATCTCTCTATTTCTTCACCTATAAAATAAGGATAAAGTGCTACCTGTTTATCTGCTTACAATAAGAAGTATATTAGATATGTGCCAAGTTCCGCTGTGGTATGTTTGATCACGAAGGTCAAAAAAGAATTCTTGAGACATCATATGGTGCAACTTAATAAGTTTATTTATGTAGCACGGGTTCAGGACCTGTGGGTAGATAGAGCTACCCTTTCACTGCATGAAGCTGGTGGTTATGTGCTTAGTGCTCAAGATGGGGGGAGATGTGCAGGGAATATTAGATCATAAATGTTTTCTTTGAATTTTTACTCATAAAACTACTTTCACAAGATTTCTGTGGTGCTTATCATTCAGTCCGATATTAATTACTGTTGAGATTTACAGGCAGTCATAAGACCCTTTAAGAATGTAGTAACCAGCACATATTTGATCCTTATCAAAAGTATATACACCAGCCTTCTGGGCAAAAGGTGAACATTTTTCTGCTTTTATCCCTCATCAGTTCTTTTCATCATGCCTGGCAATAGTATGTTTTGATTAATTATAGTTAGGATATTTTATTATTTTATTTTATTTTATTTTATTTGAGAGTGAGAGAGAGAGTGTGAGCGGGGGGGGAGCAGAGGGAGAGGGACAAGCAGACTCCATGCTGAGCCTGGAGCCTGCTGTGGGGCTCAGTCCCACAACCCTGAAATCATGACCCAAGCCAAAACCAAGAGCCAGATGTTTTAACCAACTGAGCCACCCAGGTGCCCCTATAGTTATGATATTTTGATGCATATGGATAATATATATTATTTTCCACTTACATGTTTTTCTTAGGTAGAAATGTTGAAATATTAGCAGTGCTGTTGATGTTAATATTGTTACTTGTATAATAATATTTTCTTCATGGGTTAAATCTTTTACCCACATCATTCAGACAAAAAAAAAGTCCTGATCTAGGAGTAAGAAAAACTGAATTTAACTGCTAGATTAACTGTCTTCCTTAGCCTTTGTGTGTTGTCCAGGAGACATTAAGAGGACAGATCATGGCATGTCCTGTGTGTTATGCCAAGGATGAGAAATTTAGACTTTTTCTTAGAGATGTGTGAGTGGGGAGGAAGGTCAGTGGCAACTAAAGGGCTTTGAGTAGGACAGTGAACAATTACTCTGAATGAGTGAGAAGAATCACTGAAACAGGGTAGGTTGGGCTTACAAGGCAGGCTGAAGGGTTGTTGGGAAAATGTGGGCCAAAATTGTTGTAAGCCTGAACTAAGACCATGGGAATGAGAATGGAAAGTGTCAACCAAGAAATATTCACTGAAAATTTAAGCAAACAGGCATTTATTGGGGCAATTAAAATTGCAATTTGGTAGAGACAGATTCAGGTAGAAAGCTGACTCATGTTCCCAGGAAGATAAAGAGGGAACGGAGTTATAAAGACGAAAGGTCATGAGTGTAATTCTCATTTAGGTCCTCTATGCAAAACAAGGATTGAAACTAGGTTAACTGGAATCTGTAGAGCTAATATGCAAATGAGAGATTGGAACTTGTCAAATCTTGTTGGCTCTTTTCAAAGTGAAGAATGGGAAAGATTCAGGTGTCATGGCAAGGAGTGAGTTAAGTCCAGGCTGAGGGCTTATAGCTGGCAAAAAGTTCATAGTTTCTCTGATGAGGATGTGCATAAATAACTCCTCTTATGGCCTCCCGACCCTATTTTAAAAGAGACTCTCTTAGCTAGGCTTGCTTGCTCCATTTTGAAATCTCCCTTTACAAAAGAATGGGGTTTATATGAGAGAATGCCTGGCATCATGTACTATCAACAGTTCTGGCCAGTATGCACCCTGCTGGCTTAGCTACGTTTCCTTTTGTTACTATAGAGAGATGGTTTAAAGATGAATACCAAAACCCATAAAAATGAAAATATTAAGAGATGGGAACTATTGAATAAGGAAGGCCCTGACAGTAATATAATGTCATCAAAGTTGGGAAGTCAGTCAGGAAGGTATTAATTCCAGTTTTAAAGTAAATACATAAACTGAGACTCAGAAAACTTAGGCAGTTTACTCATAGTGCCACAGTTTTAGATGCTCAGTCTTTGTTCTAGTCTTCTTTCCATTCTGCTGCCTCTGAAATCACAGTGCATGGGCAATCATTTTCTTCCTTTGATCAAGACTGAGCCTCTGTGAGAGTCTCAGAAGGAATTGAAAATACCCTTTCCTGTGAGCAAGATTCTCATACCCTCAAAATGAGTAGCCCTGAGAAAAGTCATTGGCTCATTCCAAAAGCTTTAAAAGAGAGTCAGGGGCACCTGGGTGGTTCAGTCAGTTAAGTGTCAGACTCTTGACTTTGGCTCAGGTCATGATCTCAGGGTTGTGGGGTTGAGCACCACGTTAGGCTCCATGCTCTGCGAGGAGTCTGCTTGAGGATTCTCTGTCCCTCTCTCTGCCCCTCCCCCCACTCACTTCCTCTTTCTCAAATAAATAACTCTTTTAAAAAAATGCTTTAAAAGAGAGTCAGAAAGGGGTGGTTGTGCTGGATATAAAATGTCTCTTGCCATGGAGGCAAATCAGGAAGCTTTCCAATTAGCCCCCTCCTTCAAGTATAGGATACTTTACCCTAGAAACAGAACTAAGAATGGTTGATGTTTCTTATATGACTGGCACATGCTTCAGACCATAGCCAGACCTGACACTTCTTGGATTTCTGGCCCTTTAATCTTCTTGCTTTTTTCCTCTCAGTAGAATATTCATGAAGATAGTAGCTGGCATGCTCCTGAGTCCTTTGCCCATCATTTTCCCCCTTTGCCAAGGATCTCCTCATCCTACATTCTCTATGAAAGTCCATTCATTATTCAGGTCCTAGCCCAGCTCTCATCACCTCTGTAAGGCTGACTTCCATAAACCACCCATAAGACTCATAGATCCCAATAATCATTTGTAATATAATAGTTTCCCAACTGGTGTAGGGGTTTTAAAACATACAGTTTTTAAATCAGAAGACTTGAGTTAGCCTTCAGCTTTCATCACATAAGCCATGGAGCTTTGGAAAGGCTACTTGTGTTCTTACATTTGGGTATTTGTTGTGTTATTGTCTGTCATTAATATTTCAATATAAAAATCAGATGATATTAATAATACTTAATCAGAAGTAAGAATAATATATCTGAAGGTACTTTGCAGTACTTTGCCAAGGTATAACTTGACTTTTCAACATAATTATAAGGTCCAGAGGGATCCCTCATATACGTATACTTTCCGGTATATCTAAAACACTGTGACTTATGCATCATGTAAATAATAAGTATTTGCTGAATAAATATAACTTCAGCTCCCAATTTTCTTTGAAAGTGGTACAGTATGTTGGGGTATTCCCTGGCCCTGTTGCAAATTTCATCTGTAAACTAAAGAGTGAACAATGAATGAAAATAGAATTAATAACTACAACTAAAGTTGACACACAGGGTAACATAAAGTATTGATACAAGGTTTTCATTTTTTTACAGTTTTCTTCTCTTGGATTGTGCTTTGGCTGCAAGTTCTCTTATTAGGCCAATAATGATGTAATGAAATATTAGAAATGAATCATTCTGATTATATTATGGTAATAAGTAAATTATTTTACCACACTAAATAACTATCATAATAATAGCGTAGCCAAGATTTATAGTTTTATACTCTCAGCTGTTAGCCTTATTCGTGAAATAATAGGTAGGTAGAGAAATTAATCTCTCCCACCTTCATCAAATGGCATATCACCCACTTGACTAGTGAACATCAACTAGGTGACCTGGTAGAATAAAATAATACAACTTGCCAATATATTTGAGAAAGAAGTTACATAGTTTAAACATATTTATTCTTTGTATGGAATTATGTATTTGGGAGGAAGAGCTTGATGTGCCTGACAAAATATGTCACACTTCCTTAGTCTGCATCTCTTCAGTCTTAAGGTACCATACCAAAGATGAACTGTTCTACTTCTGATGTGTTTATGAAGAGGGAACAAATGAAAAGCTGTGAAATGTACAAACCTCCATTCTTCTCCATCTCCTTCACTTCTCTGCCTGAATTTGGAGAGGGTAGGACTTTGCAAAAATAAACGAAAAGGCAAGGTTGATTGAGGCAAAGGAATCATCTGTACTTGGTGTCCTTCAGAGGCCAAACTTTGGGCCTATGGAAACGCTGACCATGTAGTATTTGTCAGGACGTTAGCTCATGATAAATTTGCCATGTGTATATGATAGTTATTCTATTAATGTCACCTTCGTTTGCTTTGTTTCCCATAAGCAAACTTGAATTAGAACAAACATTTGTTAAAATTTGTATGTGAGTTCTATGATTAAGTCTGCTCTGCTTGGAGACAGAAATATCCATTCATAATAAAAAACTCTCAGCCAGAGAAAGCCAAGAAACAATGAAGCATCAGTAGTAATGATTACACTTAGTATCCAGATCTCCATGCCTTTTTCTTTTTTTCTTTTTTTAAGAATTTTTTTTTTTATTCTGGGGTGCCTGGGTGGCTCAGTCATTAAGCATCTGCCTTCAGCTCAGGTCATGATCCCAGGGTCCTGGGATTGAGCCCCGCATTGGGCTCCCTGCTCAGCGGAGAGCCTGCTTCCCCCTCTCCCACTACCCTTGCTTGTGTTCCCTCTCTCACTGTCTCTCTCTCTCTGTCAAATAAATAAATAAAATCTTTAAAAAAAAAAAAAGGATTTTTTTTTTATTCAAGCATAATTAGCACACAGCATTATGTTAGTTTCAGGTGTATAATATGATTCAGCAATTCTATACATTTCTCAGTGCTCACTGAGATAAGTATACTCTTATTCCCCTTTATCTATTTTATCCATCTCCCTCTTACCTCCCCTCTGGCAACCACCAGTGTGTTCTCTGTATTCAAGTGTCTGGTTTTTGGCTCTTTTTTTCTTTTTCTTTGTTTTGCTTCTTAAATTCCAAATATGATTGAAATCATACAGTATTTGTCTTCCTTTCAATGACTTATTTTACTTAGCATTATACCCTCTAGGTCCTTCTGTGTTGTTGCAAGTGGCAAGATTTCATACTTTTTTATGGTTGAGCAATAGTCCATTGTGTATACACACCACATCTTCTTTATCCATTCATTTATCAATGGACATTTGGATTGCTTCCATATTGACTATTGGAAAATAAAATAATGCTGCAGTAAACATAGGGATACATATATCTTTCCAAATTGGCATTTTCATTTTCTGTGAGTAAATACCTAGTAGTGGAATTATTGGGTCATATGGTATTTCTATTTTTAATTTTTTTGAGGAACCTCCATACTGTTTTCCATGGTGGCTGCACCAATTTACATTCTCACCAACAGTGCATGAGGGTACCCTTTTTTTCCACATCTTCCCTGACACTGGTTATTTCTTGTATTTTTTATTTTAGTCATTCTGAAAGGTATAAAGTAATAGCTCAGTGTCATTTTAATTTGCATTTCCCTGATGATTAGTGATGCTGAGCATCTTTTCATGTGTTTGTTGGCCATCTGTATATCTTCTTTGTGGAAAAATGTCTATTCAAGTCCTCTGCCCATCTGCCTGTCTTTTTGGTATTGAGTTGCATAAGTTCTTTATATATTTTGGAAATTAACCCTTTATCAGGTATGCATTTCCAGATATCTTCTCCCATGCAGTAGATTGCTCTTTTGTTTTGCTTTGATGGTTTCTTTGGCTGTGCAAAAAGCTTTTTATTCTGGTGTATGGAAAACATTGATGAGGGGTGCCTGGGTGGCTTAGTCGGTTAAGCGTCTGACTCTTGGTTTTGGCTCAGGTCATGATCTCAGAGTCATGGGATTGAGCCCCATGTTGGGCTCCACGCTCAGTGGGGAGTCTGCTTGTCCCTCTCCCTCTGCTCCTCCCTTGCGTGCTCTCTTTCTCTCTCAAATAAATAAATAAAATCTTTTAAAAAAACATTGATGAAATATATTAAAGATGACACAAACAAATGGAAAGATATTCCATGTTCATGGATTGGAAGAACCAGTATTGTTAAAATGTCCATACTACCCAAAGCAATCTACAGATTTAATGAGATCTTGTCAAAATACCAAAAACATTTTTCACAGAACTAGAACAAATAATCCTAAAATTTGTAATGAATTCCTAAAGACCCTGAATAGCCCAAGCAATCTTGAAAAAGAAGAATGACACTAGAGGTATCACAATCCCAGACTTCAAGATATACTACAAATCTTTAGTAATCAAAACAGTATGGTACTGGCACAAAAATAGGCGTGTAGATCAATGGAACAGAATAGAGAGTCCAGAAGTAAACCCAAGCTTTTATGGTCAAGTAATCTATGACAAAGGAGGCAAGAATATGCAAGGGAAAAAAAGACAGTCTCTTCAACAAATGGTGTTGGGAAAACTGGACAGTTACATGTGAAAGAATGAAACTGGAACACTTTCTTACACCATACACAAAAAATAAACTCAAAATGAATTAAAGACCTAAATGCAAGACCTGAAATCATAAAAATCCTAGAAGAAAACATAGGCAGTAATTTTTTTGACATCAGCCATAGAAACATTTTTCTAGATATGTCTCCTCAGGCAAGGGAAACAAAAGCAAAAATGAACTATTGGGACTACACCAGATCTCTAATATCTTTCTCCTTTAAAAGAAACAGGAGTCTGTAAGAAGGAAAGGCTGACTCCCGTGCTAAGGCAGTGAAAGTACTGCTGGAGTACTGTGCCCCAGAAAGCAAAACAATGTTCATAGTACTTATCAAAAACACACAGAGACCAGGTCAAAGGTGCTTCCCACTTGCCAAACTTGGGACGATTTGAGCATCAAAATAAATAATGAAAGGAATGAATAAAGTAAGAATCCATGAAACTGTATCAATATAAACAAATGAATAAATAAATTAATGAAAAGAAGGAAAAGCTCTTTTAGATACAGAAGGCATGATTGAGTTAAACAATCATCAGGGGATTCAAAACCTAGTGGGTGATTGATAGCAAGAGTGAGGTTAACATTTTCTTAAAGTATCACCATAATTAACTTAAAAAGTAAAATGTTAACTTTATAGTGCAGATCCCTGGTGAACACTACCTTAACCAAGTGATAAAAGTTAATATCACTAAAACTGGGACTAGCTGACATCATATGGCTTGGTGATGAACTAAGAAGGGCACAGCATCACTTCTGAGAATGCATGCAGGGGAGGGATTATAATGGTTGACCATGGTCTTTCAACTGGCTAAGGAGTGAGGAGGACAACCTGAGGGTTGTCTTTATGAAACTTACCCTCACTTTACAGATAAGGACACTGAAAACCAGTAGGTCAACTGGCCTGTTCAAGTTCACCAACCAATGAATCCCAGGGGCTGAAACAGTTTTAAGCCCTGTACATTTTTATTCTTTCTATACAATTTTAAGCAAACAAAACATGAGATCATTAAAGAATGGGAATTACATGGGTTTCCACACAGTAAAAAAATGCACAAATTTAGATTCTCAGCTTCCCTAGACATCTATTACCTTTGCCAATTTACAATTGTACTGTTATAGAAGGAGAATGCCTGTGGCATAGGGTTCTTCCTTTACATGATGGCCCAGCTCCAATATACTCACATCAGGTAAATATATTCTTTGTGAAAACTTCACCCATTCAACATTTTCATGTGAAGCACAAGTCCATTTGGGGATCTTTGTCTGTTGTATGCAAACTGTCAGAAACACAGGAGAAGTTAAGCAGCCAGCATTTGCAACAGAAAACACTGTGCCAGTAGACAATGTTTCTATGAAGTTTTCATTTAAAATACCTCACCACTCAAAAAAAAAAAAAAAATTAAGAAATCTCCCTTCAGAGTTTCCAAATCTCTGTCACAGCTTTAGTTCTATTTGGAGGCATTTATAAATAATTGCTCCAAATGCAGAATTCTAAGCTCATGTCAATTCCTTTAGCTTAAGTTTTAAAAAGTTTACAAAAGCTTTCAGTTTCTCAGAAGTTTTATAGGAAAAATTTATAAAACATAACTACATACAAAACACGGTGCCAGAGTGGAAATCTGTGAAACGCAATGCTACCTCAAAGAGTTTAAAGTCTTTCCGACCCCATACCCGATATTCATGCACACGCAAGTAGAGGACCTCATGTGGCTATCACAGAGCCAAGGCAAGGCTGGTTAGTTCAAAGGCAAAGGGAGCCTGGGCTGGGTCTGGGATCTAAGTATGCAAAGGTGTATTTGGATAAGGGAGAATAGGGCTTGCCCAAATGTCCAAATACGTTATACATACAGGGGAACTCTCAAATGTAAAAGCGCAAGTGAGCACAAGGAATTATATTTAACAATTGTGTGTAGTATTCCATAGGCTTTTTTTAACCAGATGTTAATGTTTGTTTGGGATAGGGTATATGAAAATATATTTTTTCTGAAGAAACTCACAGAGGCACTCATCCTGTAGGTGGCATCCCAGTGAGCCAGCAAAACATCTCCTTCAGAATTAGTCTGCTAATGGTCCCAGGAGAGACTCTCACCCCCACCTCTTCCTGTGCTTGCTCTGGTTGATAGATTCCTGAGTACATCTGAGGCTTTATTACCCTTAACAAACATTATCAGTAAAGGGGATCAAAGTTCTCTTGGTGTTCAAGGAGAAAACATGGCAAAGCTCCCCTGCAGGGATGGAATACAGAAACTCCATATTACCCCATACTAATGAGAGAAAACACTCAAGCAACATGTACAAATTACTTATTATGAAGAGCTTATAGGAGAGATTAACACCTATATGAAATGTACATAATTTTATTGATTTAATTAGAGCCTTAACAAAGGAAAATAATAACAATAGTTTAAAAATTTAATACACTTAAAGTCAAGTCTGAAGAACTCTCTGCATAAGAAAAGGGCAAGGCAGAAAGATCACTGCATAAAGGAGACTACTTTTATCCCTAACAATTTAATTCAGAAACAAAGACACCTATATCTTATACAGCACTTTTGTGCCCCAGGTACATGTCTAGTGCATTACATATATTTAACTCCTTGAATCCTCACAATAACTTTAAACAGGATGTACTACTTTAAATGGAAATGGTAGTGAAAATTAACTATATTCCAGGACATTAGGTTTTGTTTTGTTTTGTTTTTTAAAGATTTTATTTATTTATTTGACAGAGGGAGACACAGCGAGAGAGGGAATATAAGCAGGGGGAGTGGGAGAGGGAGAAGCAGGCTTCCCACTGATCAGGGAGCCTGATGTGGGGCTCAATCCCAGGACCCTGGGATCATGACCTGAGCCGAAGGCAGACTCTTAACTGACTGAGCCACCCAGGTGCCCCCAGGACATTAGGTTTTGAATGAATAATTTTCTAAATCTATTTACATCTATCTCAGAAACTGAACTTTCACATAAGCAAAGCACTAAAATAAATAGGAATTTTTGCTTATTGTTTAGTTTTACAATAGCCATTTGGTAAAATCAATGAAACTACAGGTCATGATTTATGAAGAAAACCATCATCAATTTGTTTTATGAAGTGAACCTAATAGAGTTATCCATAGACAGAAAGAAAATGGGTCATGATGTTTTTCCTTCTTTCTCCCAATTTTAATCAATTGGTACAAATAGGGATTTTGCTTTTGCTCAGTTTCCTAAGCAAACTTGGTGTGAAAAAAATCAAAGTACTATTCAATTATATAGCAAATAATCAAACTTTTTTATTGTTCTTTCTTTCTTCAGTAACAAATATCAAGCCTGTGCTGTCCAATATGATAATCACTTCCCATTTGTGACTAGCACAAACAATGTGACTGGTCCAAATTGAGATGTGCTGTAAGTAATAAACACAGGCTGCATTTACAATATGAGGTATGAAAATTTAAAAACAATGTAAACTTATCATTAAATTTTTGTATTGGTTGCATTTTGAAATGGCAATATTTGAATATATTGGGTTAAATTTAAAATATGTAAAATCAATTTCACCTATTTCTTTGTAATTTTTTTTTAATGTAGCTACTGGTAAATCTAGGATTACATATGTGGCTTGCATTGTATTTATATCAGGCAGCATAAAGTTCCAGGCAGGAAAAATGTTCCCTCCATACTGAGCATCCAGTTTGTGTTCTGTTACAATGCTTATCTTCTCTACTCTTCCTTTATCCTTCTTAGTGATTGTAGACAGCAGTGGCAGAGGAATTTATTGGAAAGATAAATAAATGTTGAAAGATCATCTCACTGATTCTACAAAATGTAAGTGAAAATATCTTATGCTACACCTATGGTCATGTCACTCTCTCAATGAAAAATTCTTCAGTGACTTTCTGTTTTCCTCAGGGTAACATGCAGGAGCATGTCATATACCTCATAAGGCCTTGAATAACCTGGCCCTGGCCTTTGGTCAAACTTCATCTCTTTCCCCTCCCCACCTAGCAATCATATCACCTCTTTGCAAATTTCTTTTTGTTCCTTATACAGGACATCTCTTCAATCCTATTTCATGTGATTAAATTTGTTCATTCTTCACTTGCTGCTTCTTGTGAAAGAAATTCCCTAATTCTCTAAAGCTCTAAAGTTGGGCTAGACATCTCAAATATGTGTTGTAATGTCCCTCAGATGAGCTGTGATGCTGTATTTTAACTTTATATGAGTTATGCCATATTTTAGGTCCATGTTAATCGTCTTTCTTTCCTGTAGTGTTTCTTCAGGGGAAGCCCTATACACTTTGAGCAGGCAGTCTTCCTTATGTGGGTCTCACCAAGGCACTAGAGGATATTTACCATACCTAGATCTTAAAAACACCAAAGATCTATAGCACTGCCCAATTATTATGTCAATCAGTAGCACCCAAGCTCTCCCCTCCCCCACTACATACACACATTTCACCACTTGACATTTTTCCACACCCTACCTAAGGAGATTAATCACTCCTGGTTGAGACTCATATGACTATAAGACCCATGAAACCAGGACACCATATCTATTTCATTGTTGAGTCTCTTGTACCCAACATAGTATCTGCCATACAGAAGGAGCTCTCTGCTTATTAAAGCAGGATTTATCCTGGCATTAGTTTGATCTTTATAACATGATATACCCCTAGGCATTTTTAATACAAATCAGAGCGAGTTCAAGGAAATTATATTCCTTATTTAGCAAATATTCACAGAGGTCACCACCATTGGTTCATTTCTTCTTGAATCTTACAACCCAGGCCCTTTAGGTATCCATGAAATGAGACCCGAGGAAACTAACTCTCCTTCCCCACATAGCCTCTAAATTCCAAGCTCTTTTAAATATCAAGGTTTATATACCAGTGCATCTCAAATGAACATATGCAATATCCAGCTGATTAAAATACTTCAAATATTTAGTCCATGGTTATTGTCCAATAAGCATTTATTAAGTTAGGAATAATATGTAAGGTCCTATTTTCTGTAAAAGATAATAAAAACAGATGTAAAATTTAAAGAAAAAGGAGTAATTGGGTTGAATGTGGTACCGTGTTGTCTGATTCATTGCAAATGATTTTCTGTAATCCTCCAATTATGTCTACTACCTGATCATTGTCTCAGCAGCTTGTCTGGACATCCAGTCTAATGCTTACCTAGGCTGTCTCGTTTCTATCTTCCATGCTCATCCCAGCGTTCCTCCTCTGCTACCCAAGGTATCAGTGTTGGCAAAGCCCCAACATCATTTCTACAATATGCCATCTGTGTATTACAGCTTTTGTTCTAAATAATGAGTCCTGAATCTTAAGCTCTGACCATTAATGGTGTGAGATAGAAAATGAGGATTCACCTTAGGTACAGAGATAAAAACTAGAGCCCAGCTTCAATAATCAATATTAAGGCACCTGCTAAAATATTCAGGAAATGGAAGCCAAACAGAACATCTAAGTGAACAATATGTTTGTTCTGAAATATCATTATAAGCAACTTAAAATCATTTTTGGATTAAAGTTTGAGCATAAATAAACTAAAAATAAAATGTGTGTTATTAAGGGGGAAAGACATTATTGATCTTGGTAGCTGCCCTAAGAACAAAAATCAACATCTGCAGGAAAGGAGTGAGGACTTTAGATTTTTGTTATTGTTAGACAGATTTTTAAACCACCTGGTACACCATCTGTACCAAGAATCTGACAAATTGAAAAAAATAATGATGTGCAAATGCAAAAAGCTTAGAAGTAAACCAATTTCCTCTCCCAGTTCCTTATTTAATCCACCACCTGAAAATATGTATTTACACAAAATTCAAGAATGAGCTATTTCAGTTCATTCCTATCTTTTCCCTATAAGCAGGGCCTTATTGTTCTTTTTAGATGATTCAACAACCAGATTATTCATCCTTGTTGATTCTCAGCCTGAAAAATATTTCACCAAGATTAACTGTCTTATCATTTCATTAGTTTCCTAGTCACAGCTCTTCTAACCAATTTTAGAAGTAAATTATATCTTATTTAAGCTAATTACTATTCCATATGTTTGTCTTCCTTCTCAGATGCACTGAAAGAATTTTCAGTCCATGCCCCATATCATTATAGTTGCATACATTTATACATATGTTTAGTTACTCATTAGTCATGAATTGAGCACTTACTGAATAGGAATGCAACAGTAGTGTATATCTGAATAAAATGCAAATATTGCCCACAAAGAGGCTGCATTTAAGAGGAGGAGGGATACTTGAATAAACAGCTTCAATTAAAGATAGTGAGTGAAAGGAAGGAAGGGGCAGTGTCTGGTGTACATTGAAAATGTAGATAATCATCCCCAAGATTCCATCCTGGAGAACCATGTTATTGTATATACCACTTGAAAATCCTTTTTTTTTTTTTTTTTTTAAGATTTTATTTATTTATTTGACACAGAGAGAGAGTACAAGCAGGGGGAGCAGCAGTGAGAGGGGGAGAAGTAGGCTCCCCCCAATGCGGGGCTGGATCCCAGGACCCTGGGATTACGACCTGAACTGAAGGCAGATGCTTAACCAACTAAGTCACCCAGGTGCCCCTGAAAATCCTTTTTTTAATAGCTGCCTGGTAAGGTTGTAAAGCTTAATTACTAGTAAGAGTCATGAAAGTAACATTTAACATTATGTTAAACTTTAAAATGTATCTGAGCATCTGAAGAGACTTTGCAGTGTTCAGAACACTCTGGGTCCCTGCTAAATATTAAATAAATAATCATTTAGATATTGGGGCTGTAGTGGACACTGTTGGTACCAGTTCCCAGATCCCTTTCACCAGTCTGGTGCACAAGGCCCCAGCTGTTGTGAGTGTTGGTTGCTAATGGTCACAATTGCACTGTTCTTCAGAGAGGATTTTCCTCAGCCAAATGGGAGCTGTCTTGTCTGGGAGGTTATGTTCCTTATCCCCCGAACTGGTTGTATCAAATGACTGACCAACATGAAAATACAAATTGCCAGCTTCCTGACTTGGGTTTTTCCTCCATGTAATATAGTTCATGTTCCAGAGCTCCCATGAGATCAGGCTAAAGCTAGACTCCAGCTGCGACACATACTGGCTTTACTCTTTTCCTTGCCCTGTCCTGCTTCCCTCATGCTCTTTCTCCTGAAGGCACTGCCTTAAAAATCACATGGACTTGAATCTTTGTCAGGTTCTTCTTCTAGGGAATTTAGCCTTAGATACAGATTGAACTAAATTAAAATTACTTGTGTATAGTGTTTCTGACTATAGAGAATATACAGTGACCAACCAGTATCTCAGTCTGCCATTTTTCATAATAAGGGAGAATTCTTTGTATTTTGATCTAATTCATCAATATTTGCATAATGAAAGACCAAGAGAACTTTATTAAATAATTTCCTTTATAAAATATTTCCCTTTCAAAAACATTTACTGAGCACTAGTTAGACTTGATGTCAGATGTAGAGATGATTTAAAAACATGACTCTCAAAATAAATTAAATAAATAAATAATAAAAAAAATACAAACACTCCCCTCAAAGCATTTTTTTTTAAAGATCACCTGAGTCAGGATAATATGGAGGCAATTCTTAAAAGTAAGGATGCCTGGGCCCTTAAGAGGCCTTTGCCATAATGGAAATATAAATAACTATATACAATACAAAACAGAAAAATAAGTTGCTTTAATAAACATAACCACATTTGCATGGGTAAAGATAAGTCTTTCAACAGAGAAAACTTTTATCATCACGTTAAGAGTAGTGCAGGTGGTACATGTAATGTATCCTGAAATGGTTGAGGGAGAAAATGTGTGTAACGTGTATGTGTACGTGGAGAAAGGCAGGGAAGAAGGGAGGAAGAGAGAATGCTAAAGTAACCACGTAAGGTTAAATGTGAAAAGATGAAATAAATAAAGGGTATATGGATGTCTCTTGTACTATTTTTATTTGTGGCACACTGTGTCAATTTAATAAGTAAGAACTATTTTTAAATAATGCAGAATTTTGGTAAGTGACAAAATTTGCTCCATGATGGAACAATGGTGTGATAAGCTGGAGGATATACCTGGTCTTTGATCCATGGAGTACCTGGTAAAAGCCCCTAGAACCTTGGAATTTCCTGAGTAATAGGAGGATCTTTTTTATGCTAATAAGGTAACAAAGTGGACCCCTACATAGTTTCAGGATGACAGATACCAACTACTAGATTAGAAGTTTAGAACTTTGAGCCAGCCCGACCTCTAAGAAGTATAGGAGGTACCAGAGATCGAATTCAATCACTTGGCCAAAGACTTAATCAGTCATGCCTAATGCTCGATAAAAACTCTGGACACCAAGACATGGTAGAACTTCCTGGTTGGTAGGTGGGGTGATGTTCCCTGACTTCATAAAGAGCAGGCATGGCAGTTCTGTGTCTGGGACACTTCCAGACCTTGTCCTATGTATAGCCCTTATAAGAAAACTGCAAGAGTAAATATCATGCTTTGAGTGAGTTCTGTGAGTCATTGTAGTGAATTCTTGAACCTGAAAGACTTATGGGAACCCTCCAGCTTATAGCCAGTTTGTCATAAGTCCAGGTGGCTCCTAAGACTTGGGTTGGCATGTAAAGTGAGAGCAGTCTTGTGGGACTGAGAACTTAGCCTGCGGGGTTAGACACTAACTCTTGATAATTGGTGGTCAGAACAGAATTGAATTGCATGTCACCCAGTTGTTATCAGAGAATTGGTGTCAGAGCATTTGTGGTGTTGGGCTGTTCAAATAAATAATGAATGTACTCAATGTTTTCCCCATTCAGTGGCCTTTAGAGTTGGGTTTCACCTCATGGAATTGGGCCCTCTATAACTTCTACGTAAGCCACCATGGAATTCTCAAATCCAGAGAGTTTTATGTGCTGTTAATGTTCTGACAGAAGCATTATATATTCTAATTCCTCTTGTCATAGGCACATTCTTGTCTTCTTTTCATTATATGGAACTTCTTGGCCACTAAAATGGTATAATTTTAGGTAAATATATTTACCCCAGGAAATATGATTTTCTCATAAATGACAAAAGATGGAGGATAGCAGAGTATATGCATGCACTACTTCCCCACATCCTTCCATCTCTTGCCTCTTATTTCATCTACCTGTGGTCATAAGTGTGTTCTCTGTCATGATCACTTTGTGACTTGCTCAGGTCCTGGTCAACAGAAACCATCCACATTTCAGAATGTACGACCAAATCTCACCGTCTCCTTTTCCAACCAACCACAAAAATTTTCTCCTTACAGGCAGTCAGAATTTATTTCTCTTGTGAAAGCATTAGTCTATTAGAAATAAATGATTAGTATGTAGCCACAGTAAGCTATAAATTGATAATTGATTATAGGGTTTGAATGTCCCTATTGCTAAAATTGTCTAACATTGGTTTGGAAAAAATATCTAAAAATCTGTTCTTTCTTGAGTATGGAGTGGATAGAGTGGTGTAGGAAGAAATAAAACTATAAAGACTGTAGGAAGAAATAAAACTATAAAGACTATAAAGACATTAAAAGCACAAAGGAAATCTAATGAAGTGGAGTATTTTGGACTTTATTCTGTAGAAAACAAAGAGTCTCCAGTGTTCTTAAAGGGAGGAGACATTATCTGACTGGTGACTTAGGAAGGTAAATTGGGCTACAGTATGAAGGAAAGATTGTAGAGGAGAGATAATAGAGCAGCAATGTGTCCATTGCCACAATTACCCAGGTGAGGGACAATGAGGACCTGAACAGGAGCTGCAACAGGGGAATGAATACACAGGATACCATGACTGTCTGGATATGGGGAAAGTCTCAGGATCTAAAATGATATGTTGTTGTGGACAAGTTTAAGGGTTTATGTTTATGATTACTAGAGGTGACATAAATTTGGAACCAGCCCAAACGGAGATGGTGGTTTTCTAGAGCTTTGAAGCATTTGGACATAGCAGAAATGGGTAATAAGGTTAGGTTTGATGTGATAGATGTGAAATACAACAAAGAGGCAAATGTTACATTTTCTTCTTCCAAATATTCATATATGCTCTCCCATCACTACAGCTAAAGCAATCTAGTAACAACATCTATATTATGGGAGATCATTTGAATTCCCAATGTCTTTCTATGAATGCTATTTTATTTTAATGAGTGTCATTAGCTTTCATTGGGGTATGATTTGGGGGATGTCATATGGAGTCAACGACTCTTTAGTGGGACTCTCCTACCCCTAGAATGCATATAAATACATCGATTATTACTAATTAAAACAACGCCATCCATTATACAGCCCTGTAGACTGGTCATATTATCATCTTAGAGCTAATTGGTGGCAGTTTGGAAATGCATATGCAGAAATGCAGGCACCAGGTATGTGTGTTTTGTTTTGTTTTGTTTTTTTCATTTTTCAGAAATGTGTATCTTGCCAGTGGATTGTCTCAGAACTGAAATGTAAAAAGGACTTTTGATATCACATATTTTATTATTTGATCTTTAGGTAAACTTTCCTAGCTGATCTATTTTAAGCTGTCAGTATGCTTTATTACTGTAATACTATGTGATCACTTTAAGCTGAGTACCCCATATAAATAATATGTAACATTAATGCAGGCTAGCATGAAGCCTTTATGTGGAGATTACTTTAATCAGTTGAGCTAAATTATCCCATTGCTTAAACAGCCCTATGATTTTTTGATGCACCTGTTTAATCTTTATTCAGTTCACTTAATACATTAGGATTCTTTAAAAATATTGTATATGCTAGCTAGCAAAAAGAAAAATTCTTGGCAAATAAAAATACACATTTATAAGATTTTTTTCATTTTATCTCAAGAATTTTAATATAATTACATCATCATTATAACAGATAATTCTTAGAATTATCATATGCCCTTAAGTATGGGTACTAACATTTCCATAAGCTAGCAACAGGGAGAGCTAATATCCCTCGTACTTTTCATCCTTCATCACATGACTGAAACAAGTTTCTTTGGAAAGTACTAAGACTCCAGCCTACTCTATTACCCATTGTGATAAACTGTCTCCTTATCTTCCATTATTAGTATGGGGGTTAATGAATAGCCTCCTATTGCTTTACAGGAAAATAAAATAATTTAAAGCAGTGATTTACAAGGATAGCTGCATATCAAAATAATCTGTGAGTTTTGTTTATTTCTAAATTTCAGATATACCAAATGGAATGTCTGATCCCTGGGAGATTCTTACACAGTAATCCCAATATTAATCTATAAACAGACAAGAGTTTAGGTACCACTGATATGATCAATGTAAACCCCTCCAATTAGTATTCCTCAAACAAAGTACTGAATTATCCTTTTAAGAAGCTATGCTGCACAAAAATATCAGCACAGTCTAGTGGTCAAGAGTAAGGAGTCTGAAGCTAGATGACCTGGAATTTCATTTGTGCATTGCCTTTCTCTAGCTGTGGCAAGTTCCTTAACGTCTCTGTGTCTCACTTTCCTTGTCTGTAAAATGGGTTTATATGCAGATTAAATGAGTTAATATGTCTAGTATGGACTTAGGGTTATATAAATGACAAATCTAGCAGGTTCATTTATAATGATGCAGAAATACATTATTTTTTCATGGCACAGTTTGACCTCTATAGGGACTGTATATAGCCTTATACCAAAATCCTGCATGTCTAATGGCAAATGTCACACACCAATGAAGAGTTGGTTGGCCAGACTGATTTTATTGATTTCTCACTGATTCAACAATCCCCACAATAAAACACACAATGGCCTAGGTGCCAAAAATGCAAGAATAAGATACACTTTCTATATTCCACAAACTAATAATTTAGTTGCAGAACTAGCGTGTAAATTAATAATTTCAGTAAGATATGCTAAGTACAAATGAGAGTGGAGGGTGCATAGATGATGATCACAAAAGGTAGAAACATTTGAGTTGAATTTTGAAAGAATTGTGTGAGTTCATCAGGAGACCAGTGTGTGGTAGTCATTAGTGTTATTAGCTGAAGAGTTTTGGTTCTTCCTCCTTTGGGGCACTTCTTTCCCCCACTAGATCAGGCAGGGCGTGGAGCAATTCTGCCTAATGAGCTGGGCTCTACCTTTTCTCTCTGGCACTGTGACTGTCAATGCTTGAGATGGTAGCTACTCTGCCTGTGGGGTCCGTCTGATGAGCACATGCCTGTGCCCAAATGCAGTGAATATGTATTGTTCATAAGAAATGAAATTGTGTTGGCTTAACCCCCTGAGTTTTTAGGGGTGTTGTTGTTGTTGTTGTTAGCCACAGAATAATTCAGCCAGAAAGACAGAGATAGTTGAAATGAAAAGGTGTGAATCTGAGAACCAGGCCATTTGAGGAGATTATTAATAGTTCACTGGAGTATAGAGTGACTCGTGAAAACTGAGACTCATGAAAGAGGCGGGACCAGCTCATCAGTCACTTCTTTATGGAATTTATAAATTAGGAAATGAGATATCAACAAAGAATTTTAATTTGTGGAGCAAAACTGTAAGGTCCACTCACTGAACTACTGAACTATATCAATCTTTTGGCAGTGTGGAAGTTAAGTTCAAGGAGAATAATTCTGAAGGCAGGAAGAGGAGTTAGACTGGCTCATCTGATTTGTTTTCTACCCATTTCTTCTATACTAAGGACAACCCTCCCTAACAATGATTAATGCCAGCCCTCAAAGGGTTTCAAATGGAAGGTGCCCAGACAGCATAGAGGTGCCATAGGGTTGCTGGAATAAACATTGATCCTTTACCCCAAAGGACTGTTCTAGTCTCTATTATATATTTTAGTATGCTTATAAATTATATCTACCTCCACCTAACTCAGCAGCCTGCTGTGCCTTCTTGCAACAAGATAGAAATAGGGAGTTGAAAAACAAGTGTAGTGCTGGGAAACATCAACCCATGACTCCTCTGACTTATTTTTATAATTCTTAATCATAACAAAGACTCTGTCCTAGACCAACCCTTAGTCAGCCTCTTCTGAGTTCTCTTCCCAAAGCCCTGACCTTGGCCGCTGTCATTGCTGAGTCAAGATTTAGCAAGAATCTTACTAAATTAGGATCTCCCACCCTTGCTATCTGATCGCCCTGGCCTGCCTTCAGCAAGAATCCTGTCAAGTGGGATTAGCAAGAATGCACCTATCCTTGATACCTCCTCTTGGTATGTTACATCCACTGATGTCCTCACTCTGTTGGCTATAAGTCTTCCCAGCTGTCTTTGCTGTATTCAGAGTTGAGACTGATCTTTCTCCCCTATTGTTAGTCTTGCACCTGTTACAATAGTCCTGAATAAAGTCTTGTTTATAATTTTTTTAATTTTATTTTATTATGTTGTGTTAATCACCATACATTACATCATTAGTTTTTGCTGTAGTGTTCCATGATTCACTGTTTGCATATAACACCCAGTGCTCCATTCAATACATGCCTTCTTTAATACGCATCTCCAGGCTAACCCATTCCCCCACCCCCTCCCCTCTAGAACCCTCAGTTTGTTTCTCAGAGTCTGTAGTCTCTCATGGTTCATCTAACCCTCTGACTTCCCCCCTTTCATTTTTCCCTTCCTACTATCTTCTCTCTCTCTTTTTTTTTTATAACATATAATGTATTACTTGTTTCAGAGGTACAGGTCTATGATTCATCAGTCTTACATAGTTCACAGCACTCAACATAGCATATACCCTCCCCAATATCTATCACACAGCCACCCCATCACTACCACCCCCACCCCTCCAGAACCCTCAGTTTGTTTCCTGAGATTAAGAATCCCTCATATCAGTGAGATCATATGATACTTGTCTTTCTCTAATTGACTTATTTCGCTTAGCATAATACCCTCTAGTTCCATCCACATCATTGCAAATGGCAAGATTTTGTGGGGTTTTTTTGATGGCTGCATAATATTCCATTATATATATACACACACCACATCTTCTTTATCCATTCATCTGTTGATGGACATCTTGGCTCTTTCCATAGTTTGGCTATTGTGGACATTGCTGCTATACACTGGGTGCACGTACCCCTTCAGATCACTATATTTGTATCTTTGGGGTAAATACCCAGTAGTGCAATTGCTGGATCATATGGTAACTCTATTTTCAACTTTTTGAGGAACCGCCATACTGTTTTCCAGAGTGGCTGCACCAGCTTGCATTTCCACCAACAGTGTAGGAGGGTTCCCCTTTCTCCGCATCCTCGCCAACATCTGTCGTTTCCTGACTTTTTAATTTTAGCCATTCTGACTGGTGGGAAGTGGTATCTCACTGAGGTTTTGATTTGGATTTCCCTGATGCCAAGTGATGTTGAGCACTTTTTCCTGTGTCTGTTGGCCATCTGGATGTCTTCTTTGCAGAAATGTCTGTCATGTCTTCTGCCCATTTCTTGATTGGGTCATTTGTTCTTTGGGTGTTGAGTTTAAGAAGTTCTTTATAGATTTTGGATACTAGCCCTTTATCTGATATGTCATTTGGAAATATCTTCTCCCATCCTGTCAGTTGTCTTTTGGTTTTGTTGACTGTTTCCTTTGCTGTGCAAAAGCTTTTTATATTGATGAAGTCCCAATAGTTCATTTTTGCCCTTGCTTCACTTGCCTTTGGTGATGTTTTAGGAAGAAGTTGCTGCGGCTGAGGTCAAAGAGGTTGCTGCCTGTGTTCTCCTCATGGATTTTGATGGATTCCTGTCTCACATTTAGGTCTTTCATCCATTTTGAGTCTATTTTTGTGTGTGGTGTAAGGAAAGGGTCCAGTTTCATTCTTCTGCATGTGGCTGTCCAATTTTCCCAACACCATTTGTTGAAGAGACTGTCTTTTTTCCATTGGACATTCTTTCCTGCTTTGTCAAAGATTAGTTGACCATAGAGTTGAGGGTCCAATTCTGAGCTCTCTGTTCTGTTCCATTGATCTATGTGTCTGTTTTTGTGCCAGTACCATACTGTCTTGATGATTACAGCTTTGTAATAGAGCTTGAAGTCCGGAATTGTGATGCCGCCAGCTTTGCTTTTCTTTTTCAGCATTCCTCTGGCTATTCAGGGTCTTTTCTGGTTCCATACAAATTTTAGGATGATTTGTTCCATTTCTTTGAAAAAAGTTGATGGTATTTTGATAGGAATTGCATTAAATGTGTAGATTGCTCTAGGTAGCACTGACATCTTCACAATATTTGTTCTTCCAATCCATGAGCATGGAATGTTTTTCCATTTCTTTGTGTCTTCCTCACTTTCTTTCATGAGTATTTTATAGTTTTCTGAGTACAGATTCTTTTCCTCTTTGGTTAGATTTATTCCTAGGTATCTTATAGTTTTGGGTGCAATTGTAAACGGGATCGATTCCTTAATTTCTCTTTCTTCTGTCTTGTTGTTGATGTATATAAATGCAACTGACTTCTGTGCATTGATTTTATATCTTGCCACTTTACTGAATTCCTGTATGGGTTCTAGCAGTTTTGGAGTGGAGTCTTTTGGGTTTTCCACATAAAGTATCATATCATCTGCAAAGAGTGAGAGTTTGACTTCTTTTTTGCCAATTCGGGTGCCTTTTATTTCTTTTTGTTGTCTGATTGCTTTGACTAGGACTTCTAGTACTATGTTGAATAGCAGTGGTGATAGTGGACATCCCTGCCGCGTTCCTGACCTTAGGGGGAAAGCTCTCAGTTTTTCCCCATTGAGAATGATATTCGCTGTGGGTTTTTCATAGATGACTTTTATGATATTGAGGTATGTACCCTCTATGCCTATACTCTGAAAAGTTTTAATCAAGAAAGGATGCTGTACTTTGTCAAAGGGTTTTTCTGCATCTATTGAGAGGATCATATGGTTCTTGTTCTTTCTTTTATTAATGTATTGTATCACATTGATTGATCTGAGGATGTTGAGCCAACCTTGCAGCCCAGGAATAAATCCCACTTGGTCGTGGTGGATAATCCTTTTAATGTACTGTTGGATCCTATTGGCTAGTATTTTGGTGAGAATTTTTGCATCCATGTTCAACAGGGATATTGGTCTGTAATTCTCCTTTTTGGTGGGGTCTTTGTCTGATTTTGGGATCAAGGTAATGGTGGCCTCATAAAATGAGTTTGGAAGTTTTCCTTCCATTTCTATTTTTTGGAACAGTTTCAGAAGAATAGGTATTAATTCTTTAAATATTTGGTAGAATTCCCCTGGGAAGCCATCTGGCCCTGGACTTTTTTTTTTGGGAAATTTTTGATGACTGCTTCAATTTCCTTAGTGGTTATAGGTCTGTTCAGGTTTTCTATTTCTTCCTGGTTCAGTTTTGGTAGTTGATACATCTCTAGGAATGCCACCATTTCTTCCAGATTATCTAATTTGCTGGCATATAGTTGCTCATAATATATTCTTTTTTTTTTTAAGATTTTATTTATTTATTTGAGAGAGAGAATGAAAGAGCACATGAGAGGGGGGAGGGTCAGAGGGAGAAGCAGACTCCCTGCCGAGCAGGGAGCCCGATGCGGGACTCGATCCAGGGACTCCAGGATCATGACCTGAGCCGAAGGCAGTCGCTTAACCAACTGAGCCACCCAGACGCCCGCTCATAATATATTCTTATAATTGTTTGTATTTCTTTGGTGTTGGTTATGATCTTTCCTCTTTCATTCATGATTTTATTTATTTGGGTCATTTCTCTTTTCTTTTTGATAAGTCTGGCCAGGGGTTTATCAATCTTATTAATTCTTTCAAAGAACCAGCTCCTAGTTTTGTTGATCTGTTCTACTGTTCTTTTGGTTTCTGTTTCATTGATTTCTGCTCCGATCTTTACTGTTTCTCTTCTCCTGCTGGGTTTAGGCTTTATTTGCTGTTCTTTCTCCAGCTCCTTTAGGTATAGGGTTAGGTTGTGTATTTGAGACCTTTCTTGTTTCTTAAGAAAGGCTTGTATTGCTATGTACTTTCCTCTTAGGACCGCCTTTGCTGTATCCCAAAGATTTTGAACAGTTGTGTTTTCATTTTCATTGGTTTCCATGAATTTTTTTAATTCTTCTTTAATTTCCTGGTTGACCCATTCATTCTTTAGTAGGATGCTGTTTAGCCTCCATGTATTTGAGTTCTTTCTGACTCTCCTCTTGTGATTGAGTTCTAGTTTCAAAGCATTGTGGTCCGAAAATATGCAGGGAATGATCCCAATCTTTTGGTACCAGTTGAGACCTGATTTGTGACCTAGGATGTGATCTATTCTGGAGAATGTTCCATGGGCACTAGAGAAGAGTGTGTATTCTGTTGCTTTGGGATGGAATGTTCTGAATATATCTGTGAAGTCCATTTGGTCCAGTGTGTCATTTAAAGTCTTTATTTCCTTGTTGATCTTTTGCTTAGATGACCGGTCCATTTCAGTGAGGGTGGTGTTAAAGTCCCCTACTATTATTGTATTGTTGTCAATGTGTTTCTTTGCTTTTGTTATTAATTGGCTTGTGTAATTGGCTGCTCCCATGTTAGGGGCATAGATATTTATAGTTGTTAGATCTTCTTGTTGGATAGACCCTTTAAGTATGATATAGTGTCCTTCCTCATCTCTTATTATAGTCTTTGGTTTAAAATCTAATTTCTCTGATATAAGGATTGCCACCCCAGCTTTCTTTTGTTGTCCATGAGCATGGTAAATGGTTTTCCACCCCCTCACTTTCAATCTGGAGGTGTCTTTGGGTCTAAAATGAGTCTCTTGCAGACAGCATATTGATGGGTCTTGTTTTTTTATCCAATCTGATACCCTGTGTCTTTTGATTGGGGCATTTAGCCCATTTACATTCAGGGTAACTATTGAAAGATATGAATTTAGTGTCATTGTATTGTCTGTAAGGTGACTATTAGTGTATATTGTCTGTGTTCCTTTCTGGTCTATGTTACTTTTAGGCTCTCTCTTTGCTTAGAGGACCCCTTTCAATATTTCTTGCAGGGCTGGTTTTGTGTTTGTGAATTCTTTTAGTTTTTGTTTTTCCTGGAAGCTTTTTATCTGTCCTTCTATTTTCAATGACAGCCTAGCTGGATAGAGTATTCTTGGCTGCATATTTTTCTCATTTAGTGCTCAAAATAGATCATGCCAGTCCTTTCTGGCCTGCCAGGTCTCTGTGGATAGGTCTGTTGCCAATGTTTCTATCATTGTAGGTTACAGACCTCTTGTTCCGAGTTGCTTTCAGGATTTTTTCTGTGTCTCTGAGACTTGTAAGTTTTACTATTAGATGTCGGGATGTTGACCTATTTTTATTGATTTTGAGGGGGGGTTCTCTGTGCCTCCTGGATTTTGATGCCTGTTTCCTTCCCCAAATTAGGGAAGTGCTCTGCTATAATTTGCTCCAATATACCTTCTGCCCCTCTCTCTCTTTCTTCTTATTCTGGGATTTCAATTATTCTAATATTGTTTCATCTTATGGTATCACTTATCTCTCGAATTCTGCCCTCGTGATCCGGTAGTTGTTTACTTCTCTTTTTTTCAGCTTCTTTATTCTCCATCATTTGGTCTTCTATATCACTAATTCTTCTTCTGCCTCATTTATCCTAGCAGTTAGAGCCTCTGTTTTTTATTGCACCTCATTAATAGCCTTTTTGATTTTGACTTGGTTAGATTTTAGTTCTTTTATTTCTCCAGAAAGGGTTTCTCTAGTGTCTTCCATGCTTTTTTCAAGCCCAGCTAGTATCTTTATAATCGTCATTCTGAACTCTAGTTCTGACACCTTACTAATATCCATATTGATTAGGTCCCTGGCTGTTGGTACTGCCTCTTGTTCTTTTTTTTTTTGAGGTAAGTTTTTCCATCTTGTCATTTTGTCCAGAGGAGAGCAGATGAATGAGAACAAAATGCTAACAGGGTAATAATGACCCCAGAAAAATATACACTAAACAAATCAGAAGAGACCTTCCAGAAAATGGTCTCTTTTCCATTCAGAGAGTTGCTACTGTTCTTTTCTTTGATCTCCTGTTGAGTTCGTAGGTGTTCAGAATGGTTTGATACCTATCTAGCTGAATTCCTGGGACCAGACAAAATTTAGGTCTCCTACTCCTCCACCATCTTGCTCCTCCCCCCAGTCTTGTTTATAATTTTAACAAGTGTTGGAATAATCATTTTTCTTTAACATTGATATCCTATCACAGGACATTGATATTTAGATTTTGCATGTAATGGGCTCAGTGGTTCAAAATTTGTGAGGGAGGAAGTAGGCACCAAGTGAGAGGGCTCCTGGGGAAGCCCAGGTCAGAGGATAGCCAGGTTTACCTTAGAGCAAAAAGATCAAGGGACATTTAGCTGAGAGATCCTGAAGCAGGCATGTGGTGAAGAATGAATATCAGGGCGCCTGGGTGGCTCAGTTGGTTAAGCGACTGCCTTCGGCTCCGGTCATGATCCTGGAGTCCCTGAATCGAGTTCTGCATTGGGCTCCCTGCTCGGCAGGGAGTCTGCTTTGCCCTCTGACCCTATCCCCTCTCATGTGTTCTCTCTCATTCTCTCTCTCTCAAATAAATAAATAAAATCTTAAAAAAAAAAAAAAAAAGAATGAATATCACACGATGCAGCAAATGAGCCTGTGGCTTATGAATGGCATGACTGTTGATCATTTAGAAGATGTTCAGAACCCTAATGCAAGGACAGTGTGGAAAATCAGGAATCATGTGGGGGTTTTAGATTTCTTTCAGAACCTGAGGAGGACAGGGATGGAAAGCATCATGAAATTAGTTGTGCTCATCTCTCTGGCAAAGTGGTTGACTTTTGACCTTCTCTTCAAAGTATTTCTTTGGAATACTTTGGAGATTTCTGGAGAGGCCTGGGATTGTACCACTGATAATTTTTTTAAACTTAATTTTGCTGGGGCACCTGGGTGGCTCAGTTGTTAGGCGCTGCCCTCGGCTCGGGTCATGGTCCCAGGGTCCTGGGATCAAGCCCCACATCAGGCTTCCTGCTCCATGGGATGCCTGCTTCTCCCTCTCCCACTCCCCCTGCTAGTGTTCCTTTTCTCGCTATCTCTCTCTGTCAAATAAATAAATTAAAAAAAAAAAATCTTTAAACTTAATTTTGCCTTCTAATAATTCTAAGGTATAAGAAACTATATTAAAGCTTGTAGAAGTACGTGAAAATAAGAGAACTAAAACTTGAGAGTAATATCTGCAATAATCATTATGCACAAGTTTTATGAACATTTTAAGCTGCTTTTGAGTTGTCTTCTATGTTTTGATACTGTTTAAACTATTAAGAATGAATAGCCATTAAACTCTACTTGGATAAGTTGTAATTATTACTTTAGTTTATCACACTTATTGTTATAGAAAGATCAGAAGATTTGGAGTCAGATTACCCGCTTATTTGCAACCTTCTCTTTACAGCTGTTTTGCAACCCAAGATGTACATGAAAATCACTAAGGAACTTTTAAAAACAACTGATGCCCTGCACTCACACTAGAAAAACTATGCCAGAATTTCATATCCCCCTAACAATAAGAATGGTGCTGGATACACAGGGAGGTACAATAAATTATTGTTCAGTGGAATTACATTGCAAACAATATAAAACTGTGAAAAGGCTGATCTTCAAATGATATTGCCTAATAACCATACACAACAAAATTTTCACTCTTTTCACTGGTGTGTATAAATATAAAAAGCTAATTTGATTTTCTAAATATTTATTAATTTCTAATATTATTAATATTCACTTGTTTCTGTTGTGTTGAGGTGGTAGGCCATTTTTGGAAATAGTGGTGATATTATATTATATTCATTATTTTTGCCATCATGTAGCAAAATGTAGAAGTTATGAACTTTCTGTCAGTACCACAAAAAAATATTTCTGTGAAAGACATAAGAATCTGAATTTACTAATAGATAGTAACAAGTCCCTTAGATTTAGAAAGGACCCGAACTTTGATGAGAGAAAGCCCAAGTTCAATCCTGAGGAACCAAATTAACAATGTCAACATTCATAAAATAGAAATAATAATAACATGTATTTCACAAGTTATCATGAGGGTCAGTGAGATAGAGTATATGAAATTAATTTTGTGATAACAAAATATACTGACCACTGTTCTTATTAACATTTAATCTTATATTATGTTCAAAGATAAAGGATTAAGACTTACTGACACCCTTTCATGGGTAAAGATAATGGAATTGAGAAGACAGTTAAGTCAATGGATATGCTGTAAACAGAGATACCATAGGACAGTATCCTTGTTTCTATGAACATCATTTTTATTTTTTTAATTTTCTTTTCTCTTAAGTTTTTATTTTAATTCCAGTTAGTTACCATATAGTGTGATATTAGTTTCAGGTGTACAATATAGTGATTCACCCCTTCCATACATCACCTGGTGCTCGTCATGACAGGTACACTTATGATTTACACATTTTTAAAAATGAGTTTTTATTATTTTCAAAACCATCACCACTACCAGTGTTTCCAAGTGAATGCCCTGCTGAGACCAGCTTTTATGGCCCCATGAGACTCATTTATAAGTTCAATCTATTTACACACAACAAAAAAAGCCATGGCCGAAAAGCTTTGATCACACATCCCCACCACCACCCCAAAATCTTCTTAACAGTTTTCATTCACTTACCAAGCACTTTCTCCATAAGCCTACTCTGGCTCAGGCCAGATTCAAAAAGGTGACAAACTCCCAGTTTTAGATCACACTTTACCCTCACCCAGTTAACCAAAGGCCAGAGTATACTTAAGTGGGAGGGGGGCACAGACAGCAGACTTTCAGCAGGGGAGCCCCTACCCTCCCACGTGTGTGGTGATTCCTGATATTCTTTAATAGCACCCTACTTTGTTATTACAAGATCAGAGATGAAGCTTAAATTGCAAAGTTCTTTGGAAAAAGTAATAGTGATTTAAGCATATTCAAATCAAGTTATAATTGATTTTATGAGAAGATTTACATTTGCTTGTCTGTTTACTAAGAGCAGGTTTGATGAGGGAAAGTAGGGGACAATACACAAGCTTTTAAAAGTATGTATGTATTTATTTTGAAGGTATTGTATTACATGACTGTGTTGGCTAGCAAGTCTGAAATTTGTAAGGCAGACCAGCAGGCTGAGTACTGGGGCAGGAGTTGATGTTCCAGTCCTGAGGCAAAATCCCTTCTTACATGGGAAAGCTCTGTTTCTGCCCTAAAGACCTTCAATTTGTTGAATGAAGCCCACCCACATTATAGGGCGCCATCTCCTTTACTTAGTCAACTGATTGTAGGTATTAACCACATCTACAAAATACCTTTGGCAATACCTAATGTTTGATTAATAACTGGGTACATCGTGATAGCCTGGCCAAGTTGACACATAAAGCTAACTACTACATCTGCTAGGTGTGAGTGTGTGCACCAGTGCCAGCAGCACAGGGCACTGCCCTTGGGTTTTTATACTGGAGAACCATGGATTTTGTGTCCAGTATTTAGAAAAGTGATCAACTTGGCCTATGCTTTTATCTTTACCTTTCTACTGCCTTCATTGCCCTCTGCATCACCTCCCTGCTGCATCCCAGTCTTGAGGCCATGCTCCTGGTAATCCTTGGATACTCAGAGCCCCCCCCCCCCATGACAGTATTACCCCAATTCCACTTTTCCTGAGCAAAGCACAGAGCCTTGGATCTAACTTTCCTCCATCCCTATTTGATGGAAGCTACTTATTTGCCACATGATCTGCTCTTTTATGTGCTTAACTAGTTAATCAATTGATGAGTTCTTTTTTGTTTTTGTTAAAATTAAACTCCAATAATGGAACAGCGTTGATTTGCAAGTTAGATATCCTGGCTTCAAATGTTGACTCTGCCACATTAACAACCATGTAATTCTGAATGACTGTTTAATCTCACTGAAGCAGTCTCAATTTTCTCATCTGGATAGAAAAAGGACATTCTATAAAGATCATATTTATTATTCTCAGTCATGGACTAGAACCAGTCATGCTTTTTTTCCTTAATTTTCAAAGATGTCCTTATCAGAGTGTTTTCTTAAACTTTTTAAATTTTAGAATATCTCTAGGTTTAGTGTATTTAATTTAATATTTCCCTTTATTTAATCTTCCTATTTGATATTAGAGTAAATCTGGTTATAAATTTCTATAAAATGATGTTTTAGGCAAAATGCAAATAAACCTATTAATTACACTTGATTTTTTGGCAAATGAAGGAAATTCTGCATGATATTAAGTCAAGGAGACACTGTCCCTACCCGCCCCCCAAAAAAAACTGGCAAGGAAAAAAGAAGGAAAATGTTAAACTCAATATACCCTATAATTTGAGTTAGATAATTTGTATGTAGTTTTGGAGTGAAAAAGTTAGCATGCCACTTACATTTCTATTATAGTGTTGACCTAAAACAAATTCTCCCACATTCCTAGGGAATGGGTGATAAATATATGCCATTCAAGTTTCTCATTCTTATGTTGGGTGCTTTGTTATATTGGATTTCAACAAAGAGTATAGACAAGTAAGTTACCATGTTAAGATAGCACTAATTTTCCTGTGGTTGAATATGGGCACTCCTACATTGATTTCTACTGGCTTCTTCTGTGTGAGTTCTGTCACTACAAAAAGAACATTAATTCATTAAAGGCATTACTTCTACCTTGACCCTCATTTACCCTCCCCAGCTATCGCATCCCACAGATAGCTGGTCTCGGAGAGACTTCGGAAAGTACTTGTTTATCTGAGCATAACACTTTTTTTTTTTTTAAATCACTATACACGAGAAAATCAAACAACATTCCTGAAAGACTTAAAAACATAAAAGCCTTTTGTTGGTTTCAGTAATTACACATAATATAGGTGGCATGGCTTCCCAGTTGAGCATACTATACAAAATATGGTGGCCAAGCAAAAAAGGCATGCAAGCCTCCAAGATTTATGAAATGATGAAAACAAGTACCAATGCTTTGTTTTCTATGTATTAGGTACCTGATATCTCCATAAAGATAACCTTCATTCAAATATCTAATGAACAAAGAGTATTTGATAAGCTAATGAATATTCATTGCTTATGTGTATGATATACACTTAGAGAATCTCCTGAACTTTATGTCACAGTATGAATTACATATTATCTAGATGTATAAAAATCATTTAGTAAAGCATGTGGATAAAACATAATATAGAAATGCTCTTTTGCTCCAATTTCTTACAATGTTTTTCAAATATTTATAAATGTGGTAAATCATTGTTATTATTTGCACTGTGCCCACCGTTGCTTACTTTTCTTTCTGGTTTTGATTGTAACTTTGCATTTAATACAGGGCCAGAGCTTTCAGTATTCTAATAGAAATACTCTGCTAACCACACTATTCAGAAGAAAAAAAAATCACTGATCTTAATGACAGTACCAAAGGGGGCCACACTGAGTTAAACATGGTAAGAATTTACATATTTTACTGATTTGCCCATCAGTTAGAGCAGGCTGGCACATCTCTCCTTACAGGGCTGAAATCGTGCCATGGTCCAGGTGCAGGAGGAAGATAGTGCAGCTGCTTCCATGCCTGGACCCCCTTCTGATAGACAAAACAGAATCTCTAGGTTAACATTGTATCAAACATTGTTCTGCCCATACCTGACTTCTGCTTACACATGCTTAATGCTGGGTAGGTGCTTCATCGTCAGTCTTTGAAAAGACTTCTCTTCCTTGGAATGATAGTTTTCAGACCCAACAGGGCAGTGTGTCAGAGAGGCAAGGGGACTGTGGCCCATCAGCTCCAAAGACCTTGCCCCGCTCTGCTTCAGTGGGAATCCAGGATCCTGGGAATGACTTCCTCGGTCTCCTGATCTGTCCAGAAGGTTTAATGGGTAACTGTGGAGGCCAGTAATCTCTTTTCTCTGTGACAACAGAGTTCCAAGCCCAGCTGTGTCAGACTCAAAGAAGAGTGACTCCTTCATTCGAATGTTGGGGCTCTCACCTAGTACGAGAAACCCATAGGGGATTGTAATTTTGAGGAGATGTGGCAATGACAGGGCAGCCCTGGTTGCTGGATCTGTGTGACGCATAGCTCCGTGCACATCTTTGCAGTCAACAAGATCCTCGGCCAAGAAGAGAGAATCCTTTTTTTTTTTTTTAAAGATTTTATTTATTTATTTGACAGAGAAAGACAGCGAGAGAGGGAACACAAGCAGGGGGAGTGGGAGAGGGAGAAGCAGGCTTCCCGCCGATCAGGGAGCCCGATGCGGGGCTCGATCCCAGAACCCTGGGATCATGACCTGAGCCGAAGGCAGACGCTTAACGACTGAGCCACCCAGGCGCCCCGAGAGAATCCTTTTTATACCAAGTTTCTTTTTTCTTCATAATCTGCTCCTTCATAGAGGATTCTGAGTTGCAGTGGACTGATGGACATTTGCTGTTTATCACATCAGATAGCCTTCTCCTCAGACACCAGTCTTCTGGGAGTTTGACTGATTTTAGATCAAAATCTACATGTGCCACATCCAAAGAGAGGATGAAGAATTTAGGAATACCATCAGGAGTCATCACTACTTGGAAAATGTTCTTGTCCTTGCTCGTTCGTTTATCTTTTGCTGCGGGCTTTCTCAGTCTGGAGCTGGTCCAAGCAAACGTGCTTCCGATAGCACTTTTCATGGCAAGCTGAGATGCTGCCGACAGCATGATTTCAACCTGAGGGTAGATTGAGTCTCAGACTGTGAGCTGATTGAAATCTCTGTCCTGAAGCACTGGAGCGGAACTCATCTTTTATTAAACCAGACAGCACTCATTACGTCATATTGTGGTCAGACGTCATTGGCATGGCAACAGGAGATAAATAGCCTGATGAACTCCAGCTCAAACTCACCTGGTGATTCATGAAGCTCCCTTTTATTAAGGCAACTCAAAGTGTTCCATATAAAAAATATTTTTTAAACCTTACCAATCTGAGTGCAAATTTAAGAAAGAAAATGAAGTCATATTCAGTAAGTTTATTTATAAAAGTGCATTTATAACAATGTATAAGATTCGCTTTAAGTTTGCTGCTGAAATATGAGCAGGATGGTTAAAGAAATGTTTTGTCAACATACCAAACATACAAAAAGATTTAGGTATGGTTGGATTCACTAGAAGGGGCTTTATTTATAGTGTCTTTTTATTGATGACATTTATGTTTGTTCATGTTTAGAGCAGATCCTTTTTCATTTCCAGAAGATCTTGAAAATGCCAAAAGGTATTTGTAAAACGGTAGGGAACAGATATTTTTATAGGGTGAGGGAACAAATTGTTTATACATATATAATGCTTAATAACACATGAATCTGTCACTTTATAGCAAGCATGTTTTGTGACCTTGAAACATGCTAACTCACCTGGAAGAATTATAAAACACAACCCCTGACCTGCAAAAACATAGGTTGTAGACACCATTTCCTGAAAAAATGTTGAAGAAGAGCAGTACAAATTAAAAGGCTGAGCCATGTGTCATTCAGATTATATTTGTGATTCTTAGAAATGTGGATGTGGTAATTAGGGAAACTGGATAAGACAGAATGAGCAGTCATCTTTAGGAGGAAAAAGGGAGGGGGGAGGGGGGCATGGAGTGTAGCACAGGGCAGCTGTCACCTGGAACCCCTCAAGGGGAGATAGGCAGAAGCAGTGAGGGAGTAGGAACAGATACCTAGGGAGACCTTGAAAGATGAAAAGAGAAGCATAAAATGCACATGCCAGACAATCAGGAGACACCATTGTGCTGAGAATGTAACTGCAGGCACTGATTAGGTCAGACTCCACATTGCCTTTTCATGCGCTGATGAATCCTGTGCTCCTTTCCGAGACTGAGGCTTCTTTTAAGAACCAGTTGCTATTTTGCGCTTTCCAGGATGCCTGAAGTCTCACCTAGTCCTCACTAATCATTCACTCATCATTTACTGTACTCAGCTGCCCCAGACCCTGGGGCTCTGTCAGCCTAGCTGGTTTCTAAGAAATTGCAGATCTCCTGGAGCCGTTTAGTTGGGCTTCAGTGGGGCTTCTGACTGAGTCTTCTGTCTTCCCACTCCAACAAGCAGAATGGGACTTGGAAGAACCTCCTTTGCTTTTCATTCATTTTTATGTTAGTAAAACAAACCTAAATCTTTGGAGTAAGGACATGTAATTTTCATCTGCTTGCATCCCAGGAAATTTTGCTGTATTCCTTTTATCACTCACTATTGGAAGCAGCTAACTAAGGGAGGAACTGTCTCCTCAGCCTGCCGCTGTTCTTGCTAACGAGGGTGCAGCTGTGTCCTAGTGGAAAGCTGAATGTCTTTTTATACAAAAGACACCACTGGACTCATGCCCAGGATCTGCCTGAGGGCAACTCTTTTGGGGTCTCAGTTTATCTGAGAGCTAACCCCTGTCGTCTGAGTTAAATAAAAAGAGCATATATAAAATACACTGTAGTGACAAAAGGCTAAACATTTGTTTATTAATAAATAGACTTATCTGTTCAGGCAAGCACACGCTGAAATATCCCCTATGATCCATGCTTGTTGCATTGGGGACATCAAGGTAAAAATAGGTATGTTTCTCCCTCTAATAGAGCTTCCAAACTAGTAAATTAAGGATTTAAAAGATGAGAAAAATGTCATTGAACTAGGAAGAAAGAGGAGGAACAGCAAGGATGCTGGACTTAAAAGAACTGAAGGATTGGTTATCTTAACTGAGCTATAGAATATAATTTCTTCTACGTGGAATAAAATGCAGCAGGACCTGAACTTTCCTAAGTTCATGATCTATTTCTTTTCTCTGATAGGGGTCCAGCCCTTGCCGTACAAGATCCACTGCGATTTGGGCACTAGCTGTTCTTTGTAATATCCCAGACCAGATAGACATACCACTTTTAGAAACCCCATTTGGTGTTCTGGCACGATAGGAATCTTCTCAGACTGCTGAAGAAGAACAGTTGGTCGCAGAGAGCAGGAAAATACAGAGAGGAAGAACGATGGCATAAGTAAATAAATAAATAAATAAAAAGAGAAAAGAAAAAAGAAACAGTAGGTCTGGAGAACAAATGGTTAAAATCTTGGCATTCTTGTTTATTTCCTTGTCTTTAGAAGCTCAGGCACCAATATGTTCATTCTTTCAGCTGTTCTTGTACTTTGTGTCAGTACCACAAATACAGCGCTGGGTCACATTCAGTTATATAGTTATGACTGTGGTTGCAAGAGACAAAAAAAAAATCTGAATTAAATTAAGCAATAAACTAATAGCAAAAATAATGAGAGTGATTTATTTTAATCCGCAAGGTTGGCACACAGAATGAAAGGGCAGAATTATAGCTGGGCTCAGGAGAATAAAAGCAGAAACTGCAAAGCTATCCTAACTCTCCTCTTGACTCTTGTTTCTGCCTCACTCTGCATGTTTGCTCTTTCAGCTCTCCCTGCACTGCAGCTCTCTATTGCAGACTTGGTTTCTGGGAGGCAGAGGCTGAAATAGTTGGGATACAAGATGGTTATTAGTAGTCACTGTGAAGGAAAGGGGGAGGACACAGAATTGGCCAGAGGAAAAAGTCAAATTGTGGCGCCTACTGCAGGCGGCTCTGGAGCAAGTGGTACTCATCAGGGCTGTCGTGTGTCAGGCTGAAGTGGGGCACCTTTATACACCATGGTGCTCAGGCACAGAATTTGGGCTGCCCTAGAAGAGGTAGGAAGGGCGTGACTCAGGAAAAGAGGGCTCAGGCTCCATGGAGCTAAGCAGGGGCCACGGAGGTGCTGACCTCTCTTCCCACAACCGGTAGCAGGGCTTCCCTTGAAGGGGGTCTGAGTGACACATTGCCATGTCCACCACACCTCATGGATTTTCTTGTCCTCATGGATGTGTGGACATTCCACAGAAGCTGAGTTTCATTCACATGCTGCCTGGCCACTAAACTACATTTTAGAAGGCAGAAATGTCCTTTTACCACTGAAGTGTTATACTCAGGAAGCCCTAGTGCAATTCTTGCTTGGTTTCTGAGCAGGACAGACATAGATGATAATAGGAATTTTTATAGTTTGGTTGGACAGAGAGAAAGGATTCTAGTGAGAAGGAATAATAGAATGGCATACTGAAGACTTGGTGGAACTTCTTTTCCTAAAGAATATTAAAGGGAAAAATGTTTTTAAGGGAAAAGTCATATTTGTAATAAAAAATGTGTACAAGGGTCAGTGTTGGCAACTATAGTTTCTGCCTTAGTTCTACTACTAATTAGATTAATTAGCTGTTTGACATTATTCAAGGGATCCTGTTTCTTTAATCTGTTAAGGGGTTGGGATGAGATGTCACTTTCATTGCACTATTTTATGAAATCTGTAAGAACACAGATGGTGACATGCAGGGATTTGGGCCATTTATCACTGAAAACTAGATATCTGCCCCAAGGATTAGTTGTTTTTTTTTGTTTCTTTTTTCTAATTTAGGACTTTTCTGATAATAAAATTGAAGACTTGTGTGATAAATGAATAAAGACAAAATAGAAAAGGAAACAACACTGAGAAGAAAAGTTGAGGTAAGACACTTACATTTGGCATGGATAGCTAGAGTAGAAGCATATTATGAAGCCTCTTATAACAGAGAAATTTGCATTGGAATTCATCTTCTTCCACTGATTAGTTCAGTGATTCTGGGTAGGCCACTTACACCCTCTGAACCATTTCCCATACCATTTATAAGAGCTATGAATAATATCTAACATATATACCTCAAAGGATTATTGTAAGGTTATAATCAGATAATTTATGAGAAAAGATGCTTTGTAAAGTATAAAGATTTATACACACCTTAGTAATCTGGTTATAATTCCTTCAATCTTAGATAGATAATGGATTTGGTATTTTGAAGAGGTTTAAACATTAGCAGCTCAGAGTGGGTGAATTTATAAGACCCCTTTTTACGATGACATGGAAATCTGGGACGATCTAAGGCATTGAACACTTGAACAAGAGGTAGGGATGCTAGAAATATGTAAGAGTATAAAAATCAGTGTCAGAGTGGAAAAGGTAAACTTCTTCAATTTTTCTGCCATCTAGCCCTGACTTGGCATCTCATCTCTGTCCCAAGTCCGTCATTTCTCACTATTTCTTGATAGAGAATTTTATTTTCCTCCTTAAGTTTCCTGAAATACAATTCATGAGAGGAATAAAGTAAAATTTAGCTCTTAAAGAAATAAAGCCAGTCATAAAATGAAAGCCCTCTTTAAACCGTAAACTTCACTGAAGCCATCCCTTTCAATTAGAGCTCATTCTGAGCATGCCTGATGTTTTCATCTTTTTCTCCGTCATCAGGATTTTTCATGGAGCGGGCATAAACTCAGTAATGGATTAATAGTTCTGTGATTAATAGGAGAGTTGTAAAATCATCACTTTTAGTCACTGTAGTTTATATTTAGGAAATTGCACAATAATGGTAAATGATGATAATGTTTATAATCCCCTCACCCCTACTCGTGCAATGCTTACCAATTTTGTTTCATCATAGCAAAACTGTGTGTTAGTAAAATTGGTATAAATAAACATTCATGAGCATGCTTTCTCAAGGAAATCCTTTGTGAAACAACGATTAATTTTGTGAAGTACAGGATTGGTTCATAGCTATGTGGCTTTGGATAATCATCTAATTGGGATTTTCAGAAATGAAGTATATCTCAGTTCCTACTGATATACAATCATTTTTTAAATATACAATCATTTAAAGCTTGTAAGAATATTTGAAATTATCTTGTCTAACCTCTTTTCTTTTTCTGGAGGATAATCTGAAACCCTAGAAGGTGAGGAGATCTGCCCAAAGCTACAGCCCTTTATCAGCAGAGCCTGAGCCTGAGCTCATGCTTCTGTTGCCAAGACCAGGACACAGACACTGTGGCTTTAGACTTCCATGCCCTCGGCATGCACAGTCACTTTCTGTAGGGTTCTGGATTCATCAACTCATTCTTGTGTCCACTAGAAAGCCCACTAGAATAACCCTTTATTCCATGTGTGACTCCTGACAAAGTGGCCATAAAAACTCTGATGAAACACCTCTGAAGACAGAAACTTACTGCTTTATGCCCCCATTGTAGGGCAGTTTGAAACATTAGTTATTCATCTACTTAAAACCATAATCTGAAGATAAGTGGGGCAGTGATTGTCTTCCTACCTGTTCTTCTTTCCTGATAAACATAAAACAGAAAGCCATGCGCTGACACATTATTGCATCATTGTATCTACTAAAAATTTTTAATCTCAGGGCACCTGGGTGGCTCAGTTGGTTAAGCATCGGACTCCTGATTTCGGTTCAGGTTCTGATCTCAGGATCATGAAATTGAGCCCCTTGTTGGGCTCTATGCTCAGTGGGGAGTCTAGTTGAGATTCTCTCTCTCTCCCTCTCCCTCGGCCCCTCCCCCCTCTTTAAAAAAACATCTTGGGGCGCCTTGGTGGCTCAGTT
Source organism: Halichoerus grypus (assembly GCF_964656455.1). Taxonomy (NCBI): domain Eukaryota; kingdom Metazoa; phylum Chordata; class Mammalia; order Carnivora; family Phocidae; genus Halichoerus; species Halichoerus grypus. The sequence goes on from NC_135724.1 coordinate 29,526,782, forward strand.
GGTTAAGTGTCTTCCTTTGGCTCAGGTCATGATCCCAGGGTCCTGGGATAGAGCCCCTTGTTGGGCTCTCTGCTCCGCAGGGAGCCTGCTTCTCCCTCTGCCCCTGCTCCTACTTGTGTTCTCTTGCACTCTCTCTCTTTCTCAGATAATTAAATAAAATCTTTTAAAAAATCTTTAATCTCAAAATTTATTAGGTCATTCATTCATTCCACATACGTTTGAGAACTTAAAAATGCAAGGCATCAGAGAACAGAAAAATAAATTTATAAATCGTACTATCATAATGAATTCATAGTCCAGTAGAAAGAAAAGTTATGTACCTAAGCACTTGCAAAACTCCTATTTAACCACAATATAAGTTATGCAGTGCAGTTTATGAACATAATGGAAGGAATGTGCCTAAAAAGTAAGGAGAGGTCGAGGTTTCCTAGGTGCACGGACATTGTTGTACTTGTGGAATTAACTCAAGGACCAGAAACAAGTGACTTCCAATTTGCTCATTTTAGAAGGTGGAGAAATGGAATCTCAGAGAAGTGACTTCTCCAAAGTTCTATAGTTTCTTTGTGGTAGAACTAAAGTGAGGCTTTGCTGAGAAACCAGGGTTTTAACATGCCCATAAAGGACCGAGCGGGAATTCAAGGAGGAGCAAGGGATGGAGGGCACTTTCGATCCAGGGAACAGCCAGTGTGAGGCCTGGAGGCGGGACACTGGAGTTGTCAGGGCAGGGGTGAGCAGTTCTGCATGCTGAGGCCGTGTAGCTGGTGGGGGGAGGGGGAGATAACACTGAGAAAAATCACTATTAGTAAACATAAAATTTTAAAACCTCTAGTGCTTCCTTTGTTACCCCGTTCCACTCCACTGTCAGAGATTTCTTGCCTCTGACTAACCTCATTCATTTGTCATCATCAGTTAGAATTATAGAAAAGAAATGGGTAAAATTGCTCTTTAGTCATTGTTTTTGCTCAAACAAATGACTTCAACTTCAAATGACAGTTTTCCTAATTTATCCCATATAAAGAATAGGAGAGTGGATCTCATGTTACCACTTTCTTAATTTCTTATTATCTTGAAGCAGAGGAAACTGGGCTAAGATACTGCAGAAACCTCCTCAGCCTTTCTGTTTGGTTTCCCTTGGTTTTCATCCATTTACTTTTCTCCACTGACATGGCAGGGCTACTCTTCACTTCACATAGCCATTCCTTCTGCAGGCTTTGCTTCTCATCCACTTGCTCTGATGTTATGGAAAAGAGCCTCAGAGGCACGGATCCAAGAAGCCAGGCCGGTGTCAGTCACCACCATTAGGCTTCCAGGCATATGTGTGGCTGATGTTCCACAGAAAGTAAATAAATGCTACCCTCTGCTGTTTCTCATCTGTAAATATGGGAGTGAACTCAGGAGGAATAAAGGTGGAAATCCTGTCTGCTTAAAAACAAAATAGCTATGTGCAGCCTTAAAAGCCTATAATTTACCCAGGAGCTGAAACATGTGTACTCTCAAAATAACCAAAACAAAGAAATAATCTATTTAAAAGCCATGAACATTACAGACTCTTAGCTCCAAATTATACCTTCCATTAAAGTGGGAAGAAACCACTTGGATGCGTTGTACAGATAAACAACAAATGTGTGCTTGCGAGTCCCCTGGAAGCTCTGAGGTACTTGTGGCCTGTAATTCACCATGAGGAAGAGCAGATTCTCTCACAGAAAGCGAGGGGATCTGCTTCTGAGCTGACAGTTGCATAGACAGCCACAGAGAAAGACATGGATTCCAGATGGTAGTGTCCTGAATATGAACCAATTTTCATCATGGCAAGATGAGAAATGTTTTAAGTGATACTCTGAAATAATGGAATTTGGCTATTTAGATACTCTGCAGGGTAAAAAATTTCTCTTTGAGCATCACTTATCCTTTCTCCTCTGGAACCACAGCCCCCACTGCAACACACACACAAACTTTACACACAGGAGGTAACACTATGGATTTGGGATGGTAAATTCCTGAGACAACCCCCCCACCACAGTTTCTAATATTATACACTGAGAATTATGACTGTTTTCTAAGAGCATTCTAAAATAACCCTCAATAAAACTTGGAAATTAGAGGGTTTTTTTTTTTTTTTTTTAATTAATAGCTTATTGTTAAAACAAGGTTTCACCAAGTCCCACAATTCTTGCTCTAGAAGAACTTGCAGGCTACAAGATGAGACAGACATGTAAACAAACACCAAAGAAAACAGCAAAGTTGAGGATGCAGTCATGGGTTTTCTTCCAGGAGGTGTAGACACATAGGTAAAAGGAAGCTTTCAGGGAGGGCTCCTCTGACTTTTGGGTTCACAGCCTCCCCCTTTTCTCCTGGCCTCATTCCCTGCTGGCATTGTCTTTCCTCACCAGATCCCCACTGCTTCTTACTGCCCCCATCCCCAACATCACCCCCCTCATAATCTCCAGATCTGATTTCCAATCTATCCACACTGAGATACAACTGTAGAGAGGGTGGACGGGGGAGAGGGGCTAAATAAAACTCTGGGAGTATAATTTTAGGCACAATCCAATGGATGAAAAGTATGTTTGTGCAAGGAGTACAATGAAGAGAGGGAGCAGGCATCAGGCCCTTGGCTAGGACCCTTTCACTGTTCATGTCCAATGAGTAAAGCTAGTACTGGAAGCACGTATGTGGCTATTCCTACTTTGGAGCAAGCGTGTAATCCTTTGCTCTGTGTTCACATGCTGATGCAAAATCCAGCTCCTTGACATGTTCCTCTTCCTGGAGAATGTGGTGAGTGTGCAGAAAGTAGCTTGCATATACTCAAGAATAAATCACATCTGTTGTCACCTGCTATTTACTGCCATATATCTCCTCTACTATTTCAGTTCCTCTTCCTGTGTAGCTCGATGTCTTATGGATTTACTCTGCTTTCAGTGATTTCAGAAGCTGATGCTGCTTCCTGTAGTTTATTCTCTGCTTGAAGGTCATTCCATTAGGATCTGTGCAAGAAGTATATAACAATTCGCTTTCACCTGTTTAGATACAATAGCCATAATTTGCACACCAAAACATGGGGACTAACAAAGAGACTTTTTCCAATACAATAAGTGATGCATTTATCTGAAAACACTCTTTTTTTTTAAGATTTTATTTATTTATTTGTCAGAAAAAGAGAGACAGAGCGAGCCCAAGCAGGGGGAGTGGCAGGCAAAGGGAGAAGCAGGCTCCTCACTGGGGAAGAAGCCTGACGGGGGACTCCATCCCAGGACCCTGGGATCATGACTTGAGCCGAAGGCAGATGCTTAACCAACTGAGCCACGCAGGCGTCCCTGAAAACACTTTATAAAAAATAAATTCACATTTACTCACATGGTTACGTTACTAAGCATTAATATATTTACATTATACGGTAATCATTAAAATGGTTTCCACAAGGGGGATGTGTGGGGGGATGGATGAAATAGATGAAGGGATTTAAGAGTACACCTATTGTGATGAGCACTGAGTAATGTATAGAATTGTTGAATCACTATCCTGTACATCTGAAACTAACATTGTATGTTAATTATCCTGGAATTTAAAAATAGATAAAAATAAATAAAAACATAAAAGATTATTTTAATCAGTCACTGGTTTGATACAGCTGTTGAAAACTCAGTTTGCACAATAAGTGTTTTTTAAGAGAAATGATTCAGTGTGACTCTAGTTATATTGGAATTTTCAGGGCATTTCTGTGGTATATGAGGAAAACAGATACAGATATTTGAAAATAGAAATTTGAAATTGCCCTCAAGTTCTCTACAGGAAGGAGATAAGCAGAGTTGCAATGATTTCAGCAGGAAATTACATCACTCTATTGTTTTTTTGTTTTGTTTTGTTTAATTTTGAAGTTAACTTGCTTTAGGATGGCAAATGAAACTGTTTTGCATTCCTATTGGTATGAACCGTCTAGGCAGATAGATGTCTGCTTAGTTAAACAACAACAACGACAAAACATTTTGAAAAGCTAATCATATAGTAACTATTTCATTTGGCTTTTTACACTGGTTTATGTGGACTTTAATACTTCATAGGAAGCTTTTGCTACCCAGTTACTTTGGATGCTTTTCAACAACCAGCTTGTGGATTTGGGGGAAGTGTAGAATGATGGAGGTTGTATGTAATAATATTAGGATGTGGAAGTCTAGCAAGACATACTAGGACATACTAGGTCACATTTTGAGCTCTCTTTGTGTTTGCCTGGAATATAGCACCCATTCTTTCCTATACCCTTTATATGATTATTATTATTATTATTATTTAAATAAACTATTATTTTCCCAGCCATGTCTTCTCCCTAGGGTCGCTTGTCTTTTATACAATAGTGAAATGAGTTAAGCAGGCTGACTTCTTGGGACATGTCTTAGTCCCTCTTCTTCCCACATTTGAACTTTCTTGGTATTTTTTTTTTTAACAGATCTTTTTCTGTAGTTCTTACCTAGTTCTGCAAACCTCTAGGTAGAGCACAGATGCAATTCAAGGAATATTGATATTATATGTAAAATTTGGGGTCAGTATACTTTCAGGCATTTTTCTGGGAGGAGATTTAACTTCTAATAAATTCTCTAAAGACCACTCAGAAAATTACAAATCACTCTGTTATGTGCCTTGGGTTTATTTTTTAATCATTAATATAACATTCTTTATAAGTTCATTTTTCTTTACAACAGAATTTCTATTCTTTCTGGAACACCTCACAATAAAATTCAAATTCTTTAAGCTGAAATTCAAAGCCCTTAAAGATACAGTGTTAGCATGTATTAACTTACTATTAACATATTATATATTAACTAACTCTAATATGTTATGGATATATGAGTACCCATAATCTTTTAATTGATTAAGCAATGGGGAAGTAATCATCTTTTAACAAATGGTGCTAAATCACTTTGTTAGCCATATTCAAATAAGTGAAACTTAACCCTTAACTCATATCATATGCAAATATTAACTCAAAATAGGATATAGACCAAAGTTTGAGAGCTAAAATTCTAAAACTTCTAGAAAGAAACAAAGGAGAATATTTTGGTGACCTTGTGTTTTGACATGATTTCTTAAATAGAACATAAAAGCACAAACTATAAAAGAAATATCAAGGAACTGGACTTCATCAAAACTAAAAAGGTTTGGCTACTAGAGCTGATAAATGAATTCAGTAAAATTGCAAGATAATAATGTATGAAAATCTGTTGCGTTCCTATACACTAATAATAAAACAGCAGAAAGTGAAATTAAGAATACAATCCCATTTACAGTTGTACCAGAAACAATAAAATATCTAGGAATAAACTTAACCAAAGAGGTGAAAGACTTGTACTCTGAAAACTATAAAACAATGATGAAAGAAATTCAAGATGACACAAAGAAGTGGAAAGACATTCCATACTCATGGATTGGAAGAACAAATATTGCTGAAGTGTCTATACTACCCGAAGCAATCTACACATTTAATGCAATCCCTATCAAAATATCAACAGCATTTTTCACAGAAGAGAACAGACAATCCTAAAATTTGTATGGAACCACAAAAGACCTTGAATAGCTAAAGCAATCTTGAAAAAGAAAGACAAGGGCCACCTGGATGGCTCAGTCAGTTAAGCATCTGCCTTTGGCTCAGGTCATGATTCCAGGGTCCTGGGATCAAGCCCCCTGCTTCTCCCTCTCCCTCTGCCCCTTACCCCAGCTCTTGCATGCTCTCTCTCTCTCAAATAAATAAATAAAATCTTTAAAAAGAAAAAGAGGTACAAAACTGGAGGTATCACAATTACAGAAATCAAGTTATCTTACAAAGCAGTAGTAATTAAAACGTTATGGTACTGGCATACAAATAGATATATAGATCAATGGGATAGAATAGAAAATCCAGAAATAAACTCACAATTATATGGTCAGTTAATCTTCAACAAAGGAGGAATGAATATCCAGTGGAAAAAAGACAGTCTCTTCAAGGAATGGTATTGCGAAAACTGGACAGTTACATGCAAAAGAATGAAACTATACCACTTTATTTTACCATACACAAAAATAAACTCAAAATGGATTAAACATATAAATCTGAGACTGAAATCATAAAAATCCTAGAATAGATCACAGTCAGTAATTTCTCTGACATTGGCCATAGCAACATTTTTCTAGATATATCTCCTGAGGCAAGGTAAACAAAAGCAAAAATAAACCATTGTGACTACATCAAAATAAAAAGTTTCTGTACAGCAAAGGAAACAACAAAAGTAAAAGGCAACCTATTTAATGTGAGAAGATATTTGCAAATGACATATCTGATAAGAATTAGGATCCAAAATATATAAAAAACGAATACAACTCAACACCTAGAAAACAAATAATCTAATTTAAAATTGGGCAAAGACATGAACAGACATTTCTCCAAAGAAGACATTCAGATGTCCAACAGACACATAAAAAGATGCTCAACACCACTCATCATCAGGGAAATACAAATCAAAACCAATGAGATATCACCTCCCACCTGTCAAAATGGCTAAAATCAAAAACACCAGAAGTTGTTGGCGAGGATGTGGAGCAAAAGGAACCTTCGTGCACTATTGGTGGAAATGCAAACTCGTGCAGCCACTGTGGAAAACAGTATGGAGTTTCCTCAAAAAATTAAAAATAGAACTACCCTGTGATCCAGGAATTGCACTACTGGGTATTTACCCAAAAATACAAAAACACTAATTCAAAGGGATACATGCACTCCTGTGTTTATTGCAGCATTATTTACAATCGAACTAAGCCACAAATCAGGATAATATTGCAGCATTATTTACAATCGAACTATGCAGCCCAAGTGTCCATCAATAGATGAATGGATAAAGAGGATGTGAGATAGATGTAGATATAGACATAGATATAGACAGATCTATCTATCTATCTATCTATCTATCTATCTATCTATCTATCTATCTATCTATAGTGTGATATTATTCAGCCATAAAAAAGAATGAAATCTTGCCATTTGCAACATGGATAGAGCTAGAGAGTATAATGCTAAGTGAAATAAGTTAGAGAAAGACAAATACCATATGATCTCACTCATATGGAATTAAGAAACTAAACAAAGGGAGAAAAGAGAGAGAGACAAATCAAGAACCAGACCCTTAACTATAAAGAACAAACTGGCAGTTGCCAGAAGAATGGTGGGTGGGAGGATGGGTGAAATAAGTGATGGACATTAAAGAGTACACTTATAAATTATGATGAAAAAAATAATAAAAAGAAAAAAATTTTGCTCTTCAAAAGTCACTTATGAAAATGAGAAGCCAATCCACAAATCAAGATAATATTTGCAAAATGTACATCTGACCAAGGACTTCTAATAGAATATATAAAGAAATTTTACAACTCAATAATAGTAAAAACCAACCCAGTAAAAAAAAGGGGGGCATAGTATTTGAAATAGTTTCCAAAGGAGATACATGGGTAACAAATATGCATGTTAAAAAACATTCAACATCATTAGTCATTAGGTATATGATAATTAAAATGAAAATAAGGTATACAACATTCTCACCAGAATGGTAAAAATGAAAAATTCTGGTGATACTAAGTGTTGGGGAGAATGTGGATCGAATGGAACCTTCCTATACTATTTGGTGGGAATGTAATGTGGTTCAACCACTTTGGAAAAGTTTTGCAGTTTCTTAAAAAGGTATACGTTTACAATATACCCAGCCATCTCATTTCAAGGTATTTGCCTAAGAGACATGAAAGTCTGTGTCCAAAAAAAAGACTAGTACAAGAATATTCATAGCAACTCTATTTATAATATCCCTAAACTGGAGGCAACCCAAATATTCATCAGAGGGTGAATGGATTGACAAATATCCATACAATGGAATATTACTCAATAATAAGGATTGAAACATTTATATAAGCAGTGATGAGCTGGATTTGACTAGTGCTGGCTCACAAGATCTGATTGTGCGCATCTCTTGCCAACTTTAAGTTCAGTGACATCATGTTGGTAGCTTGAAATCAGTCATGATGGGAATATCGATACTACATGAATCAGCAAATACTACAAATCAGCCCCCACCCCCCACCCCCCGTTCACTGCCACCAGGGAGCTGATTGTTAAATATTTACCAGCATGTCATTGGAGGCATGTAAAAGCACTGATGAAAGTAAAAGTCATGGGCGCCTGGGTGCCTCAGTCGGTTAAGCGTCTGCCTTCTGCTCAGGTCATGATCCCAGGGTCCTGGGATCGAGTCCCACATCGGGCTCCCTGCTCAGCGGGGAGCCTGCTTCTCCCTTTCCCTCTGCCTGCCGCTCCCTCTGCTTGTGCTCTCTCTCTCTCTCTGCGCCAAATAAATAAATAAAATCTTAAAAAAAAAAAAAAGTAAAAGTCATTATGATGAATGCAAGAAACAAGCCCATAAAAAGTATGATTCTATTTATATAAAATTCTAGAAAATGCGAAGTAATCTATAGTTCTGAAAAATAGGTCCCTGGTTACCTGGGGATTAGGGGAGGCATAGATGACTAAGGGGCATAAGGAAACCCTTGGAGTCAATGGATATGTTCATTATTTTCATGTTTTGATGATTTCATAGGTGTGTGCATATATCAAAGCTCATCAAATTCTATACTTCAAGGATATATAATTTATTGAATGTCAATTTTATACCTCAGTAAAGATGAAAATAAATTCATTGGAGCACCAAATTTCTACTTTCTATTGTCAAGTTATACTTTACTGTCCTCCATGGCATTTTTTGTTAACTCTGTATTTTCTTCTGGATACTGGTTTTTTTTGGCTGTCGTTGTTGGTTTCTTTGCTTTGTTTTCCTACATGCCAATATAAAGTCTCTTCTGTGCAGCCTTGCTTCATCACAGCAGTGGAAAGCTCCTCTTCCTACTTCACACCTCCACAGCCCTACCCTGCTGCCCACACTATGTTTCAGGACCTTAATTTATCCAGCCTTGCATTGTTTGTTAATTTACTTTATTGCATAAGTATGATAAACATGATGCTCCAAGAAGAATAATCAGAAATCATCATGCAGAATGTATTTGTGTAAATAGAGTTTAGACTCATGTCTCTATCAAAGGGGTCAAAAGGTGAAAGATGGGCACTCTCCAGATGTCATCTCAAGAAAAACAACAAATAGTCTGATACAACTGAATTCTCTAGAGCAAAGGAATATTTCTATTTGGAAAGAATATGGGAGATGAAATTCTTCTGGGAAACAACTAGATATCCTAGAATTTGGACAATGATTCATATTCTCATAGGAATATATTATCATTCAGCAGTTTCAAGAAAAAATGGACATGTAGGCCATCTCTTAGTTTTGCCCGTATTTTTCATCAAATACAGTTTCTTCTGTATATAGTAAATCATGTTATTTTAAACCCAATCATTTACAAATATTTCTTCAAACAGGGAAAATGAATGTCTAATTCTAATGAAGCACATGAATGATCTGCAGACAGAGAAAGCAGGACATTTAGAAATGATGGATTGAGGAAATGAGATGGAGTTTTCTGTGAGATTGTAAAAGACTCCCTTTAGGCATGCCTGACTTTCCATGGTCATGTAGGAAGAATGAAACAGAGGAAAATACTGCTAAAATGAAATGCCTGGCCATTTCTTACCACCCAGTGCTTGCTCTCCAGCAAACCAATTTGTCTCCAAAACTTTTGTTTTTCTAAGATACCACAACAGTCCAGAAAGTAAAAATGTTGCTCTAACAATTTTATTTTGCATTGTAGATATTTTAAGACATCACTTATCTTAAAGAATTACAATGATTTTTACAGTGAATCTGTTATATACATACTAGATATATTATATATTTATACATATATAATATATAAATAATTATAGGGGGTAAGATTCTCAGACAAAATATCAAAAATATCGATAATATTCACTTCTCCAGTGTTAAGTGTCATTTAATAAATAAAACTTTATTAAAAATCAATTTTCCATTTTTTCCCTAGGGGTTTAATTTTCTTTCCAAAGAGTTTGACCAAGCAAGGCCAGGGAAAGCCAATAGAGAGTTGGTGAGAATGGATGAAGTTCAGTCAATCAGAATATTACTTAAGTGACTCTCGGTATACCTTATGTCACATCTACACAGAGTATATTCATATACCAAATCCAATTTTAAAGCAATTGGAAAAATTCTAAACTCAAAGTAACCTTGATACATATCAAGTTGTCTTGATATAAACAGTCTTAAAATTAACTCTTCATTCTGTGACAGAGTATAATTTGCATCCTGTTCTTTGTATTTGTGCCATTTTATTTTAAAAAAAGAAAGATTTGATTATTTTTGTGAACAGAGAATATGACCACAGAGTGAGTAAAAGTCTGATGCAAGATTAATTTTGGGTTAAGTGCAGAAGTATTTGGAGTATGTGGGTTGATAGAGAGTGTGCATGAGGAGAAGTGCTCCTATGGCCAGGAAAAAAAAAAAAAGTGGTGGATCCGGTCAGTTCCACCGCAGGTATTTAGTGCTTGTCATTCACAGGACTGTTCTAGGCCCTGGAAATCCAGACATGAGTAAGACATAGCTTCTCCCTCACAGAAGATGAAAAGAAAGAACATGTCAATCCGTGATGTTGCTTATGGGTCAGCAATGAGGGAAATTGGCCCAAGTTTTTAATTCAAGAAAGGTTTCTTAGAAGGGAAGATGTGTATTCTTACTCTTGGGGAATGATTGAAGTTATCCAACTGAAGAAAAGCAAGAACATTGTTATCAGTAGATGGAATGAAATCACCAAGTGTCTGAAGCATGAAATAAAAATACAGGTGTAACTTAAAAGTATTTAAACACAAGGTGCAAGATGAGATGTGGCCGGGAAGATAGGTCAAAGTCTGCTTTTGTATGCAGAGTTTTGTTTGATAAGAATCTGCGGAGGGGCTTGAAGCAAGGCAGAAATATGGTTCGATTTTAGTTTTACATATCATAACATGCATGATCAAGTCCCCTATGAAGCAAAGCAGAATATCTCAACTAAAACACGTGTTTTGTGTGTTGGATATAGGTTGAAATGAGATTGAAAAAAAAGACTATTTTATCAGAGTTTGAGGACCAGCTTGCATTGTTCTCAAAATTAAAACTAAGGTATGTTGTTATTATTTTAATCACCTTTATATGTAGTCCTTGGTGAGGGAGGGTTCTTACCCTACGGTTATGAGGATGGCCAAATGTATAACTGACACTGAACATGTAAGATAAACAGCAGTTTCTTAGTCATACATGCGGTGAAGTATCGTGATCACATGGACTGTGAAATCCAGGGAGGTGGACGCTGTGTACCACTCATGGCCACACAGGGTTTGCATTGGGGAACAGAGTGAAAAACCAGGGGAGCAGAGTCTAGCATCAACAGAGTGTGCTGGCCCCTCGTTCTTGTGGAAGTGTGTGATTGGCTTGTTTAAATAATTCTACGACCTGGCCCGGAACTGAAACCATCTCCTTAGGGGTAAGCAGGGACTATGTTTGGTCCCCTTTACAAGGAGGTTGTTTGGCCAGGGGCCTTTATCCATGGGAGCAGAGTTAGGAGGGGATCTGTGTTTAAGCCATTCCAGGTTCTCCTGGTGTCTGATACCGAGGCAGCACGTACCGAGCCTTAACTTTAGGTGTCACCGACATTATGTGTCCCAAACAGTGAAGATCATAATCATCCCGAATAATTACTGGACATTTTCTATGTGTCAGGCACCTATTCTAAAAGTATTATACGTATTATTTCTTTTAATTAAAAAAAAAAAACCTTTTGAAATAGAAACCATAGGTGTCTTCATTTTAAACACAGGAAAACTGAGTCAGAGAAAAGTTACTTGATTTTCTCAGTTCACAGTAAGTGAATAGTAGAACCAGGATTTGAACCACAATTTGTCTAATGCTGAAGTCCTCAGAATGCACATCATGCATCATAATAGAAAGAAATCATTACTCCATGATTTATGTATCAGTTAAATCCAACACAGATATATAATAAACTAAAATACAAAATATGCTTAAGTTCCTAGAACAAATCCAAATGATTTTATGTCCAGAGGGAGTCACTTTGGATTCTGATGCTAGATCTCCTGGTATATAAACTGACTCCCCTCTGCCATTAAGGATACTTCAGTGGGAATATGGAAAAGTACTGGTAGGAGGAAGAATTCTGGGTATCGGTTCTGGCTCTGCTACCCAGGGTAAAACCTGGCATACATCATTTGTCTTCCCTTGACTTCAGCTTCCTCACATATTGAAGGAAGAGGCTGGATTAATTGTCCTCTGAGAACCTAGACAGAGCTCAGACCACCCAGTCATGAGGAAAACAAACCCCTGCCTTCAGTGCTTATATCCTGGTTATGCAAGACAATAAGTGGGTTAAAAAAAACAAATAATATGATTTCTGACAGCGATAAGTACTCCAATAAAATGAGTAATGTTGAAGAGTTAAATCCAGAGGAAAAAAATTCAAACAGAGGAAAGAAAACAGGGTTCCTGGTGTGTGCCTGCACCGCAAGACCAGAGGATCCGAAGTACGGAAAATGAGAAAAACAGGAAAAGTTTAGGGGGACAGGCAGGCACCAGACCTGTGGGAGAGGTAAACCATAACTTTGAAACTTGTGTCTGGATTCTTTCACCTGGGCTATGTCATCTTTAGAAATATGACATTAGAAAAAATATGTAAAAAAAAGGAAGTTATCTAAACGGAAGTTTCCAGGATTTAAAAAAGCTTATTTTTATTCTGTACAGGTGACACCCTCTAGGATGGAGTCGGGCTCTACTTGGCGAAGGTATGACGTCAATCCCTAGACACTGATATCACACAAAAAAGTGTAGACATCACAACAAATAGACAAAACATAGACATCAAGAAAGGTAAGGTGGCATAGTTCCATCGAAACACTGACGAGGTCACTGGTGATCTTTACAGTTTAAAGTTTACAGTTTAAAGTCAGAGACCGAAGTCACATTGCGGTGGGTCAAGACATGCATGAGAGATGAAAAGAGAGGGAGGCTCTCTGTCCGGAGCAGCTTTGTATAGTAAATAAAGAACAAACTTAGGTGGGAAAATAAAGTTAACTATAAGATTGATGTGGGGCTCTTAAACATGGTAGCCATTTACACATATTTTGTGCGAGAGTGCCAATAAGGAGAAAAAAAAATGGAAGCTTCTAAAGAGGAAGGCTTGTTGATAGAAAAATGTCTCCATTTTAGTCTGGGCTGAACAAGAAGAACAAAAAAGAGAGAGAGAAAAAAAAAGCCTGAAAATCAAAATCTATAAAGCGGTCTTCACAGGGAAGAGGAAGGTGTGGTAAAGGCCCCAGGGTATTGGGAAGATAGCAGAGCAGTTGGTGTGGGAGTAAGGGCAGGGGGCTGGAACAATGAAAACCTGAAAGTGAATACTGGAAGGTCAGATGTTAAGGTTTTGGAGATAAAGGAGTGCTCAGCAGCGTTTGCTATTATTTCCTAGGAGTCCAAAAAGATTGCTTTCCTGCTTCTCCTACCTCAGAACTGTCACATGAATCACTTTGTGTCATTTCTGTGGTACACAGTTGCCTCCTGGCATGCTAGATGGAGCGCTTTTGGACTTGCATCCTATTCTGATTATAACAGATCTGAGGCTAAATGTGGAAAGAAGAATCTGGATTAAAATGAGAGTATGATCTGACTGATAATATGAGGTGGAGTCCCTCACCTTTCCAGGCTTTATTCTGTATGTCCGAAATTACATGTCTTTTATTGATTTTGAAATTGAATGCTAGGGACTGTGCTAAATACATAAGCTTTAAGCCTGAGCAAGAACAGTAACAGCCCCTGTGCTCATGGACTCAATTTGTTTTCCAGATGCATCATACTTTGAAATTGGCCTAGAGCGATGCTACTCAAAGTGGGGTCTGTGGACCTACATCCATTCAGGAACTGTTTGATACCAGGTGGCAATGAGTAATGAAATTGAGAGTAAGTATATGGAAGTGTTTGGGCCCATTTGTAAGCTAAATTTATGTCTGTTGAATATAATAATTTAAAATGGGGGACTCAGTTGCATTGTGTATGTCTTAGCTATGTTTGTATTTCATTTTTCTACAAATTTATTTTTATTGTGCTTTCTAAAAGTAGCACTCATAACAGATTGAGGAAAATAAACGAGTCCTTCACCACAGGGAAGGTTATTAAGAAGCATTACCTTTTCACCAGTCCCAGGCAGTTTGTTGGTAAGAAACAGACTTTGTGTTTCCAGATTGCAGGGCTTATTCTGCAGCTAATTTCACTATCAATTCAAAAATAAATTTACTATTAACTTCTAAGACTAAGGAACGTAAATAGATATTGACTTTCATGCTCAGTTTTGAATATGAGATGTTTCTGGTTATATATGAAGTCTGTTAAATAGCTTTGTCATAAAACATATGAATGCAAGTGAAGTGAATTCAAAAAAAGTATAATTAAACATAAGTAAATATAAATGCATTCGAATTGGATTACTCTGAAGATATTACCATACAAAGAACAGCTGATATTTGTTCTTATTTCTCTGAATGCTCTGCTTTTACTGATAGAATTATTAAGACTACCTTTCAATTTTAGAAATTCCCTGGGACAATCTAGCCAACGAGCTAGGTTTCAGTTTTCCCCGGAATATAAGGTACTTGGGCAATAAGTGTAGACGTGATTTAACTTCAGGGCATGATATTACCTGGAAACACCGTGTGGCTAATACTTGATGCTAAAATGAGACTCAGGCACAGCGCTTAACAGCAAAAACAGTGCCTGGTTGTTCCCTGCATTGGCTGCAGAGAAATACCAAACTAGCTCTGTAGGTGGCAGCAGCAGCCCGAAGACCCTTGTCTGGAAAGAAGGTCTGCTTCTATGCCCAAGGAAAATCTAAGACAAAACCAATGTTGAAAAACAAGCTTTCTCTGTCTTATGTCTGTGGCACCTTAGAATTTCTTAACTGCACAGAGAATCTTGGTTTTTTTTTTAACCAACTGAATAATATAATACAGAGATAATGGCTGCCACGCAATAGTAGTAACTCAACAGGGCCATGTCTTCTCTATTTTAGAAACTGAGATGGTTGTCTAATATTTTCTTTCAGCAAAAGAGGAAGGTGCCAGGAAATACAAATATCCTCTTCTCATGACCATATATGTCTGAAACTGTACTGTAAAAACCCTAAGCATTTTCTTTAAGGTTCTTGCAGGGGGAGGGGCAGAGGGAGAAGCAAGCTTCCCACGGAGCAGGGAGCCCAATTTGGGGTTTGATCCCAGGACCCCGGGGATCATGACCTGAGCCGAAGGCAGACGCCAATGACTGAGCCACCCAGGCGCCCCTCTTCAAGGTTCTGATCACAGGTAAGCACAGATTTCTTTGGGTGACTTAGCATTTAGCAGACAGAATAGGCGTCTGTAACTTCAGAGGTGGAAGCTGCATTACAGTTCTCGTCTTCTCTTCCCTCCCTTCTGCTGCATTTTTCTCTCTCCTTCTCATCTCTTGCACCATTTCTCCCACCCTCCTCTCCTTTCTTTTTGGTATTCTGAGCCATGTCCACAATTTAAAATCTGTACGTATAGGCCAGGAAGTAAATATTTGGAATTTTCAAAGTTCATAAGAAAAATATTTTTGTAGGTGCTTTTTCCTAGAGAAGAGGGTTGGGGGGGGGGGATAAAATTCATTTCAAACCAAATGCCACTTTCTTAAGGAAAAACTGATCTTCTTAGTAATAGAAGGTAAGTCTGGTGCTAGTTTATAAGGAAGGAAAAGGTTAGAAATACACAATAAATTAACATAATCTAAGTTTTCCATTGGCCACCTGGGAGGCAGAGTTTCAGGAGCGGATCTCAAATAAGAAGGAAGGTGGGAGGCAGCTCCTGCAAAGAGAGGGACTAGGTCCTTGTTACATGGCAGCAGAGGATGTCAGTGAAACAGATCCTTGAGTCGGGCACGAACAAGGACATTATTAACACTTCAAAAGGAAAATGTTTCTCTTACAGCAGCTCTTGCCTGCAGTATCAAAATTGACTTTTGGATTTCTTTCCAACTATTCTTAGCCTGCTGAAGCTGATATTGGACCACGAAATGAACTTTGCCCTCACCACCCTTACTGGAACTAAGAAATATTTTCCTGACTAGGGGACAAAGAAATTATTTTAACCAACTGTATACATACCTGTGGTCTCATTGCATCCTCTCTAGTGTGCTAGTTTTCAGTACATACTGAGTACAATCACCATGAATTTCTCCTTTTCAGTTCTTCAAGATTCCTGAGCTTTTCCTTTACTAAAATACTCAGTGACTTTAATCATTAGTGTGTATTTCTTGCTTGTCACAGTTAATGGAGACTCAGCTGTATAATTTTTAGCTCTGTTGGCATTTGTTTTATTTGACAGCCTGATAGCTAATACTTAGTTTGAAGTCTTGATCCTTACTGTCCTCTATTTCCCCTTTCTCATCACCAAACTTTGGCTAAAAGTCCAGTATTCAAAAGAGCATTGTTTTAGTAGTATTTTCAGAAACATCTCCCAAACACCTCACTTCTTTTCTGTTCTCCTTGTGAAGGCTCTCTTTCATCAATCTGACCCTTGAACGAGCCACCCATTTCTCTTTTTCCCAGAGCGGTAAATTTCAATGACCTCTGCTTAGAAGATAAACTCAAACTCGGAGTTTCATTAAACAGTTGCCACATCCAGTCTTACAGCATGTTTCCAGGCATGTCTACCTCTAGTCTGCTAAATGTGTGCATTGTTGGTTTCTTTCCAATTATCTATTTCTTATTCTTTGAATCTGCCCAACTTAATACTTCCTTACTTCTTCAGGTTCCTTCTTTCACCTAGAATATCATGTTTGCCTCTTCAAACCCTACCAATGTTTAAGGGCCTGATTAAAGTCCTTCTTTTTCCCAGAAGCCTTTGAGAGTTTGACCCTAGTCATTTCTCACATCCCCCAATTACATGTGCTATTTATTTGGTAACTAAGCGAGCACTCTTGACTTGCGATTCTGTGTTAAAATTCAGCTTTCCACTAGCTTTTCTCAAATCCAGGCCACGCGAGAGCAGTAGGTTTTGGGGGTTTTTTGTTTTTTGGGTTTTTTTGTTTGTTTGTTTTTGGGTTTTTTTACACATCTTAGTATTTCCCTTAGTAACTAAAGTGGCCCATTGAGCACCTATGATAAAGCATCCTTATAGGCTCAAGGTGTATCAGTATGCACTGGGTTATAAGTATGGTCATATATAAATGCTAAGATCAGCAACTTAAAACCAGAAGAGGTTATTTCTCTCTGAAGCAACATGTCTACCACAGGTTGTCTGGGCCCCCGGTCACTCCCAGATCCAGACTTCCAGAGCAGACACTGTCTGGAGCATAGCTGCATCCTTGGCACAGGAAAAGAAAGGATGGTAAGTCTCACACTGTCCCTTAATGGTTTCCACCTAGAAGTGACATGCATTACTTCTATTTTACTGGCAAAACAAGTCATATGGTCAAACCTTATATCAAGGGTGTAAGAAAGTGCAATCCTACCATATAACCAGGAAGAGAACTTGAAATGTTAGGTAGAGTGGGCAGGCAGTGTGTCATATACTTCCCTTGACATGAGGGAAGTGGTAAACCAATTATCTTTTTATGACATCTATTATAAATTTTGCGTATAGTAGTGGGTACTATTGAAACATGCCATATATATTCAACCAACTGGCATTAATTATGTATTCTGTATATTTTCCTCCTTCTAACAATCAAATGTTTATTACACTTGCTAATAGTGAAGGATGACTGCATCCTCGTCCTGGCTTGTTTCTTTGTCATATGCTCCAAATAGTTAAGCCTCATAGTTAAGCACCAGTCAAAGCTGAATGACAATAAGAAGCACTGAATTTAATTATTTCACTGTGTAGTCCCTGGAAAGAAGAGCTAGTTAAAGCAGAGAAGAAAAATAATTTAGAACTGGTAATAATCTTACATTTGTTCTGAAAGGTTACTTAAAATAAGATGTGAATTTGTTTAGACAATATGCGACCTAAAACATAGGCAATATTTACACTATAATTAATATTCAAAATAATGTAAGATACACTAACTGAATTAACCCCTCATAAAATTCATAGGCTCTGGGGCGTATCCTCGCACCTGAATGCCTGTAGGAAGAGAAACCTTGCCATCTGCATTTAATTGGAAATTGCCTGTTGCTTTTGTTCCATAAAAAGTAATCTTATAAAAGACATCTGTATTAGTAGGGAAAAGGCAACAGAGAACCTCCAATAAAAACAGAATCTGCAGGCATTGCTTTCTCCACGTAGATATTGGTTCTGTAAATCCAGCCTTGCCTTGTAAAGTTAATGAGGCTCCTCCAAGCCTTAAAATGACTACAAGGTGGAATCCACATAACTAGAGAAATAAATGGAGGTTAACCATACTGTGGGGTTTTATGCTTCCTATGCTAACAGTCCCATAAAAACCTGGGCTAAGTGAACAGAGATATTAAACATTTTATTGCATATATATTGGGGTTAGTGTGAACTGGACAGTCCAGTTAGGTCACCAAATATAAGGTCTTTGTGAAGAGAAAGAAAAAGGAATAACTTCAGAAGTAATATAAGGTAGTGGGAAAAACACGAAAGCATCAGGCAATAGCAGCAAAAGTGAGGAGAGAGGAGCAAGGAGTGGAACAAAGGAGGGAGAGAAAGAATGAGAGAGAGAGAGAGAGAGTGCGCACATGATATCCTGTGCTTGCAGTAAAGAGCCTGCACTGTAATTGATAACTGAAGGCACCTAACTTTCTCTCTGAGGTGTGTGCGTGTGCCTGTGTGTATGTGTGTATGTGTGTATGTGTGTTTAGAGCCAAATACCGTACCTGCACTAAAGGACTCAAATCCTAAGTATACGACTCTGCATTAAAAAAAAAAAAAAAAAAAAAAATTAAACTCCCTGTATAATCACCATACAAATAAGAGTTCTAAACATTTCCAGAGCCCTAAAGGCTCCCTAAATTATTGCCTCCACAATTCACCACACCCTCTCATACTCTGTAGCCATATTTTAACTTTTACCTCCATAGGTTGGTTTGGGTTTTATTTGAACTTTTATAAAAACAGAATCATGTCTAGTTTCTTTATCTCAAGTTTGTCTTTGGGATTCGTTCATGCTGTTTTATGTGGCTGTCATTTGTTCTTTTGCATTGCTCTCTCATATTCTATTCTGTGAATATACTGCAGCTTATTTATTCATTCCAGTATTGATGGACTTTAGGGTTGGTTCTAATGTGAGGCTATTATGAGTTCTGCTGCTCACCAGTTTTCTTGGACGTGTCTTCTAAGGCACATGTGTACACATTCCTTTTGGGTATATACTAGGAGTGGAGTTTGGGGAGCATTAGGGTCTGTGTATGCTCAGCTTCAGAGGATATTGCCAGTTTTCCAGATGGTTGTACCAATTTACACTCTCAGCAGCAGTGTATGAAAATTAGAGATTCTCCACATTCTCATTAATAATGGATATTGTCCGTGTGTTTATGTATTTTAATTTTTGTTATTCCATTGCTTATTTATTGTATCTCATTTTGGTCTTCATTTGCATTTCTAAAATTACTACTAAAGTGGAGGCCTGTTCAGAAGTTTATCACATTTTAATATTCTCTTTTGGGAGGTGCCTGTTCAGATCAACCATTTTATAGGGGTTGTCTGTGTCTTTTTATTGACTTGTAGGCAATCTTGTATTTTGAATAAAAGTTATTTGTCAGTTAAATGATCACAAATTATCTTCCACCCCATACCTTTCCTTTCACTCTCTTGTATGGTATTCTTAAATGAATAAATGTTTAATTTTAATGAAACCCAATTCATCAATCTTTTTACTAGACTTCGGTGCTTTTACATTATTTTAAGAAATTTTTGCCACCCTAAATATTACGATAGACTATCTAGCAGCTTAGATACTATATTACTTTACGTTTCACCTTTAATTCTGCAATTTATTTAGAATTTGCTTTTGTTTTTGGTAAGATGGGAAGGTCAAGGTTGAAGAACTCCTTTCCATAGGGAAAGGTAGTTGATAAAGCACTACTTTTTGAAAGGAGCATCATTCCTCTCCTATCCCGGCTCCTGCCTTGGTGTGGCATCTTTCTCTTTATTAGGCGATCCTGTATGTGTAAATCTGTTTTAGGAATCTCTTTTCTGTCCCATTGACTTATTTAGTTAACTTTACACAATTACCAAGCTGTTTTAATTATATGGCTTTATAATATGCTTTGCTAGTATAAATTCTCCACCTTTGTTCTACTTCTTACTTGCTGTTTTCATATAAATTTTAGAATTAGCTTGTCAGTTTCCACATGCAAAATAAATAAATGGATGACTGTTAGAGTTTTGATTTTGATTGGATTAAATATGTAGATCAATTTGGAAAAAATTGAAATCTTTACATTACTGGGTCTCAATCCATGAACATGTTCTGTCTCTCCACTTATTTAGATCTCCCTTAATTCTTCTTAGTAATTTTTATAATTTTCCGAGTAGAGATACTATTAGATGTATTCCTAAATATTTGATGCTATTATGAATGGTATGTTAAAATTTCATTTCCACTTGTTTATTGCTATCGTATTAAAATATAATTAAAGTGATCATATTGATCTTGTGCCCCAAAACTTAACTTATAGCACCTATTACTTCTAATCATTTATCTTTGAATTCTTTGTATTTTCTACATATATAATTATGTGGTCTACTTATGAATTTTTTTTTCTATCTTTATTGCTCTGGCTAGGACCTTCAAGATAGTTTTGGATAGAACTGGTGACAACAGACATCTTTATTTTGTTCTTGATCTCTGGGATAAGCATTTAATTGTTCCTCGTAAATGTAATTAGTATAGGTTTTGCTTATTTTTCAGATAATTTTTTATCAGATTAAGGATGGTCTCTTCTCTTCTTAGTTTGTTAAGAGTTTTTTTGTTTTTTTAAATCATGAGTGGGTATTGAATTTGTTAAAAAATTGCATCATCTATTGAGATGACAATATCATTATGTTAATGTGGTGTCTAACATTGACCAAATTGTTTTTAAAAATGGATTGACCTTAAAATTTGAAATTGGGGGGCGCCTGGGTGGCTCAGTCATTAAGCGTCTGCCTTCAGCTCGGGTCATGATCCCAGGGTCCTGGGATCGAGCCCCACATCGGGCTCCCTGCTCTGCGGGAAGCCTGCTTCTCCCTCTCCCACTCCCCCTGCTTGTGTTCCCTCTCTCGCTGTGTCTCTCTCTGTCAAATAAATAAATAAAATCTTTAAAAAAAATAAATAAATAAAATTTGAAATTGGAATTAGTCAAATTTTGTTTTAATCCATTACAGTCAATGAAAATATTCTGTATGTGTCAATTTGCATTATATTTTATTTGCTTTATGATCTAGCATATCGTTCATTCTTATAAAAGTTCCATGGCTACTTAAAACATATTCTGCATTTGTTTGTGACCTCAATGAAATCTCAGTTAGGTCATTTTGATAATAGTGTTTTTCAATTTCTCTGCACATCTACTCATTTCTCATCAGCTTGTCTGTTTGTAAGACAATTGTTCTTAAACCTGTCATTGAGATTTAGACTTTTCTGTTTATCCTTTTATTTCTGCCATTATTTTATATTTGAAAACACACAGAATATTTATATTTTTCCCATTGAAGTCTAGCCTCTTTTATTATTATTAAATGTTCCTCTGTATCACAAGTAATAATTCTTGCCTTAAAGTATACTTAGTGAATTTGGCTATACAAGTTTCTGTTATTTGCATAGTATATGTTTTTGAAACTTTTAAGTCATTATATTTAAGATGTGTTTTGTTGATGGATCAAATATTTTTTTTAAAGATTTTATTTATTTATTTGAGAGCGAGAGAATGAGAGAGAGCACATGAGAGGGGTTAGGGTCAGAGGGAGAAGCAGACTCCCCGCCGAGCAGGGAGCCCAATGCGGGACTCGATTCAGGGACTCCAGGATCATGACCTGAGCCGAAGGCAGTCGCTTAACCAACTGAGCCACCCAGGCGCCCTCAAATATTTTTTTTACCTTTAAAAATTTTATTTATTTGAGAGAGAGAGAGAGAAAGAGAACACAGTGTGGGGGAGGGGAAAGGGAGAGGGAGAAGCACACTCCCCACTGAGCAGGGAGACCAATGTGGGGCTCAATGTGGGGCTCGATCCCGGCACCCTAAGATCATGACCTGAGCAGAAGGAAGACGCTTAACTGACTGAGCCACTCAGGCGCCCCAAATATTGTTTTTTTCTATTAGTTGGTGTATTTGTTTTTATCCAGTCTGATTATCTTCTTCACTTTAATTGGAATATTTAGCTTATTTATACGAAGTTTAATGACTGTTATATTTGGACTTAAGTCTGTAAGCCTGCTGTTTGTTTTCTTTTTAATCCCATGTATTCTTTGTTTCTCTATTTCCTGTTCCTACCTTCTGTTGTCTTAATACGTATCTATATTATTGGCTTATTTGGTTTATATTATATTATTTAGCTTAATATTTATGTATTCCATTTCCCTCTTTGGCTATTAAACTTTAACCTAGGGATTATGACCTGCATTCTTAACTTACTAGATTCTTCCTTAAATTAGTATTTTTAGTATTTCATGCATTATACAACGATGTTATAGTACTTTAAATTCATTTATTCCCCCTACTAACTGCTGTCATATATTTTGATTCCACATACATTTTAAACCCACTAGAAGCTGGAAGCAGTCAATATTCATTTAGATGTTCCCATATATTTACCTTTTTGGTCTTTAATGAGTCCTACATTACTGTGCTTCATCTGTGATTATTGTCAATCTGCTCAAAACATGCCTTGAGGATTGATTTTAGTGCTTGCCTCCCTCAGTCACTATTTCACTTTTAGTTTTGAGTAATATAATTAGCTGGGTAAAAAAATTCGATGTTCTAAGTTTCAGCACTTCAAATATTCCATTCTTATCTCTGGTTTACCTCTTTTCTGTTGAAAAATCAGCTTTCAGTGTCTTATTTCTCCTTTGAAAGCAATGCACTATTTTCTGGCAGCTTTTGAGTTTCTTTTTGTTTTCATTGTCAGCAGTTTTTCTATGATGTGGCTAGGTATAGTTTTTTGGTGTTACTTGTTTACTTCTTGGAGTTTGCTAAAATTCTTAAATCTGTGGCTTGAACCTCAGTTTTGGAAAATTCATATCCAGTTGTCAATGCAAAATGAACCAACCTTTTAAAATTTCTAAAAGAAAGAAAGAGAGTTTTATTTGAGCCTAAGTTAGGACAACTGCTGGGGATATGCAAACTTCACAAAGAAGAGAGTGCTTCCTCAGAAGCGTATTTGGTGTAGGGTTATACACATTTTTTACATAAAAAGTTACAAATCATTACACAAAGGACATTTCAAAAAGTAGCAGACCTTATCTTAAGCTTCTAGTATATGCAGGGCTGTATGACTTTAATCTTATGGGAACCAGGGAAGTCTCTTCCTTTTCCTTATCTTTTGTGTTCAGAATGCACCTTTTTTGTTATTTTCTTTAACAAAGCAGACAACAATGTATGCTCAGGGCAGAAATAGAGCCCATGGTTTGAGGTTTTGCTGAGTCATTTTGGCCTTGGTAAATGTTAAAGTATAGCTTCCCTAAATTTATCACAGTATTGCTTTAAATATTGATCCTACCCATCCATTCCCCATTTCCTTTCTTTTGTGATTTTGCAAAGACAGAGATTGAGTTGTATTAAAACGAGGGTGATCTATTTCCAGTTTTTCTTATTACTTGGGTTTAGCCTTCCCAGATTCACAACGAAGTCTGAAGTGTTGACCTGGGCCTTCTTTACTTGGTGGGAACTTGATTCCAATTTTTTATCTTCTCAGAGCAATAAAACTTCAGCATTCTCTACTGAGGTCTTTAGTTTCTTAGTGGCTCCTTGCTCTTTGGTTTCCCTGTGTTGTGCTTCATGCTCGGCCTGGGAGTTAGCAAATGCCTGGAGAGAACAGTTGTGTACAGAATGTGGGGCTCTTTAGCTCTCTTTCCCCAATCCTAGCTTCTCAAGTTCTGCCTGCTTAATAGACCTGAACTTCATTTTTGTGTGTAGCTGCTCTGTTTGTCTTTTTACCTGCAGGAATTTGGCAAATGTACCAAGGAGAAGAAGCAGCAGAGAATTCAGGGCCTACATCGCATTTCCTTAGGATTTTAGTTCTCCAGTCCTGACTGCTTTGGTTCTCCATTTCATTTGAGCAGCTGTTGTATGCATGGTATCCAGCTTTTATAATTGTTCTCAGAGGGATTGTTAGTCTGATACCAGCTATTCTGGTACAGCCAGCAACAGAAGTCTCCTCTCTTCTTTTATAAAAGTAACATTAGTCGGCAAGAATATGGCGCTGTTACATTGCAACATACTGAGAAATGTCTCAGGAAAAGTGCCACAAGTAAAAATATATTGTTCCTTAAACCCCAGGAATTATTGGGATGATAATTTAATCATGAATTACACTTTTCACAGCAATCAATGTTGTGATAGAAGCAACTAATATAATATCTATTTTTTCTACAGCCTTCATTTTAACCAATAATTGACTTTGCCACTCCTTTCTTGCATGCCAACAATTAAAGGAGCATGATCAAAATCTGTTTGGACTCCTAATACATGAGTCACCAGGAGCCATTTTTTGGATACAATCATTGACTTCTATGGAAAATACAAAAGGGACCCAAGCAAAGAATAATGGGCTGAGGGATAATGCATAACTATGTTACCATCCATCAGAGCAGAAACCTCTGAGGACCTTTTGTCTTGGGTTATCTCTGGTGGATGCTCCATAGCTGTGCCATCAACAAAAACATGAGGAAAGCAACACAACAGGAGTCAATCTATTAAATCTACTCAGGCCACCAAAAACAGATCTCTTTTTACTGATTCATATTTCATTTTCTTAAATAAGTCTCCTTTTGTTTCAACTGCACATGACAATTATTTTAATTTTAGACAAATAAAAAAAAAAACATTTTATGAGGCCTGGAGGGGTAGATACACTTGAGATATAATTTAGGAGTCAGACAAACTACAGCCTGCCAGCCCCATAGAAGCTGTGCCTATGTTTGTAAATAAAGTTTTGTGGAACACGGCCACACTCATCTGTTTACATGTTGTATATGCCTGCTGTCAAACTATAACCACGGGATTGAGTAGTTATGATAGAGTCTGTGTGTGGCCTGCAAAGCCACAAATGTGTTCTATCAGGTGCTTCACAGAGGAAGTTGTAGATACTAGTGTAGATACTAATACTGAACCTTGATCCTCTAACTTACAGATAAGGAACAGGCACTCCAGGGCAACATTAGGGGACAGAATTCTGGTATGAGGGGAATAATTGAACACCAAACATGCAGCTCAAAGACAGAAGAAGAAGCGGCTTCCTCGTGAGCATTTTTCTAGTATGCTATCCAGTCCACTTGCTAGCAGGATGACTTACCATCCATCTCCAATCTTCAACTGTAACTGGGACAATAATATCATCTGCTTCATGAGGTTGCTGTGATGATTAATGAAATATTACTTGTAAAATGCTTCAATAGAGTAAATAATAACATCTTCTTATCTCTTCTTTCTCAAAATCTTTTCAGAGAGCAGAAAGAAAACTTTCCCGTGGAGATAGATAAAGGAATTTTAATTAGTCAATTTTGACTTAGAGACAAACTCTCTTCCAGCATGTTTTCCCCAGATGTCAAATACCTTGGCTTCCTAAGCCCTGCTTTAAGATTCTTAGTGACCAATGAATAAGCATTAACATCTCTTTCACTCTTCGTGTCAAGCAGGAAAGGAGTTGTGTTGCAAAAAGAATTTGTCCTAAAACATATCATCGGTTTTAAATACGACCTGTTTAAATCCATAAGGATTTCATAGTTTAAATATCATCAAATTTAAATCTCAAAAAACTTGAGTAAACATTCAGAAATGTTTACATTGCATTCTGTAAATGAAAAAAAAACTGGGGCCCACAGACAATGAGTGCTTTTTTTTGTAGTTAGTTAGGGATTGGGCTCATAACTAGGCATATGACCAGCATAACATGATTCTTAGGCCAGTATTCACTCTTCTGTCTCTGACTCTGTTGTTACTAATGCAGCAAAATTCTCAGGATTTCTTTTTCTCTTTGTTTTCAATACTTTTGTTGTTGTTGTTGTTGTTGTTGTTTTGACCAATTACCCCTGAGATTCATGAGGATATTGTTTAGAAGCATACAATTATGTCTTGATTGCTGTTTGTTTGTTTGAATCCAGTAATGCTTTTTAGTCTCAAAATTCAAATTTTCCATTTAAATTGGTTTAGCTCATAATTGACAGCAATTATTTATTTTTATTCAGAGAGACTAAAATAAGAAATGTGATTAAATTTTCTACTGCAATGACATGGCATTTATTTGATCATTCCTAAGTAGTTTTTTGTTGTTTTGTTGTTGTTGTTGTTGTTATTGTTTCTCTCTTACATGGGATTCTTATGAGGGTGCTGTAAGGAATAGTGATAAACTGTTTTACAGGGTGGCTGAGGAGTAAGGAGGAAATTACCATGTAAGTATAAAATATACTAGTTTCATGCTTAGAGCATGGTAAGTGAGTTAGTATTAACAAGTTTCTCAGCAGACTGAGGTATATAACTTAGCCTTCTTGTGGGCCACTGGATAATCTCGCTATTCCCCATGGTCACAAAGCTCTGGCCTTCTAGAATGGAGCTAGCTATCTTGGAGACATGCTTTTGTACCTAAGGGGTCATAAGTAGAAGCTGCTTGTTGGAGTATGCATACCACTAAAGGAGCAGGTGAAACACTACTGCAATTCAAAATAAGCAGGTGTAGTTTTACATTCTCTCCTGATAACTCTATTCCACTAGTTAGTCAAGAGCATATTACATGCAGATCCAGCATAGGTTCTGGAGTCAGATAGCCTGGGTTCTAAGCTCAGCCATCATTTGGCTAGATTAGTGGCAGTGGGGAAATCATCAACCTAGGAGAAATTTCTCTCATCTATAAATCAGTAACTACCCCAGAGAGTTAGTTATCAGGATTGAATAGAAAACACATCTAAAGCACTTGGCCAGTCCCTGGCACATAGTAATTACTCAGGAAATGTTAGTTATAATAGTAATTATGATAATTGTCATTATTACTGTTATTAATGATAAGTCCACTTTTGCCATTTCTTTTATCATAAAATCATACAATGTGGAAAGATCTTTAGATTCAAGCCCACATTCAGTAAGCAGATCTGTACCACTGGGATGGATACTTGGCTAGATACCATAAATACACAAATGATAAAACATCCCAGGCAAGACAAGTCAACTGATCAGTGCAGAAAAGCCTTCTATAGCATGCGAGATAGACAGACATTTAGTCCCAACCTGAAGACCTCCAGTGATGGGAAAATTACAAGTTCTTGACCCAGCATAATTCACTATTGCACAGATTTTCTCTAAATTTTCAAGCCCAGTTCACCTGAGTGGTCACAACAACAACATTAGCAAAGAAATAAATATAATAATCTGTTATGCCTGAAGTTTATGTTTGTTCCAGTTATCACTGCATAATAAACCACCCCAAGCTTAGTGATCTAGAGCAATATAGGAAAGAACACAGAAGAGATGGTTTTTTGTTTCACAGTGTCTTGGAACTGAACCAAGAGAACCTAATGGCTGGAGGCAGATTAATGACTGCAGGCTGAAGTCTTCTGAAAGTTCATCCACTCACATGTCAAGTAGTTGGTATTCATTGTTGGCTGGGACCTGAGCTGAGCCTGTTGGTTGGAACATCTGCATGTGGCACCACCACGTGGCCATTTAAGCTTCATCCCAGCATGGTAGCTAAATTTTAAAAGATCATACTGAGAAAATCTGAAGGAAGCTCTATCACCTTTTACGACCTTACCTTGAAAATCCCATAAGATCATTTCTGCTGTCATCAAAGCCCACCCAGAATCAAAGCCAGGGAGTATGGATCCCACATCTTGATGGAAGAATGCCCAAGTTACATCTTAAGAAAAACAGGTGGGATGAGAGATATTGTTGTAACTGTTTTTGGAAAATGCAATCTGTCAGAATGATAAGGAGATTTCACTGACATTATCAGAACTTGAACAGACTTTGGAGTTGATCTAATCCAGTCTGCTGATGAAGACACAGGCTAGAGATATAAGGCAACACCCATTTATTTGATCAGAAAATCTTTTGATATTGTGCGTACTTGGAAATGATTATTTAACCCTTTCCCCACTCCCCCTGTCTTAGTCTATCCAGGCAACCTTAGCAAAATGCTACAGACTGAGGAGCTTAAACAAGAGAGATTGGTTTCTCACAGTTCTAGAGGTTGGAGAGTCTAAGATTAAAGTGCCAATAAGGTAGATTTCATTCTAAGGCTTCTTCTCTTGACTTGTGGGCAGCAATCATTACACTGTGCACTCACCTGACCTCTTCTTTGTGTGTTCTTGGAGAAAGTGAGCTCTCTGTTGTCTCTCCTTCTAAGAACACCTTTCTGTCAGTCAGGGCCTCACCTTTAGAACCTCATTTAAACTTTGATAATCCCATCGAGGCCCCATGTCCAAATATAGTCACACTGAGGATTAGGACTTCATCATATGAATCTAGGAGGACACAGACATTCAGTCCATACATCCTGAAAAAAAACTTAATAGTAAAGATCAATATTTATAATGTTTTCTTTTATGTTCAGAATTATTCCATCCTAGCCTGGTCTTTTCCAAGAATATTGTTTTTCCATGACTTCAGCTCATGGGATATAGGCTTTGGATATAGGCAGGCTATCATCACTTCCCTTTTTATTATGTATTCACTATAATTGAGAATATCGTTGTCTACTTTTCACCTTTTTCTAATAAATACCAAGGATCTGAACAAACTGAATATTTTTAAGCACAAAAGTTGAGCTATTTTTAACTATGAAAGCCCATGTCATATTTGTGATTCATATAAAACATAACAATGCATATGAACAAGGAACTAAAAACAAAACTGGAAAAACAAAAATACCTGAAATATAAAAATATAGGAACTAAAAAATATTTTTCCTTTTATGAGTTTTACTGTTAGGATATTGTGTAATTCTTTTTTTTTTTTTAATTATTGGAAACAGACTCTATGAGATGGGAAGGTAATGATCAATTTTAAGATGTTTGAATTTGTCAGCTTGCTATTGAATTAAAGGAATACTGCACTCTCAGTTTAAAGTGTATTGCCAGTTAAGGTTCATTTTCTTTATTGGGAGAAAAACATATCATATTGGTTTCACTGTTTAGTACAGAAATGAACACTAATGACTAGCGAGTCATAGAATTGCAGAAGGCATAAAGGAACTGAATTCATGAGGTAATTAAGCTCACCCTGTTATGTGAGCTGAGCTTGTACTCAGCTTTGCTCTTTATCGAGCTTGTGCTCAAGTTGACATGGGGATCTTGGTGAGGAATTTTTGACCTTTAAGAAAACCAACTGTGTCTCTCAATAGGGATCAAAAAAATCTTCCTGCCAAACATTGAGATACAAGATCCCCAGGTCCTGACTTGGCATGGCCAGGGAAATTCTTTTATTGAGCACCTGTGTTTTCTTTTGTTGCTACTGATGGGGTTGGAGGGCATGTTAACCACTGAGTCACCAATTTTAATGATTAGAAAACATGAAGCTTTCTGAATCATTTCCAACTTATTAAGCACAAAATGATTCAGAGCAGCAGAAGAAATTTATATCTTGGAGTGGGACAGGAATGTTGAATCTCTGAGTGTAAATTTATAATTTGTAAATTAGGCAAAGATTTTTTCCCCTTCTAAATGAAAATTTTTGCTGTCTTTTTCTTATCAAGGCCAAATACAATTTCATTTGAGTTATTTGCCTCCACAAGGCCCAGTGCCAAATACAATGAGGTGTAATGAGGTTCAGAGAAAAACAATATGTGACCCAAAGGAACTTGCCGCCTACAGCAGGATGTAGTTAAGTACCTGAATATAAAGGACAGAACATGGTAAATTCTCTAAAGAAGTAAAAGCAACATTTCCCATGTAGGGAACGTAAGGAAGATGTGGTGCCTGAGACTGAAGAATGGTAAACTTCCAACATGAAGAAACACCAGACAGAGCACACTGGGTAGATAGAAGTGCATAAACCAAGTGTGGAGGTACATCCTCACCTGTGTAGAAAGACATTTTGTTTGAGGATGCTCCTTACACTCACAATTACTACATGAATTTGAATTTGTATTCCTCCTTCATGAATGCCTATTGCTTTTTAACACAGAGATTGCAATAGGTAATTAAGCTTTCGTGTGTGTTCAGATATGAGTTAGCCAGACCTAAATAAAGGGAATGAACCACGTGCAATTTATATCTTCGACTGTAGCTTGGTGAGAAGTCCTGGGGAAGGCATGTTATATGCGCTCCTCTTGGCCTCCCAAGGGACAACATATAGTCATGTGGGCCAAGGAAAGGGGTTGATGCTAAGAAATGGATGATAACAAGCAGAAGGGAAAGATCAATCATGAGAGCATACAGACTTGCATCAAAAAAATGAAAATTATTGGGCAAAATAATTCACTGAACCAAACTTCCACGCTTCATTTCTCTCTTCAATCTATCTTCCTATTTGTCTACTCCACTGACTCTAAATTCTATTCACATCCTAACTATTTGGGTTTTCTCAAATGAGGAATGTGGTTCATCTCACAGCACACTCTGATTCCCTATTCTGAAATATTTGGAAACTACTTTTTAACTTCGTAAACTTGGTAATTGTCCAAACTCACATCAAAATTTAATTTTCCTGTGAAATTTTCTTTACTTATTTTGTCGTATTCTGTCATTATTTATTTAGAGTTAATTTAATCTAGCCTGCCAAGGATCTCTTACATAAACTGGAACGTTAGTTTACAATTACTCATCTATCTGCCTGTCTCCCTCAGCATGCTTTGGCCCTATGAGTTTAGAAACTGAGCCTATTTAGTTTTAAATTTCTGTGGCCCAGCACACAGCAAATAGTATGTATTTTTGTACTCAATAAAATGTGAGTGATGAATAAAAGAATTAAGAAAGGGATGAGAAAAGCATGAGGAGGAGAGCCAAAGACCAGAGAAGAATGCATGTAAATGTGAGATGTTTTGCTAGCATATTTTTAGGAGGAATTGCAAGATGAGATCCAAAGTCAAGTTAAATCAACATATCAGATCTTTAATAAGACAGGCCCAAGATTAGTCTCTTTGTAAAGTTTGTCCACACACAACCTTGTGGAATATGGCAAGACTGATGGGAAGGGTACCCTTAATGAGGCCTGATAAAATCCACTGGTAATTTAATGAGAGAAGGCAGTTGATGAGGCCAGTACTGTGGCTAAAATGAGTCAATGCTAATTGTTTTTACTGAAAGTTGGAATAGATGAAAGATTGTTGTTACATACTGAGATAAATATTAGTCATGGTTCTTGAAAATCTTATCCAGCAAGACAAATAGAATTTGAATAATTAAAGAAGAAAGAAGAAAATCATTTTAGTTGGGAGATCAGTGTATGATTATACAGAGGCAGGAATGGTTGTGGTCTGTGTTGGGTAACAGGAAGAAGGCCAAACTGACTGGACAATGGGCTGTACATTGGCAAGCAGTTTTAGAATATGCTAGATCTGTGTTATCATGGGCAAGATGGAGGTGAAACTGAGACCCTTACAGGTTAAAAAATCGCTAACATTAATTGAGTTCCCCTTTGTTCCAGGCATTAATCAAAACTTCCATTAAGTATGTTATCAGCAGTTGTCTTAGTAACAGTGAAATGTGTTTTGAATTATTCCTGTTTGCGTGGGGAAAATTAAGAATCTTCAGGATTCTCAAGACTCTCAGGATTGCCCATGATTGAGAAGCTGGTATGAAGCAAAGAATAAAACTTACGTGTGTCTAGGCCCAAAGTCCATGCTGTTCATTTTGCCATTTTCTTCCTTAGAATTAGGTTTGTGAAGTTACCGTCCTCCATTAAGCAAGTCTTCACTCCTAAGATATTTTCAGGTGAAGAGTTGTTCTCATTAATTTGAATATTTTCTAGATGACAAAACAAAAAGTCAACTCTACTGTTAAAATACTGAAGGATTTTGGGGCAACTGGGTGGCTCAGTCATTTGAGCATCTGACTCTTGATTTCAGCTCAGGTATTGATCTCAGGGTCATGAGATAGAGCCCCTGCATTGGGCGCTGCGCTCAGCGGGGAGTCTGCTTGAGATTCTCTCTCTCTCCCTCTCCATCCTCCCAATTGCCTTTTTCTTTTCCTTAGTTTACATATTAATTTGTTTGGGCTGCTATAACAAATGGTACTTTGTGGCTTAAACAACAGAAATTTATTTGTTGCCGTTCTGGAGTCTGGGAAGTACAAGATCAAGGTACCAGCAAATTTGGTGTCTGTGAGGGCCTGCTTCCTGGTTTGTATATGGCCATCTTTACATGGAGGAGAGCAGAGAGAGCTTCCGGGGGTCCCTTTTATAGGGGCACTTAATCCCATTCATGAGGACTCTATTCTGATAAACCTAATTACTTCCCAAAGTCTCCTCCTCCTCATACCATCACACTGGGGGCTAGGATTTCAACATATGCATTTCAAAGGGACATAAAAATTCAATCCATTACATTCCATAAGATAGAATAGTTAATAAAATATAGAGACTTGAGTTTCATTTATGTTGAAAGATGGCTTTCCTGGGTCTTCAGCCAAGTCTGCATTCAAATCCTGGCTTGAAAGGAGCACATATTATTTTTAGATTCTTTAATATTTTTTTTCTGTCATCTGTGTAGCCTTCTCCTTTCATTGAGAAATAATAATGAGAAGTTGACTCTATGTATTCATTATAATTACATGTTTCAAATTCAATTTAATTATTCGAATAAGGTAATATATACTTTCAAAAAATGAAGTGGCCCCAGATTACAAGTGCTCTGAAAGCTCAGAGGATGGAGAAGTCTGTCACTATCTGCTTACTTCCCTGTTCAAATGCAAATACCTTTCCCCCAGGTGTTCTTTCTGGTTCCCCAAATTCATTCTAACTTTGGATTTACCTTCATTCTGAAAACTTGGATGCAGAGGAGCTGAAACTGACTTTTGCCAGTTCTTCCTTCTTCTCCTGGGACTAAGTTCTTAACCGAGTGGGAATTGAGTATGTGTAATGGGGACAAAGTGATCATTAAGAGAAGTCTTTTCCACAGGAATTTACTGTTATGCTCAGGTTTTTCAGCTGGAGGCTGAAAGGAGGGGAGGGTAGTAATTAAACCTAACTATGTCAGAATGGCCCGAGGCCTGGAAGGCAAAAGAACTCAAGGAGATATGCCCCAAATCTGGGTAGTGAGCGGATGGCATTGCGGGCAGCATTGTTTCCACAACTGAAGGCACAGAATCTAGCCAGGGAACCATTTAAGCTGGCCAAAAATGGAGGGAGTAGAAGAACAGATAAATGATTTCTCAAAAAAGGCAGAACCTTGACACACAGGCAGCTTTCCACGTGAACATGAGCTCTGTTGAGACCAGGAGTTGTGGTCAAAGCGAGTCTGGGTAAACCTGGCCCATGGACGGTCTGTCCTTCCGTGCCTGTAGCCTAAGTCCTCAAATTAGCCCTCAGTATGATGAACTGCCTTGACATCTGAAACAAGGAGTGCTTCAAACAACCCTCCTTACCTGGAATCCCGGCACAGTTCCTGCTTATCCCAGAGTCGCGTGTTTCGGTTCCCTGCCAGCCTATAGAATTATACAAATAAGCCAGTCACAGCCTTCAGCAGGAACCAGGGGCACCTCATCTTTGCCATACGACAGAGCCTGCCTCGCACAGCCCCTGGTTGTTTACTTTGTTATCTGGTGCAACGCTTGGGGGGCCCTGCAAGCCAGGCCCCCCTCCCTTGACTGGGCTTTGAGTGTATGTGGCTGATATACTTGGAACTCCTGTCTAAGTGGCGGGTGTTATGTTTAGCCTTCTCCAAAACCTTAGGGCAGAAATTCCTCCCTTACCAACGGGGAGAAGCAGAGGCAATAAAAACAGCCTCAAATTGGCTGAGGTGTTTCATAACCTGGGTTCTGTGTGACTTCTTATTTGCCATCAAACATAAAAGTAAATGCTTAATGCACTACATAAGAGCCTGGATTTGGTAACCCCTAGGGGATGCTGAGAAAATGTAATGGCCAGATATTTAAAGGAATGGAAATTTCCTTGCTTCTTATATTTGTATGGTACCACTCAGACACTAAATACCCTGCCAGGTGTATCAGCCTGATACCCCAGGAACGGTGGACACAATCCTGATCCCTTCAGCGTACTTCTTCCAATGAACATGACAGAGAACCAACCCTCCACATCTTGATTTGGTCTTCTTAAGATGTAGCTTGTTCCAGTTCATCCAAAAAATTTCCTAAATACTTTTCATTCTCGGATATTGATTTCTTAGTGCCGTTTTGTGAGACCCGTTATAAGAAACTACCTGTTTGTTATGAACATTTTCTAAATGACCAATAAACTAAGGTTTACAGGGTCAAGGAGAACATTTGTGTGTGTGTGTGTGTGTGTGTGTGTGTGTGTGTGTGTGCATGCGTGTGTCCTCAAACATACACCCCAGGCTAGGCCAGTGTCTGTGCCTGTTAAGGATTTTCTGCTTCCTGTTGCCAAGAATAAAGGTAGTCAGCACATGGCAAGCTGATAAGTAATAATTTCCAGTGTCTTGAAATTTTTACCTTTTTTAACCATACTCTCAGATGAAATATGCTAACTTAAACAATTCACATAATTATTTACATAGATCAAATGCTCTTTAAGTATAACTTCTCTGGTCCTTTTTATTCTTCTTCTTACACTGAAAGCAACATGTTCACAAGGAACTTAAACCAAACGAAACGTAATCTCTATTTGCCACCTTTTCTGCGCAACGGTGTGAGGATGGGAGAAGCCACTTTACAAATCCCTGGCCAACTCTAGATGCATGATTTTGTGACATAGCCCAAGTTTTTCACTGTATTTTCTGCCAAAAAAAAATAGTTTAATGAAATTACTCTTATAGTAAATTACATAAATTAGACAAAGTACTTATATGCACAGATGAGAATAGTATTGGCAAAACAGTACTGTCACCACCCTGGAAAATGTTTAAAAATATATATAAAATTTGACTTGAGAGCTAGCAAGTGAGGATTTTATAGTTGTAAAGTCCTTAAGTTGTCAACTATTCAAAATGGGGGAAAAAAAATCCCAGATTAATTTAAACAACACCAGTCTAAATATTTAGTATCAAAAAGAGTTTAAACCAAAAAAAAAAAAAAAATCCTTAGAAAATTTTAAAGCAAAAGAGTAGCATAGTCCTTTGTAGGCAAACAAAAAGCTAAGCAGGGTTGCAATATTAAAAGAGGCAAAGTAGAGGCTCTTTTCAAGGTAAAATGAGCTAAATAGGACAAAGAAGGTCATGTTTTTGTGGTAAAATGTAAAATCTACAATGATATGAATGTCACAAACCTTTATGGGCTGAATAGCAGATCATTAAAATGTATTAAGTGAAAACTCCTGTAAATCAAGGAAAGCTGAGAGAATATAAGTAGTGGAGTCTTTAGTATATCTCTTTTGGTCCAAGTCAGATCAAATAGGATCAATGTACATAAGGATAAAGAATACCCAAATTGGGGCACCAGGGTGGCTCAGTCGTTTAAGCGTCTGCCTGCGGCTCAGGTCATGATCCCAGGGTCCTGGGATCGAGCCCTGCCTTGGGCTCCCTGCTCAGCAGGAAGTCTGCTTCTCCCTCCGCCCCTCCCCTGTTCATGCTATCTCTCTCTCTCTCTCAAATAAATAAATAAAATCTTAAAAAAAAAGAATACCTAAATAATAAAGTGAATAAGGTTATTTAATAATTATATGGTACATACTAAATTTCAAACTCTATATACATGCTCACAGAATACTTTCAAAATAACTGACTATCCATTAGGCACAAAGAATACACCTAAAAAGAGAGAGAATACAATACCAGCTGTATTCTTTGCATAAAGCAATGAATCAGCAATTGATCAAAACTGGAAACAACAACAGTAAAACTGCTTAAAAATCATTGTCACTCCTGGCTCACCTGAGTGGCTCCGTCAATTAAGCCCCCAACTCTTGATTTTGGCTCAGGTCATGGTCTCAGGGCCGAGAGACAGCCCCACGTCAGGTTCTACGCTCAGCACGGAGTCCGCTTGTCCCTCTCCCTCTTCTCCCCACCCCCACTCACACGCTTGCATGCTCGCTCTCTCTCTGTCTCTGTCTCTCTCAAATACATACATACATACATACATACATACATACATACATACATAAACAAATAAAATCTTTAAAAAAAACAGTGTCACTCCTAAATTTGATTCCTGGGGCCAAATACAAAATCAAAAGAATTGATGTACAGTTGGACAATAAACAAGAAAGGGCAAATAACCACATAAAATAAAGTGCATATATTTGTGAGAAAGTAGTGTGTATAAATTTATCCTAAAATTGAAAATGTGGCTAAAAATATTAGATTTAATGCTTGTTACAACTCTGATATGGAATAAGCCAATGTGCATTCACTTTGAAGTAAGGGCATTTCTACAGGTAATGTAACTTCACATTAACAGTCCTTCTACTGAAAAGCCTAGTGTCTTCTCTTATCAAAACAAGGGATTGCCTCCTAGCTTTCATGTATAACATTGTCCCACATCCTTGCTTAATGGCTCTCTGTTTTTGTTCACAGAAGAACAGGAAGAAAATGGTAGCAAGTTTCTTCTATTTTCCATTCTTCCTCCATTACATCAAAATCAAGGCTCCTAGGTATTAGTAGTTTCTTTTCCACTCAGAAGCAGCCCTGTCATTTAGTGTCAAAACTAATTCAGTGAGTAGTTAAACAAAAAACACGAGTTTCAACAATTATAGTAGAAAGAAAAAGAGAAAGAGGGAGGTAGGGAAGAAAGGAAGGAGGAAGGGAGGAATGTATATTATAAAAATCAAATGAACTTCAGTCAGGGAATGAGAAAACTGAGTAAAAAACACCAGTCAATCTCAAAATTTATCAAAAACTGACTTGTGAGTTTTCACTAACATGCCTAAAAACATAGAAGTGTATGTGATACTTGTTTTTACTCGTAGAAAAATGAGATAAATGCTTATTTTAATTATTCTCACAAGGATGTGAGTTGCCTGACAGCAAAGAACACCTTTTTCTTTATTTCTCTGGTGCCTGAAGCAGTATCTGGCATATTATAGGAACTAAATAAATGTTTGGTGAATATATGAAATAATAAATGAATGAATTAAATCTTTAACTCTTGGGGACAAAGTAACAGCAAAAGTTTGAGCAATGACTAGCGAAGCGTAGGAAAGGAGTTCCCGTAAGGGAACATACGGGTACACAGGTGAACCAGCAATGTCCAAATGGCATGCAGTGAGATGTATTCCCTCCAAAACTTGGGCAGGGACAAGTGTTCTTTTTATCTTACAATGCTTCAACAGCTGTAAGAGGACATGAAAAGGGTGTTCAATCTAAGTGACAAGGGTCACTGCTTTGTGCTCAGACACTTCTCATAAAAGGGTACAATTCACATTAAATTCCTCCTACTTTTCAAAAGAGCTTTGGGATTTATATTGAGAATCTCCTTATGATTTTTTAGAAATAACCAATTAGAATAAGATCATCAGCTGAGTATAAGAGTCAGGATGACCTTTTCTGGTCTGCCCAATATATAGTATACACACGGGTAGGTTTGGTAATGTTGATCCCTGATTTGCCCCATTCCTTCTATATTTGCCATATAGATATTTGCTCTATTGATTGGTTGGGGGGGTGGGTGGATAAGGCTCACCTTTATATAAGGAGTGAATATTGAAATGTACTGCATGAACAAGCTACCAAGAAGCGGTGTGTGACCATACATGCCCTGGTGGAGGGGAGCAAAGCAGAAGGTCAAGCCAGTAACAGGAGGTAGAATAGCAAGTCCACAGTTTGCACATCTAAACGGGCCTCCAACAAGGTCCTTGGAGCAGGAGTGGTTCCCAGCCAAGTCAGGTGAGGGAGCTCATGCCCAGGTTATAATTCACTTCGGAAAGTGCTGGGAGCCATCTTGTCTCTGACACTCTGTTGAGCACAACATCAGCAATGTAGCATACCTTCCACTCTCCCACTCTCTAACACTTCCACTCTTTCTCTGCCTTCACTAAATAACTTGCAGTGAAGTATGCTAACTTCATTTTGATTGTCTTTGCTTTAAAAGTCAGTCACTGCAGTCTAGGCAAAGCCACCATAATAGGACTGACCTTAAACACTTAGCAGAGCATTAAGACATGTACAATTCCAGAAGAATCAAGCCTGTCCTCTATCAATTGTATCATTTCTCTTGTTTGTAAGCATGTGAGACTATTACCTTCACTGTGCATGGGTAAGAATGGACTATTTCTGTGACCTAGCAGCTATTTCATTCAAGCATTTAAGAACTGCCCCAGCAAGAGTGAAGTAAGACACATTGAACAATACTCATTTGCCCTTTTAAGATGTGGGCCATAGCAATTTGGGTCAGCAGCCAGTCTGGCTGATTCTGAGCCAGGTGGAATGACCTCACACCACACCATAGGTACTCAGATTTCTGAGGATAAATGGATAAGTGTGATCCCCTAGAATTATAAATCGTACCCTCCAACCAAGGATTACAATGAAAGAAAATATAATTATCACCAGATAGGATGCTTTACTTCTGCTAGAATATGTAACCTAGTGGGAGCCATTCAGGAAATTTTACATTAAACCAACAGAAACCTATTTGCCTTTTCTGAATGCCCCCTTCCTTCCTCTCTTCCTCCTTTCCTCCCTCCCTCCTTCCTTCCTTTCTTCTTTCCTCACACTTTCCTTGCTTTCTCCCTCCTTTCCTCCTTTCTTACAAAGGTTCAGACACCGATATTGAACACAGCTCATTTCAAACTTTTTATTTTCTAGGAGAAATATAAGTTTATTGCTTCAGTGCAGTGAAATTATTATTTTTCATTGCCAGGTTGGCCCTTTAGATAATGTTAAGGTTTAATTTGAACTTTTCACCTCATTCTAGTCTCCTGTCATTTTTCTTTTGTTTTTTTTTTTTTTTTTTTGTATGCTGAACTCATAGAAATGGAGATCTATCTATTTGGCAGTCTATCATCTGCTATAAAGGTCACCGAATTTATGTCTTCTTCATATTAATATTTGCACATTTATTCCTTGAATATGTTTCAGAAACATTTAGTGTGTTCCTGTGTTGTGCATACATGGCATGTCCCACAGTGCCTACTGAGACACGGAGTGCCTAATAAGTGCTGAAGTAATTGACGGTCCTGTGCTGGCTAGGTTCACACATGAGGGACATACACTCAAAAAAGGAAATGAAATAGGAATCCCGAGGGAAGATGTTACACTTCTTTGGGGATACTGGAGGCAGCTAGGAAGCTGAGGAGACCATAAAGGAAAGGATTGATAGACATAATTTTTTAAAAAATTTGGGAGTACTCTACACTAAAAAACAATTAAAAGTCAAATTGTGAACTGAGAAAAATTTACAACATGTAAGACAAATAATTATCTTCATATCTTTATATATGAAGAAATATTATAAATCTTTGGGAAATAAATGTAGGCACTATTCTACATCTGAGGAGTACCATCAATGAATGAAAAAGACAAAGATCCATGTCCTCATTGCATTTACAGTCTAGTAGAGGGGAGTAGACAGAATACATCTTAAAAATAAGTAAATTTTAAGATGTTCCTGTCTCCTGATTGTGCTCTGGACATGTGAACTACACTATTAGGTCAGAAAATAAATATTGTGGTTTTCTTTACATCACACACACACACATGAGAAAACCCCTTGAAATGGTACCTGTCAGGGCAGCAGTGGGAAGTGCTAGGCAGCATCAGGATTTTCAAGGAGTTGGGGCGCCTGGGTGGCTCAGTCATTAGGTGTCTGCCTTTGGCTCAGGTCATGGTCCCAGGGTCCTAGGATCGAGCCCCGCATCAGGCTCCCTGCTCGGCGGGAAGCCTGCTTCTCCCTCTCCCACTCCCCCTGCTTGTGTTCCCTCTCTCGCTGTGTCTCTCTCTGTCAAATAAATAAATAAAATCTTTGAAAAAAAAAAAGGATTTTCAAGGAGTCAGTGAGTGCCATCACCTTGCCACAGGACAGGATGGTCAAGCAGGAATGTGCAACAAAATTGCCTTGTTTGAAACAAGGCTCTTACTTTCCAGAGCAGGCAACATCAATTCTGGCAAGAGAGAAGAGAGGGGTGAATGTTAACTTTGTTGGGGAAAGATAGTAAATTACTGTCCTATTCCTTTTTTGAGACCATTAACCATAGCTAATGGTAAGTTTCAGTTAACCAAACCAGAGGTTGGTTTTTTTGTTTTGTTTTGTTTTGACTTTTGCCTCAGCCTGTTTAATTGAGAAGCTGTAGGCTGGTTGGGAATACTCCACTGAAGATATCCCAAGCAAAAGGTGATACAGACAAGATCTGCCTCAGCCGAAAATTTAAATAACCATTGCAAGAGAGTAGGGTCCAACGCTGTGATATTTCTAAGATGGCAATATGGAATCTTTTCATAAAATGATTGATTTGTATTTCAAAGGAAATTTCTTCTCTTGAAATCTGAGCAAAATGCTTGAGGCTTTTCACAAGTACGGCATATGGAATATTAACACTCTTCCATTAACTCTGCATTTTACTCCAGTGAGAGGCAGAAAAAACTCATTTTAGAGGAATCAGCCAAGTTTTTAAAGACAAGCACATGATTTTTTTCGACATATTTAGGTTTATTCAAAGTCCTCTTAGCACTGCTAGGTGGAATATTAAATACTAGCATCTCTTTCATATGAACATCAGATTCAGTTCTAAAAGCCCTCTGGCAATGCTCAGAGTCCAGAAATGCTCCAATATTATTAACATTTATAACTATGATGCTACTTTGATGGGGGAAGGGATGTCATGATTCTAGTTTCTGCCTGAGGTAGAGAACCAAGGCTTCTCGAGGTATGGATGTTTCCTATCAAAGGGCACATTGAGATTGTTAGGGCACACTGAGATTTTTAGAGCAATGTTTCTCAAAATACAGGTTTTCGTGGCCTATTAGAGTTGAAGCTGGGTCACCCTTTTAGAGACCCATGACTCATAATAGGATCATGAAATCAATTTTGTGAATTATAACTCCGTTTTGCTTTGTTATTGAAAAGTACTGGAATAGGAGGGAATGGAAGAGAACACAAAGAATAAATGGAAATAAGTGGAAATGAGTTTTTAGCCTAAGCAGGGCCAAATTCCTACATTTCACAGATTGCCACAGTCCAGGCCCTCTACTGGTGCCCAGGCTACAAAGATGAAAAAGTTCAGTATCCTCTCCTCGAGGGTTAATTGAATTATAACACCGTTTTTTGATAATTCACTCTGTAGGTTGCATCATTTTGGTCACAACTTATTTGTAAATTATTAATTCTTACCTAATATGTAAACACAAGTATTTAATTGTACAGATGTTAATATATTTACAGATTCAATCTATAAAACCCTGAAATTTCTTTTTTTTTAATACTTTATTTATTTGACAGAGAGACACAGCGAGAGAGGGAACACAAGCAGGGGGAGTGGGAGAGGGAGAAGCAGGCTCCCCGCTGAGCAGGGAGCCCAATGTGGGACTCGATCCCAGGACCCTGCCCGAAGGCAGACGCTTAACGACTGAGCCACCCAGGCGCCTCAACCCTGAAATTTCTGATTATGGGAAATAAGCACCCTGAAATTGATTCTCTTTTGCTTGTTTTCTAGATTCTAAATGTTATGGCATTCTATAAATGTTGCTTAATTTGAATCCTGTACTATCCCCATTTGCTAAGTTTTTATGTGATAAACAGGTCTCCTGCCTTAGAGGCCCACATAGTGTTCATGCTCAGTTTTTATGCTTTCCCGATGAAGTTCATTTGCATAACTCATGAATTTGCATCTGTCTAAATACTTAATTAAGTTATCATATTGGTATAGAAGGAAATTGTTTCTGATATAAGTTATGTTCTAAAGTAGAACAGGAAATAATCGAGAACTGTACATGATTGTTAATGAAATTCTCTCCTATATGTTCCCAACATGCTGCTTCAAGAATTAGCTTTATAAAGAATGATTTGTGCAGCATTCACTTACCTCGTAGGCTCAAAGTCAGCTTCCCCTACCTGAAGGAGTATGGAACACTGGAAATTCAAGCCCTCTATACTTAAATGTTATACAACATATTTTTAAAAAATAATAAAAAAATTAATAGCATAAGTTTAAAAAAGAAATAAAAAATAAATAAATAAATCTCACTTACCTAAGAGTGAGTGA
The DNA here is from genome assembly GCF_964656455.1 of Halichoerus grypus. Classification (NCBI taxonomy): domain Eukaryota; kingdom Metazoa; phylum Chordata; class Mammalia; order Carnivora; family Phocidae; genus Halichoerus; species Halichoerus grypus. The sequence goes on from NC_135724.1 coordinate 29,569,147, forward strand.
CCTCAAGTACCTACATTTGATTTTACAGTGAAGAGAAAGGAGACAAGTGAATTCTAGAAGCTTTCTGTAGTCCTGAGGACTTTCACAGTCAGAACAGAAGAGTAGGTGATGGGGGAGTTAAGGAAAGCGGTTCTGGTGATTTCACACTTCTGTAAAAAATCTTTTGATGATTTGATATAAACTCCTCACCTTGGTGCTTGAATAAGTTTTCTAGGGCTGTTGTAATCAAGTGCAACAGACTGGGCTGCTTAACCAACAGACACTTTTTCACGGTTCTGGAGACTAGAAGTCTGAGCTTAAGGGTGGAGCTGGTTCCTTGTGAAGGCTGTGAGGGAAGGAGCAGTCCCAAGCCTTCTTCCTAGGCCTACCAATGGCTGTCTTCTCCCTGTGCTCTCCCTTTGTACCTCTCTGTGTCCAAGTTCCCTCTTCTTATGAGGAGACCAGTCCCATTGGGTAAGTCTCCCCCTAATTACCTCATTCTAACTTAATTACCTCTGTAAAGACACCATCTCCAAATACGGTCACATTCTGATATAGGGTTAGGACTCCAACATAGGAATGGGGAGGGACACAATTCAGCCTATAACGGTGTTAATGACTCGTATACCTTGAGAAATAGCTATTATGTCCATTTTACCAATGAGGAAACCAGTACTCAGAAGTTAGGGGAATGGTCAAAATTCACACAACAATTAAGGGGCAGATTCAGGACATGAAACTGGGTATCCTGGGCCTAACTGGGTGTCCTTCCTACTTATGCGTTGTCTGTTCTATGAGGAAATCGAGAATATGGCCCTGCCTCACAGTTTTCATTTTACCTCTCACTTACTTGCCTTCATTCCTTTGCAAATGTCTTTCTGTTTTCACTTCTATTTCTGACTGTCAAGATTTTATCCATCCATAAAGGTTTTACCTCAAATATAACCTATTTTATAATTAAACACCTGATAAGATTTAGAAAATCATGATGTCCTTCCTACAATCCATGGCAATTAAGTCAGTATCTCTGGAGGTGGGGAACACATGAGTATTTCTTAAAGCTCCCAGCTGATTCCCATGTTCAGTTAAAGCTGAGAAGCACTGCTTTAAAATCTCTTCTCATTCTCATTATCAACATGTTTATCTTCAGCAACATTTTTCCCTATTAGATTTTTATACCAGGACTACCTTTTACTCATTCAGTCTTCTCCCTGCCCCGTTCCCACCAAATGCAGTGCCTTACATATTTCAGACATTCAGTAATAATTTTCTTAATTGAAATGAATTGGATTCACCAGAATGAGAATGGAGAGGAAAGGGAGTGTCTATGGACTCATTCTTTTAGGAGAGAATTTTAATTTTTTCTCTGGAAAAACAACTTGAACTTTTGGCCCAAAGGCATCCATTAAGCAAAACCATAATTCAATCGTAAGTCCATCTTTTAAAACTTCCCTTTATGATGTTTTCTGGCTCATTCTTTCATTTGAGACACTTTAAACTTAATGCACACAATATGGAATTTACCACTTAAAGTAATTACCCATTCATATTGTAATATCTCTCTTATATTAAAGACAATATGATAATGGACTGAAACTATATAGCTGTCATGCATCAGAGTATTTATATTTCCAAGAAAGCCAGATGAGGACATTTTATTCTGATTTGCTTTATGTCTTTTATTGCAATGACCTTTGCTTGTTGGTGCCACAGAAATGTCCTCATACATATCAGTCTATCAAGTTGTTACTAATACTATCCCCACCAGCATCCTCCTCCTCATCATCATGATCACATCCTAGCTATTGGCCTCCGGGAGTCATTGTTGCTCACTTTGACTATTGCAGGAGTTTCCTACTTCATCATCTGCTCCTTTCCATTCTCCACTCTTTCTTCTAGTTTCCACAGGTACTTTCCTGATCCAGATTTGCTGAGCTTAGTCTGCACCTGAAATGCCTTCAATGGCTCCCAATTCACATAGAATCATGTTAACGCCTGGCATCCGATACCTGGCATTCAAATTCCTGTCAAATATGGCTTCTACATGAAATTTACAGTATTTTCTTCCATAATATACCCTCCACCTTGTACCTTATGATCTGTGGAGAACCAGTCTACCTTTCCCTGAATATGTCCCAAATATGTTCTGCTATTCCCAATATCTACCTAAGGAAATCCTAAAATTTCCTTAAAATCCCATCAAATTGATTGATTTGCATTGTGTGGCTTCAATACTATGTAACTCTTCTGTAGCTGGTTACACTATACATGTATAAGAATGAGGTGGCCAGGCCAACTGAGCAATATCAGAAGGAATTCTTAAAGAAAGACTAATTTCAGTGAACCTAGAGACTTATTTCCAGGAACAAGCAGCTGACATTTTTAAATAATAGTGGAATTCACCATCAAAAGGATATGGATTCCTAAGGAAATAAAGGGCTCTGCTGGATGAGAAAAAATATGAGAGTATTTTATTTTCCTGTCTGCACCTCTCTAACACCTAATCCAGTTCCTTGAGGGCACTGGTACTTGATATCAATTTCTGGATTGCATGACTAACTAAGTAAATGAGAAGTACACATGTGGTGGAAACATATACATGTGGTGGAGGTAAACTGCTGAAACTGGCAACAGGGGGAGTCTATCTCATGTGACCTAGAAGGGGAAAGCTATGCCTCAGTAAAGAAACATTTGGAAACTATTTGCCTTTAGCTCTACTACATTAGAAACTTGAGTTCTTTTTACAGATCATGCACTATTGCATGAAATACTGGGCCAAAAATAAATAATATCCCAGGTGCATTAATAACTGAAGTTAAACTCCATTTGGCACCAATCTGTCAGGGCTGTATTGCTGGTGGGTTATGATACAGCATAGGTGGTAATTGTGGAGATAAAATCAGACAAGAATGTGAGAAATTTTGCCTTTGAATCAATGCTTAATGTCTGAACTTCAGCACCTTTGTGACCTCCTTCTAATTCTTTCAACATTCCTCAATTGATAAAGCAAAAGAAGAGGGGTGATGTTAGCTTAAATGCTTCGCAACAATTTTGGGTGGTACCTAATATTGGAATAAGTAAAAGTGAATTTTATTACAATGTTTGATGCCCAGGCAAACTTATTACCATTACTGACTATTTCTTAAATGGAAACAAACAACAACAGAACAGTACAATTAACAGGGAATTTTGGAGGTTTGAGAACTGTAGTGTTCCACCACCAATGGACACCATGGTGAGGGAATGACAGCACGCGATTTTCCAAAATTAAAAAGTCGTTTGTTACACATTTCTCATCCTTCAGACATGCACAGTGTTTCCAGGGTTTGAGTTGCCATAGGCTGTCACTGCTGCAGGAGCAATGAAACCAGGATCCCACCAGGAGGAAGAGCCTCCTAACAGCATGTTCTAAGAAGAAAAACCAGTCTGGATTCTTAGTTTGGTGTGATGGATGGCATAGTTTCAGAACAGCCAAATAATGTGCCTATTGCACCAGCACATTTCATACAGAGGCAGAGTTGGAAGCTTCATCCAGCCACAGGAAAACCCCTTAATCCTGGTGACAGCAACCATCTGATTACAGAAAGAGCAGGAAGATGGCTCACAGCAGGGCTTGCCACATTAGCCTATGACAGGGCAGGGACCCTGCTGTTCAAGTGGCCTACACATGACCATTCGAAACGAGGTGGGCCCTGCTCAGATCCATGGCCTGTTAATGACTGCCATCATTCCACCATCTCAGATGTTTGAAACAGTTAAGTTCTTTTTTTGTTTTTTTTATTTTTTTTATTTTTATTTTTTTCTTAATATTTTTATTTTATTTAAATTCAAGTTAGTTAACATATTGGTTTCAGGAATAGAATTTACTGATTCATCACTTACATATAACACCCAGTGCTTATCCCAACAAATTCCCTCCTTAAAATCCATCACCCATTTAGCACATCTCCCCACCTACTTCCCCTCCAGCAACCCTCAGCTTGTTCTCTATAGTTCAGTCACTTATGGTTTGCCTCCCTCTCTGTTTTTATCTTATTTTCCTTCCCTTCCCCTATGTTCATGTGTTTTGTTTCTTAAATTCCACAAATGAGTGAAATCATATGATACTTGTCTTTCTCTGACTTATTTCACTTAGCATGATACACTCTAGTTCCATCCACGTCATTGCAAATGGCAAGATTTCATTCTTTTTGAAGGCTGAATAATATTCCATTATATACACACACCACATCTTCTTATCCATTCATCAGTTGATGGATCTCTGGGCTCTCTCCATAGTTTGGCTATTATTGATAAGGCCACTATAGACATCAGGGTGCATGTACCCCTTCGAATCTGTATTTTGGATCCTTTGGGTAAATACTTAGTAATGCAATTGCTGTGTCGTAGGGTAGTTCTATTTTTAACCTTCTGAGGAACTTTCAAACTGTCCTCCAGAATGGCTGCACCAGCTTGCATTCCCACCAACAGTATAAGAGGGTTCCCCTTTCTCCACATCCTCACCAACATCTGTTATTCCCTGACTTGTTAATTTTAGCCATTCTGACAGGTGTGAGGTTTTGATTTGTATTTCCCTGATGATCAGCGATGTTGAGCATCTTTTCGTGTGTCTGTTAGCCATCCATATGTCTTCTGTGGAGAAATGTCTGTTCATGTCTTCTGCCCATTTCTTAACTGGATTATGTATTTTTGGGGTTTGATAAGTTCTTTATAGATCTTAGATACTAACCCTTTATCAGACATGCCATTTGCAAACATCTTCTCCCATTCCGTCAGTTGCCTTTTAGTTTTGTTGATTGTTTCCTTTGCTGTGCAGAAGCTTTTTATATTGATGAAGTACCAATAGTTCATTTTTGCTTTTGTTTCCCTTGCCTCAGGAGACGTGTCTAGTAAGAAGTTGCTGCGGCTGAAGTCAAAGAGGTTGCTGCCTGTTTTCTCCTCAAGGATTTTGGTGGTTTCTAAGACAGGTCATTTCTTTAATTTGGGGCAGGTTAAAGTAAATATTTTTTTCCTCGTCCTTTTGTAATTGTTTTGAGATGCAGCATATGCAAATTGTCATGGTTGTTGTCAAGGTATTTTGTGTTTGGTTTTTTTCTATCCAAATTTGCTACAAAATAAAACATTTCTCTGAAGTGCAGGTATATTATAGAAATCTTTAGTACTACAGAGACAGCATATCAGCTCTGTACATCAGTGGTTCTCAACTTGAGTGTGACCTGGAGATAACTTGTTAAAACACACATTACTGGACCCCACTACCAGTGTTTATGATTCAGTGGGAGCAGGAGATGGAGTGGGTACATGTGATGCTGATCCCGCTGGTCCACACTTGGAGAACCACTGACGTATGGGACTATGGATCATGGTTAGAGAAGATGGTAAAATTATGAGGAAATCTGTGCCGTTTCTGAAGTATTGTGTCACTTTTGATATGTGAAGATTCTGATGCTGTCCATGGACATGAAGGCTTTAGTGGTCATTTGTTCGTTCATGTCTGTTTACCTTCCAGGAGTGGAATGGGTTTGTTCGAATACAGCCACTCCCTTCACCTGCCCCCTCTCCTCCAGTGACAGTGGTTGACAATCATCTAAAAGGCTACCAGTTGGGGCTCAGTCAGTCAAGCATCTGCCTTCAGCTCAGGTCATGATCTCAGGTTCCTGGGATCGAGCCCCGCATCAGGCTCCCTGCTCAGCGGGAAGCCTGCTTCTCCCTCTCCTCCCTGCATAGGCTCTCTCTCACTATCTTTGTTGCTATCTCTATCTCTCTGTCTCTCTCTCTCTCTCAAATAAGTAAATAAAATCTTTAAAAAAAGGCTACCATTTGGGGCGCCTGAGTGGCTCAGTCAGTTAAGCATCTGCCTTTCCACTCAGGTCATGATCCCAGGGTCCTGGGATCGAGCCCCATATCGGGCTCCCTGCTCAGCGGAGAGCCTGCTTCTCCCTCTCCCTCTGCCTGCCGCTCTGCCTACTTGTGCTCTCTATCTCTCTGTCAAATAAATAAATAAAATCTTTAAAAAAATAAAAATAAAGGGCTACCAAGTACTTTGAAAGATACCGATTCAGGCCAGTTCAGGGAATAAAGTAAGAACTTAGTAAGAATGTATGTTTTCCACTATTTTTAATACAAGATGCTATAAAACATTAATGTTTTATCCTCCTATATTTTAAAAAGGGATACTACTCAAAAAAAGGAATACTAATCACTTTCTTGTTTTTCCTTTATTTTATTTTTATATTTAGATTTGCAAGTTCAGTGCTAAAGAATTTCTTCATTGCCTTTTCTAAGCACTTGTCCATAGTCTGCACTCAGTGAGATGTATTTCCTACATCATGGTCTTTGGGTAAATAATAGAAGGACTTCAACTCTAGACGTCTAGACATAATCATGTGAATAACCACACACACAGACACAGGTACACACACAGAGAATCATTGAAAATCACCCTCAAAGAGAAGAAGAGAGATTTACTCTGTTTGTTTTATGCTTATTTTAAATAAGTGTAACTGTTTTTCATCCTCACCTTTAATTAGCAGGTTCCTTTGGCGAAGATACCGTTTCTCTTGGTTTAAATCTTATGTCATGTCACTTTCATGACTCCAGAGACTAAGTTCAAGTTAGGCCTTGGAACTTCTCACTAGTTGGTTATGGTTATGTCATCTTAGGGTAAAATTATAAAGAGTGTATACGTTCATAGCCTACTTCTGGAGAAATATAGTACTGTTTGCGTCCTTTGTTTTTAGACTCTCCTTTCTGAAAATACTAAGAAATTACAGCATACATCTGCATAAACAACCATATATATTTTTCCTGAAATAGGTTATTTCTTACTTGTCCCACTTAAATTTATTTTTGGCAAAGAAACTCTTTTCCCTTAATTTGTTTGGTTTTTTTAGCAAGCAATGATAAATCTAAAGTTATCCTCCAAATAGTAAGATAAGATTCCCATTTGCTTATAATATAGAGATGTTAATTTGTAATACTCACTTTATAGCAAATACATGTTCTTTTAAAAACAGAATTGTCAACACATTATTAACATAGGAAATTTGGGCAAGATTTTAATTTTTCCTTGTAAATACTTTCCATTTTAGAGATCTAAAGTGAATGATAAAAGTAGGAATATCCAACTTGGCATCTTTATATTCTGCATGTTAAATAATTGCATTTTGATGTATACCATAACATTCCAACTGATAGGTTGTGGGGCCAGAAGATTTTTTTACATATTTAAAAACTTCCTTTTATGTTTGTCAGGTTTCAAAAAATTTAACCGGTATGAATGTATAAATAGATTGGTATGGAGAACTGACATAATTTAAAGTGTGGAACACCTTTAGAACTGATAAGAGGGTTATGTGCAGGACACAGTGGGCAAAGAACTAAATAGGATTCATATGTGTAGGGAAAAACCAGAAGGATACACATAAAATATATTTTTGTTGTAGTTGTTTTGTTTATTTTTGTAGATAACAATTATTTTTTTCTTTTACTTTGTTGTGTCTGTCTGTATTTGATAATTCATGTCGCATTTGTAACATTCTTAAAGGAAAGTCCGTGATTAAAAACATCCTAATTATGAAGGTCATTGAGCATAAGGACATATTGAAATGTTATCTTCCTTGAAATTGCTAGTAGAAACTTTGAAGTATTTTTGGTTTTGGTGGTCAAATTGTACATTTATTTCAGAAAGTAGGAGTGGCAAAAGAGTTTTCAAGCTATGAGATTGATGTCTACATTATTAAACAGACATATAATAGGTGCCCATTAACTTACTAGTTTAGTGAGCCTAGATTTATTATTTTTTTATCAGGCTGTGTTTAAAAGATGTCAAAGAACTATTAATAACTTTGCACTGACAGGACTCTAGACTATTCTGTAGATTTTTTTTTTTTTTTAAGTAAGCCCTACACCCTGCTTGGGGCTTGAATTCATAACCCTGAGATCAAGAGTCACATGTTCTACCAACTGAGCCCTGTGGATGTATTTTAAAATTCTCCCTGACTCCTGTTTCTAAATTAGGGTCAGTCATGGCATGTTTGTAAGATGGTAATGTATTTATGACACTATCCTTTTTACTTTCCCTACTCATCTATCTTACTTCACATATGGGCTGCCATTTCTCCATTTCTATTGCCCCTACCCCTCTTGGTGGGGGATAATAATTATAACTTCCTTAGTAGATATTTCCCTCCCCACTCAGTTTGTTCTCCTTTTCAAATCAATTCTATGGATTGTTGCCATATTAAACTTAATAAGGAATGAATTTCCAATCTAGACTTCAAAGGACTCTATGAATTACCCCTAAAATGCTTTCAAATTCAATTTTCTCCTAAATCTCTTTCATGAGCTGTGTACTCTGGCTGGACTTAACTATTCATCTTTTCCTAAACATCCCCTACGCATCCCCTTATCTGTACCTGTATGCATATAGGCAGAGCGTTTTGCACGAAGTGGCCCAGAATAGGTGCTCAGAGAGTGGCTGGCCTTTCTTCCTCTTTAGTTGTCCATATTTTCACTACACCTACTGTGAAAAAAAAAAAAAATCCTGAAAAAATGCCACTGCATTCATAGAACCTTCCCTAAAATACCCTTACTGGAACTCATCTGCCCCTCTCTTTTATGGTCATAGCACTTGGTTGTAGCATTCATGACTGTTAACGTTTCTACCCCATGACATAGCGGTTTCTGTACTTCTCTTTATTGAACTGAATGCCCCTGAAGTTCATGGTTTGGGTGTCTCCAGTGTTACCTAATATGCACTTCCACTTTGTACTAGGTGCTCAATAAGGATCTATTTAATTAAGGAATAAAACCTGTAGCGTCCTGGAGATCCTTAGTGGATTCCCCTATTGAACTGAGCAGAAATCCTTTTTATGATGATTTCTTGCCAAAATTCAGAATTCAGGTTTTTGAAATTGTGGTCTCAGGAAAGGTCATTTAAAACTATCACTAAATAATCATTTGTATTTTTTTAACCATTAAAAAAATACAAATTCTGACTTCAGGAAAAAAGTATTTTCTGTCTTATTTTTATGCATAAAAAATACATGTACCCAAACATGTACATTTTTCTCCAAAATTTCCCTTTGGGCTATACTTAGTAACAGTGTTATTTTTCTTAAGGAAATGTTTTCATTGATTGGAATAAGCAAAATTCTAATTATCAGGCCTACAAAAACCTAGACCTACAGAATTTCTGGAAGTGGAGATTGGAAATCTGAATTTTTATAAGCTCCAGGGATTTATGCAAGCAAATCTTGAGAATTGAAGATTTAATAGGCTATTTATCTTAAAGAATAGTGACATTTTTTTTTTTTTTAAAGATTTTATTTATTTATTTGACAGAGAGAGACACAGCGAGAGAAGGAACACAAGCAAGGGGAGTGGGAGAGGGAGAAGCAGGCTTCCCGCGGAGCAGGGAGCCCGATGCGGGGCTCGATCCCAGGACGCTGGGATCATGACCTGAGCCGAAGGCAGACGCTTAACAACTGAGCCACCCAGGCACCCCAAAGAATAGTGACATTTTAAGAGCTATTTTTAATTACTAATTTCTAAATGAAGTGCTAATGTTACAAATATTAGCTGAAGTCCTGACAGTTCTAAGGGAGTAATGGGTTGGTTTTCAGGGGCTAACTTGTTCCTTACAGATACTGAGCCCCCTTCATCTCTAGATGGTTGGTTCTGTTCTCAAGCTATGTGAGACTGGTTTAAGAGTAGAAATCAGGAGTTCAAATAAAATCAATTAAAATTTTGAATATTATTTGTTTGTAGAAAAACAGTTGGGGCTGAAAGTCAGCTTATTCTTTGGTGAGAACGAAAGGCAAGTATGTAGAAGTGAGGAAGAACTGAGAGGAGTAAAAATCACATTTGCTTGCACTTTAGTTGGGTTACTATTGGATTTCACTCCATTAAGGGCAAGGAGTTTCCATTTTCTTCTGACAAGTATAAAAATAAGAGTGATTGGCAGTAACATTAATTACTAAGTAACCATTATTCAGAACTACCTTATTAGGAATGGGAATTGCCATCCCAAGCCTGTCTAAAGGATGTTCATAAACTACATTAATTATCAAAGATAGCAAGAAACAGCAAGTAAAAAATTGCCTACCAGATTAAAATTCCCAATATTTCAATTAAAACAAGCTATTGAACATATAAGTGCAATGAACCTTGTAACACGTATGAATTATGTTCTGGGCTTGGGAAATAGCATCGCAGTGTCTCCACCTGATAGAGTAAATAGCATCCCATTCATTAATAAAGGCTGTCAGTGCAAATGTTAAAAGGCTGTTGGAGTGAATGCACACACAGCACTCATCAACACTCCGTTGGGCTCCTAGGTCATTTCCTCTTTTGCCCTCAACCTCTTCATCAAGTTTCAATGTCAATGGCGCCTTTGTGAAGGAAAGGAACTTCCTGCTGCTTTCCTTACTAAATTGAACCAAGATTAGACAATGATTATTGTGAGCTTCCATTTGATCCTTAAGTTACTTTATATTCCTCTGATGTCAGCCATCCTTGCTTTCTTATAAAATACATGGACAATTTCAGCGCAGCTGTCATGAAGATCAACTTTTATGTGAGAACTGGATATACGTCTTCTCAATTATTCACTGTATTTCTGCATGTGATTCATTCCTTTTTTGTCATAAGATTTTTTTAACATTTCTAATATATTTTCTGCTATATGACAACATATGATAATTGCTCACTTGCTGTTTCTTGTATTCTTGATAATTAATACGATGTATGAATATCTTTCAGGTAAGTTCGGATTGGCAAGGATAATACAGGGCAATGGTGAAGAATTGATACAGTAACAAAAATATGTAAAGAGTAGCAGAATATGCCACCCCAAAATATGCCATTTTAGCATAAAGATTATTTTGAGCTAAAGGACTTGAAAAACAGCAGATACAAGGGTATTCTATGAGTATTCCCTTTTCTTTCTGAAAATAGAAGATAAAAACTCCCATGTGAAAGATGCCCTCCTTGTACCAGGAAAAAATAGTAACATTCTTTGATGAGGAGTCATAGCTGAGAGAATTCTGCACAAACAGACCTTGTTAAAATAATTCTTATCTTCCTTTAACCTCCCCACATAATTTGGTTACTTTTCCACAATTGCTTCTCTTTGTTCAACCTAATAAAAAAGGTCTTTAGATTTTGACATGTCTTTGAATCTTTGTTTCCTTATGAGGTTCCTATGTTACGTAAACCTTATATAAATTGGTATGCTCTCCTCCTGTAAATCTGGCTTATGTCCATTTACTTATCAGGCCTCGTCAAGAAACTCTAAATTTTGCTTCCCCTATATATGTGAAGAGAAAAATCTTATATCCTCCTATACACTTGCCAGAGAATAATACCGCATTACATATAGTAAAGCCAATGGTTTTTTTGTTTTTGTTTTTGTTTCCTTCTACCCCAATACCTTTGTTATTCTTCCTAAAATAACTTCTTGCTAAGATGGGGCTAGTCTTAGCCCATGGTTTGTATCTTCCACCTCTGGAAAAATGTTATGAAGCTAATCCCACCCCTAAATATTCTGTGTGTTTTTGGCGGTGGGGAAGGGTGTTACTCAGTGGCTCATGGACCTGCACAATCAGCATTATTGTTGCCCTTTTTAGATCTGCAGAATTTAAATCTCTTGT